>NC_090410.1:8063974-8363974 GCF_036365525.1 Heterodontus francisci | reverse complement strand
TGCTGTTTGTGGGATCTTGCTGTGTACAAATTCGCCACTGCATTGACGAAATTACGACAGCGACTACAATTCAGAAGTATTTCATTGGCTGTAAAGTGCTTTGGGAATGATCTGCGGTGGTGAAAGGCGCTATAGGAATGCAAGTTCTTTCTCTCGTGCTCTTGCAGCTAGATGAATACGGAAGCCTTTTTTGCACAGGTTTTGACTCGAAGCACAGCGCCAAGTTAAAAACTGCAAAACTGTGGAAATTCTTAAGCTCTTTTTCATTTTTCAGTTTCAATTCTAACTTTGTGCATATCACACACTATAGTTATTGACATTTCTGCAGGGATTTCCCCTTCACGGAGAGGCTTCAACTGTCTGAATTAAAGGTGCTCTTCAGTGCCTGAGAGACAAAGTTGTTCTCCCAAGATAATTCTCTTTTTTCACAGTGCTGTTTTTGTTGAATTGTATAGGGTCCTGCGCTCGGAATGTTGGAGCAGGAAGAGGTCATTCAGCCCTTTGAGACTGCTCCACCATTGAATTAGATATGGCTGATTTGTATTTTAATTTCATCTTCCCATCTTGGCTCTGTAATGTTTAATACCCATACCCAACAAAAAATCCATTCGTCTCAGTGTGGAAATTTCCATTTGACTTTTGGGGGAGAGAGTTCCAGATTCTCACCACCCTTTGTGTGAAGAAGTGCTGAACGGCCTTGCTCTCATTTTAAGTTTATGCCCCCCCCCCCCCCCCCACCTTGTTATGGACTCCCCCATAAGGCCCCCAAGATAGTCCGTCTTCAGCCTGCAAGTTTCTCGAAGTTGAGTTAAAGTACGGTGAGCTAATTATTCTTCCTGCACTTTCAGCTTAAAAGTCACATGTCAGAGTGTCCCAAGGCCGAAGGATGTTGCAAATTTAGCAGCTACGGATGCACGTTTAAGGTGAGTGCCCGTTCCGGGGTCACGGCATGTCAACATGTGAGACCACAGATTGAGGTCATGAAGGGTACACAGGGGCACTGATTCATTCCCATTTTGTGAATGGGTTAGACAAGGTAGATGTGGAGAGAATATTTCCACATGTGGGGGAATCCAAAACCAGGGGGCCATAAGTACTAGATAGTTACTAATTAATCCAGTCAGGAAATAAGGAGAAATGACTGGTTAGAATGTGGAATGCGCTACCACAGGAGGTCGAGGCAAATAGCTTTCAAAAGGAAACTAGACGAGTACACAAGAGATGAGGCAATAGAAAGATATGGTGAAAGGCTGGGATGAGGCAGATGGAGTGGGACAAGTCTCATGTGGAGTGTAAACACAAACTAGTTGGGCTAAATGGTCTGTTTCTTTCTTGTCTATTCTGTGTAACTCTATGTAACCCAGTGCTCCCAACAATGTAATATAACAGCACTGTGGGTGTACCTACCCCAAATGGACTGCAGCGGTTCAAGAAGGCTGCTCACCACCACCTTCTCAAGGGCAATTAGGGATGGGCAATAAATGCTGGCCCACATCGCCCACGAATGAATAAAAAAAAAAGGAGCAAGCTGCAATAGCTTAAGTTGTGAGGAAAGGGCAAGAAAGTTGGGCTTATTTTGTTTGGAAAGGTCAGAGATATCGAGATGACGAAAGGGAAGTTGTCAAGATTAGTGGACTGGCGAAATATATCCGGGCAAATTGTTCACAGTGGGGAAGAGTGGGTATGACAAGGGATGCAAGTTTTTCAGAAAGCTGGGAAGTTGGAAGAGAGCAGTCACCCAAAATATAATAGCTTTGAGAAACGTGTTATAAAGGTTCACTGAAGCAGTCATTTATAAATGTTCATGAGTCAGGAGAGCAGCGTAACATCTAGATGAGAGATGAGAGGGCTGTCGTGTGAGAAGAGATTGAGTAGAATGGGCCTATATTCTCTAGAGTTTAGAAGAATGAGAGGTGATCTTATTGAAGTGTATAAAATACTTAGAGGGCTTGACAGGGTAGTTGGTGAGAAACTGTTTCCCTCCCTGGCTGGAGAGTTTAGAACTAGGGTCCCTCATCTCAAGATAAGGGGCCGGATAATTGAAGACAGAGATGAGGAGAAATTTCTTCACTCAGAGGGTTGTGAATCTTTGGAATTCTCTACCTCAGAGAGCTGTGGAAGCTCAGTCGTTGAGTACATTCAAGACTGAGATCGATAGATTTTTCAACACTAAGGGAATCAAGGGGTATGGGGAGCGGATGAGAAAGTGGAGTTGTGGTTGAAGATCAGCCAGGATCTTATTGAATGGTGGAGCAGGTTCAAGGGTCCGTGTGGCCTACTCCTGCTCCTATTTCTTATGTTTTTAGATAATAAACTTCAAACCCCAAACCCAAATCCCAAACTTTCCAGCTCTGTAACATAGACTGAGTGAGGCTTGCTAATCAGTGATGACATTAAAATGTGTGATTCTTTCTACAAACAGGGACTAAGTCAACGGACCAAGGAACACGAAATCCAGTCGGTGGATCAACACTTGTTGCTGGTGTTGTTAAAAAACAAGGCACTGGAGGAAAAGGTAATGGATCTGGGCTGTGAGGGCTGTGCAGTGTTGGTTCTGGCTTAGACACTGGGATGAAGCCTCTTAGACACTGGGATGAAGCCTCCCAATCTGTGCAGGAGGATCTCAGGTCAACTGTGCTGTGTCGGGATGGAGTCAGCAGAATTCCTGATTGCCCCTTGCCATCGTCTACATCATCTGGGAGTTTGAAGCCAGCCTGCACACTCTCAAATCTTCATTGGAAATTTATATAGTATAAGCTGTAACTTGCACATGAGCCCTGATGGTCTTACATAAGACAAGATTTGGGGGTGTGTTGGGGAGGTTAGAGAGAGAGGGGATAGAGAAAGGATAGAGAGAGAGAGGGGATAGAGAGAGAGAGGGGATAGAGAGAGAGAGGGGATAGAGAGAGAGGGGGGGATAGAGAGAGAGAGGGGGGGGGATAGAGAGAGAGGGGGGGATAGAGAGAGAGAGGGGGGGGATAGAGAGAGAGAGGGGGGGGATAGAGAGAGAGAGGGGGGGGATAGAGAGAGAGAGGGGGGGGATAGAGAGAGAGAGAGAGGGGGGGGGATAGAGAGAGAGAGGGGGGGATAGAGAGAGAGAGGGGGGGGATAGAGAGAGAGAGGGGGGGGATAGAGAGAGAGAGGGGGGGGGATAGAGAGAGAGAGGGGGGGATAGAGAGAGAGAGGGGGGGATAGAGAGAGAGAGGGGGGGGATAGAGAGTGAGAGGGGGGGATAGAGAGAGAGGGGGGGATAGAGAGAGAGGGGGGGGGATAGAGAGAGAGAGGGGGGGGGATAGAGAGAGAGAGGGGGGGGATAGAGAGAGAGAGGGGGGGGGATAGAGAGAGAGAGGGGGGGATAGAGAGAGAGAGGGGGGGATAGAGAGAGAGAGGGGGGGATAGAGAGAGAGAGGGGGGGATAGAGAGAGAGAGGGGGGGATAGAGAGAGAAGGGGGGGATAGAGAAAGAGGAAGGGATAGAGAGAGAGGGGGGGATAGAGAGAGAGAGGGGGGGATAGAGAGAGAGAGGGGGGGATAGAGAGAGAGAGGGGGGATAGAGAGAGAGAGGGGGGGATAGAGAGAGAAGGGGGGATAGAAAGAGAAGGGGGGCTAGAGAGAGAGGGGGGGCTAGAGAGAGAAGGGGGGATAGAGAGAGAGGGGGGGGAGATAGAGAGAGGGGGGGATAGAGAGAGAAGAGGGGATAGAGAGAGATGGGGGGGATAGAGAAAGAGGAGGGGATAGAGAGAGGGGAGGGGATAGAGAGAGAGGGGGGATAGGGAAGGGTTTATAGAGAGCGAGGGGGGTAGAGAGAGGGGGGATAGAGAGGGTAGAGAAAGAGGGGTTAGAGAGAAATGGGTTTATAGAGAGAGAGGGTTAGCAAGAGATAGAGAGAGAGGAGGTAGAGAGGGGATACAGAGAGAGGGGATAGAGAAAGGGAGGGAGGGGGTAGAGAGGGAGGGAGGGGGTAGAGAGGGAGGGAGGGGGTAGAGAGGGAGGGAGGGTGTACAGAAAGAGGGTAGAGAGAGAGAGAGATTCAACAAGATCAAAGCTAACCTTCTGCATCAACACATTCCCACCCTCTTCCCATTTCCCTGATTCCCTCAGTGTCCAAAGTGGGTGAACAGGATTTGCAGCAGGTTCATTAGGCCCATCAATTCTTGTCAATCCACGGGGTGGGGGTGGGGGAGGGGGAGGGTGGGGGTGGGGAGGGTGGGGGGGCGGAGGGTTGTGCATCGGCATTTCAGTGTCACACAGCAATCGACCGGCTGTAACTATCAGTAAGATGAGTATCTGAGAAATTCACACTGTACATGTCATCTTTGGTCTCTTTTTACAACGAATTTGAGAAATTTGCATACTGAGCAAATGCTGCTTTGCTATCTTATGCCTCGTGCAGTAAAAGTTTTTCAGACATTTATATTCAGTTGGTTAACAGCTCATCACCCAGCACAATTCACAGACTCCTTGCCCCTCACTCCATTCCTGGCTCCCACTATCCCATCTCCATTCTCAGGCTCCCAATTGTTCCAACCATCCCTCCTTCCCAAGCTCTTCCATTCCCGGAATCCTGAATGGCAGAGTAATTTGAAAGCAGCAAGGTAAAGAACTGCCGATGATGAGAAGGAGGAAAATAAGGAAGCAGAGGAAAACTAAAATTCAGATCGTGGCAGTCCATGTCAGCAGTGTGCAACCTAAACCTGGCTGATTTAATGTGAAAAGGAAATGCCAAAAGGTCTGATTGGCTCAATTTGGTTCAAAATTCAAGTTCTGAACTATTCAGTCTTTGCAACTCTAAATTGAATCAGAAAAAACAAGCTGCATCTGTTAGCATGTCCCCATTCCCTCAATCCCCTCCATGTGTTTTAGGTGGAACACTGTTCTGGGAAAGAGGGTCTAGGCCAATGTAGCAATCAAGTGGTACAAATTAACCTTGCAAAAATGTCTGATTCTTCTATGGATTAGAAACCTTCTAAAAGAGTGTTGTGTTTTATCCTCAGGTCTCAGAACTTGAGAGTGAGATGAAGGAGAAGACTACTATCTTACAGAAGTTGGCCAGTCAAATTCCAAAAATGGAGACGGAAATGTCTTTAACAAGCCAATCAGTAAACAGAAGTGATATAAAATTGAACCAATCACAGGTCAGTTCCATAACAAAACATTCAATTCAAATGATCATGGATCAATGGCACACAGGAAAATGGACCAATTACAGGCCATTTCTACACAGCATTCTCGACCAATCACAAGTCCCTTTCACAAGGCACCCATGGCCATTTGCGGATCAGTTTCACTGAGTCAACTTTAGTAGTTTCACACTGCAAATTCAACCAATCACAGGTAGTTCCGCACAGCAAACTCGACCAATCACAGGTCAATGCCGTAAAGCAAACTCGACCAATCACAGATCACTTCCACACAGCAAACTCGACCAACTGCAGGACAGTTCCATGCAGTGAACTTGGCCACGGAACAGGCTTAACCAATCATATTTGCTGTTACTATCCAGGTAGCACAGCCCAACTCCAACTGTCATCGCTGTCACACGACAACCAAACAGTAGCAAAATCTATTTTCTGTTGCAGAAAACGTTGGCTATTCACACCGATAAGCTGCATCAGGTTGAATGTGAGCTATTGCAGAGACGCAAGTTAGAGGAAGATTTAAAACAAGACATCCTGTCCATACAATATAGCACAGGAAACCTGTCCAGCAGGATGTCACTTCTAGAAAATGGCCAAAGCACGCCAGGCTTCTATAGGGGCAACAATGGCCCAGGTGAGTGCAATGGAGTTTAAGGAACAAACAAGCATGAAGAATTTGCTTGCAGACAGTTAGGGTTGGCAGGAGTTGTAAATTAGTTACGTTGCATTCCTTTCACTGGTTAGGGTGGGACCCAGTCCATGTTTCATTCTAGATCTGATAAATGCTCCATCATAGATGTAGTTGAGAAAGGAATCGGAGAGCTAGGAGCTGCAGTGTAACATGCAGCATTAAAGACACATGTTCAAGTTGGCTTTAAACAGAATATTTTAATCAACAACAACAGCTTATATTTATATAAACACCTTCAACGTAATGAAACGTCCCAAGGCACTTCACAGGAGCGTTATAAAACAATGTATGACACCGAGCCACAAAAGGAGATATTAAGTCAGATGACCAAAAGCTTGGTCAAAGATGTAGGTTTTAAGGACTATCTTAAAGGAGGAAAGCTAGGTGGAGAGGTTTAGGGAGGGAATTCCAGAGCTTAGGGCCCCAGGCAGCTGAAGGCACTGACACCAATGGCGGAGTGATTAATATCAAGGAAGAGGACAGAATTGGAGGAGCACAGAGATCCTGGAGGGCTGTGAGGCTGGAGGAGATTACAGAGATAGGGAGGGGTGAGGCCATGGAGGAATTTGAAAACACGGATGAGATTTTTAAAATCAAGATGTTTCTCGACTGGGAGCCAATGTAGGTCAGAGAGCACAAGGGGTGATAGGGGAAGAGGACAGTGTGAGTGAAGACATGGGTAACAGAGCTTTGGATGACCTCAGGTTTATGGAGAGTAGAATGTGGGAGACCAGCCAGGAGTGCGTGGGAATAGTCAAGTCGAGAGGTAACAAAGGCATGAATGAGGGTTTCAGCAGCAGATCAGCTGAGACAGAGGCAATGCCGGGTAATGTTACAGAGGTGGAAAAAGGCGATCTTAGTGATGGCACGAATATGAGGTTGAAAGCTCATCTCGGGGGTCAAATGTGACACCAAGGTTGCGAACAGACTGGCATAAGCTCAGACTGTTGCCAGGGAGAGGGACGGAGTTGGGAACTAGGGAACGGAGTTAATCAGCATTGGCTGCAATGTTTAAAACAAGGGAGCAGATTCAAAGTTGTCAGCTTGATCAGAGTTTCAAACAAATCAGGATTCACTGCAGAGGGATGGGATATTAATAGTCATTTATATTGAAGTGTTCTGTTGGTGCTCGAAGTCATTGTGTTATAGAGTGATAAGATGAAGGGGAGGTCCAACTTGGGAGCAAAGGCTGAGAGAGTGATCAATAACAGATGGTTGATAGATCTTCTTGGATGGTGGGCTCTCCACACCTCTTGTAGGCAATTATGAATCCCACAAGGGTTGTCGTGGAGTAGTTGGCAGTTTTCTCTCTCTTTCCATCTGCTACTTTCTACCTTCTGTCCCAAAAGAACTTGACAGCCAATCAGCTACTTTTGAAGTGTAGTCACAGTTGTGATGTAGGAAACGCAACAGGCAATTTGCGCACAGCAAGCTCCCACAAACAGCACCATGACAATGACCAGATCATCTGTTTTTGTGATGTTGATTGAGGGATAAATATTGACCAGGACACGGGAGAGAGCTCCCCTGCTCTTCTTCGAAATAGTGCCATGGGATGATTTACATCCACCAGACTGGGCCTCAGTTTAATGTCTCATCCAAAAAACAGCACCTCCAACAGTGCAGCACTCCTTCAGTACCGCACTGAAGCATCACTTTGCGGCCAAGTATTTGGAGTGGGATTTGGGCCTTCTGACTAAGAGGCAAGAGAGCTATCTGTTGAGCCATTGAGAAAGAGTAGCAAAGCAGATGAGGTTGATTACATGGTGCTTCAAGCATGGATTTTAAACTGGCTCGATCCCTTTTTTTTTAGTTTAAAGCAGTGTGGCGACGGGAAATAATATATGCCCGGTTTCCATTTCAGCGTTGGTCAAGCATCAAGTCGCCCAACACGACGAGATGCTGAGCGTCCACGAGGTGAGGCTGGCTGAGATTGACCTGCGCTTCCAGCTGCTGGAAACGGCAAGCTACAATGGGAGACTGATCTGGAAAATCCGGAACTACGCACAGCGGAAACGGGAAGCAGTCTCCGGCAAGACACTCTCACTCTACAGCCAGCCATTCTACACCAGCTCCTTCGGGTACAAGATGTGCGCCCGCGTGTACCTCAACGGGGACGGGATGGGCAAGGGGACGCACCTGTCGCTGTTCTTCGTAGTGATGCGAGGCGAGTACGACTCTCTACTGCCCTGGCCTTTCAAGCAGAAAGTGACGCTCACCTTACTGGGCCAGGGACCATCCAAGATGCACGTGTCAGACACCTTCAAACCAGACTCCAACAGTACCAGCTTCAGGAGACCACAGACAGAAATGAACGTGGCGTCTGGCTGCCCTCTCTTTGTGACTCAGACAGTGCTGGAGAACGAAACCCACCATTACATAAAGGACGACACGATTTTCATCAAGATAATGGTAGATATCTCGGACTCCTTGGAGCCTTGAAACCCTTCGCTCGGTCTGCTTTGAACAGTGCAATAGTCCTATGATCGACAACTGTGACCACAGTGAAAACTATCGGGAGCATTCTAGGCACAGTCAGTCCGATATGCAAAAAAAACTTAGTTCTAAGATCTGGGGCCAGAACAATAAATTATAGAACTGCAGTAATTCCTTTTGTAAATAGTATCAAATCTACTTAAACCATTTCATATTATAATATATACACGCACATTTTTTATATATATATAAATATACATACATATATATCCAGCAGTGTTATTTGCCAATGATAAGTGGGTGTATTTTTTTGCAGTGACCCGACCACCATCACCCCTCTCTATTGGTCAATATTTGACTGAGCCCAGCATTGACAGCTATAACGGGACCAAAAGAATGGAGAGAAACAGAGATGGCTGAGGTTAAGAGGGATAGAAGAGAGGGAGGAAGAATGGAGCAGAGGCAGAGAGGAGAGAGAGAAGTGGAAGGGGGACCGACCAGAGAGAGAGTGAGAGAGAGAGAGCGAGAAACGTAGATCAGGAGGAGAAATGTACGCTTTTAAATACAAATTTGCTTTTGGGGCAAGGCCCCATTTCTTGGCCAAACCTCAATTGACACATGGATCCATCCTCTACATGGATTTTAGCAAGGCTTTTGACAAGATCCCACATGGCAGACTGGTTAAAAAAATTTCCCATGGGATCCAGGGAAATGCAGCAAGGTGGATACAAAATTGACTCAGTGGCAGGAAACAAAGGGTAATTGTTGACGGCTGTTTTAGCGACTGGAGGGCTGTTTCCAGTGGCGTTCCACAGGGCTCAGTACTGGGTCCCCGGGGCGGTGCAGTGGCGCAGTGGTTAGCACCGCCACCTCACAGCTCCAGCGACCCGGGTTCTGCCTGTGCGGAGTTTGCAAGTTCTCCCTGTGGCCGCGTGGGTTTCCTCCGGGTGCTCCGGTTTCCTCCCACAGCCAAAGACTTGCAGGTTGATAGGTAAATTGGCCATTGTAAATTGCCCCGAGTGTAGGTAGGTGGTAGGGGAATTGAGAGGATGTGGTAGGAATATGGGATTAATGTAAGATTAGTATAAATGGGTGGTTGATGGTCGGCACAGACTCGGTGGGCCGAAGGGCCTGTTTTAGTGCTGTATCTATAAATATATAATATATATTAACCATTTGGATGTAAATGTAGGGGGCATGATCAAGAAGTTTGCAGATGACACAAAGATTGGCCGTGGGGTAGATAGCGAGGAGGATAGCTGTAGACTGCAGGAAGATATTGATGGTCTGGTCAGATGGGCAGAAAAGTGGCAAATGGAATTCAACTTGGAGAAGTGTGAGGTGATGTATTTGGGGAGGTCAAGCAAGGCAAAGGAATACACGATTAATGGGAAAATACTGAGCAGTGTAGAGGAAGTGAGGGACCTTGGAGTGAATGTCCACAGATCCCTGAAGGTAGCAGGACAGGTCGATAAGGTGGTTAAGAAGGCATATGGATAGAGTGGAGGTGAAGGGTCTATTCACCTTAGCAGAGAGGGGAGATGAGGTAAAACATTTTCACCCAGAGGGTGGTGGGGGTCAGGTACTCACTGCCCGAAAGGGTAGTCGAGGCAGAAACCCTCAACTCATTCAAACGGAATCTAGATACGCACCTCAAGTATCGTAATCTGCAAGGCTATGGGCCAATTGCTGGAAGGTGGGATTCGAATGGGTGGATCGTTTTTTGGCCGGCACAGACATGATGGGCCAAGTGGCCTCTTTCTGTGCCTTAAACTTTCTATGATTCTATGACACTGAGCCACCTAATGAGATATTTGGACAGGTGACCAAAAGCTTGGTGAAAGAGGTAGGTGCTAAAGAGTGTCTTAAAGGAGGAGAGAGGCGGAGAGGTCTAGGGAGGGAATTCCAGAGCTTAGGGACCAGGCAGCTGGGGATGCTCAAGAGGCCAGAATTGGAGGGGCGCTGAGATCTCCAAGGATTGTAGTGCTGGAGGAGGTTGGAGAGATCGAGGGATTAAGGCAACAGAAGCATCTGAAAACAAGAATGCGAATTTTAAATTTGATGTGTTGGTGAACTGGGAGCCAGTGTAGCTCAGCGAGCACAGGGGTGATGGGTGCTCGGGGCTTGGCTTGAGTTGGGATATGGGCAGCATGTTCTGGATGAGCTCGAGTTTACAATGTGGAAGGTCAGCCAGGAGAGATTGGAAAATATATTTTGGAACGCACCACCCAAGAGAAAGTATGATGTGTTAGCTGAACCCCTGTTATAAAGGAGAAATATTTTTAAACCAATGATTCACACAATGAGTATTGATGTGCCTGACTGTCTCAGAATGTAATCAGTATTTAACCAAGGATATGCTATCCTAACAGGGGTTTTTTCGGGGAGTGGGGGGGGGGGGTGTTAGAATGGGTTAGTTGAGTGAAAGTCAGATTTAAAAACTGCCTCTAGGTGCTTCACAGCAACGCTAACAAACAAAATTTGACACCGAGCCGCAGGAGACATTAGGGCAGCTTTTGATCCAAAAGGGAGGTTTTAAGGAGCATCTGAAAGGAGGAGAGAGAGAAAGAGGTTTAGGGAGGGAGGGAGTTCCAGAGTTTAGACAGCCGAAGGCACGGCCGCCGTTGGTGGAGCGATGGAAATGGGGGATGGGCAAGACGGCAGAATTGGAGGAGTGCAGAGACCTCAGAGGGTTGTAGGGCTGGGGAGATTATAGAGATGGGGAGGGGGACGGGGGCGAGACACTGGAGGACTCTGAACACATCTGGCAGCTCCCTGTTCTGTGTGGTTTATTACAGCACCAGTTGGCGGTAAAGAAGGGAAGGATAGTTGTGGCCAACTGCAGGCTTCCGCCACGTGCCCCTCACATGGACTTGTCCATTAGTGGGGGCAGCGGGGTTGGGGGAAGGAGGGGGAGCTATCACTGGCCCTCAGTGAAGAGGGCAACTCCGAACCCTATCTCATGCGTTCTGGTTTGTTCTGGTTGGATTTTGTTAGCATGAGTTTTGGAAAGGATTGTTGCCACACTGATGGTTAAATCCTGAATCAGAACACCGAGATCACTTAAATAGCCAGTCCTCCAACTGCACTGTTCCACCAAACACCTCTAGGTCTGGCTTTCTGTCCTCCAGTGTCCCAATGGCAGAGAAAGTGCCCCCCACCCCACCTCCGCACCCCCCCAATAGCACTAGTGTGGCATTTCACTTGCCCACACGTGCATCCTCTCTGAGCGAGCTTGATAATTCAGTGTCTGCTTAGTGACAATCCATGTATCTACTGAAGTCACCTTTGGCCATTCTTCAACTGCAAACCCATACACACTAAGAAATGGGTTGAGGTGACTCCAGCTCATTTCTCTTAGGAGCTAGCAGAGAGAAAGGACTTTCAACTTAGCAGTCCCAGAAATAATCAGACCATGTTCAAAGTGAGAAGTCTCTATTCAGGATCAAGAGGAGGCCATTCAGCCCCTCGAGCCTGTTGGAACATCCAGTTGGATCATGGCTGATCAGTAACTCAACTCCCCCCACTCACCTTGGTTCTGTAACCCTTAATACCTGTACCTGACAAAAATCTAGCAACCTCACTTTTGGCACTTTTTATTGGCCCCCAACCTCAACAGATTTTTGGGGGCGAGAGTTCCCGATTTCCACTCCCCTTTGAAGAAGTGCTTCCTGACATCACCCCTGAACTGCCTAACTCTCATTTTTAAGGTGATGCAATTTGAATTCAATTAATAAATCTGGAAATTAAAAAACAAAGCGACTCCTGACAACACAGCCCAGCACTGACATCAGCAGAGTGTGCCCAGCTTCGCACATGTGCAGAACAGACTCTTGCTGCCAGTGTGGTGCTGCGCATGCACAGCCTATGCCAGCAGTCAGCATACCAGCACGTTGCTCATCGCCTCCGGCCTCGCCACTTTGCCCCACTCGGCTGCTCACTCCCCGCATCACCACCCACCCACCCCCCCCCCCCCCCCCACCCCCCGCCACCTGTGGGCCCTCGTCGATTCCTCCCCTCTGCTCTGCCTCTGCTCCCGGCACAGGGGAACAGAGAGAGTGACAAGATGGGGAGGGGAGGGCGACTGCGAGTGGGAGGGAGTGGGGAGCAAGCGGCCGAGGGGGAAGAAGTGGCGAGGCCACGGATTCCGTTGAGTTGCGCACATGCAGCTGTCCTGGAGCTGCTCTGTTGGTCTGGTATAGATTGGACAGGTCCCAGTGTGTTTCACAGACTCAATATTGACCCAAGGCTACTATTTCCAGCCAGATCCATTTAAAATTCTCATATTAAAACAAAACGTCCACTGGATTTAGGTTTTTGAAACAACAACTAGACAAAAAACCAGACTAGTTGTTTTATATCTGCACCGGTCTAAATACAAAGCTCACTGAAATGATGCTGGATCAAGTTGTGGATTTGGCTCTGATTACAACACAGAAGCAGCTCTCTGCCAGTGTTCATGCTGAACACAAGTCCCCAGGAATTTGTGATAAATTGAGCAGCGCCATCTTTGATACTGGCAGCTGCCTGAACGTCGCGGACAGTGACGTTTCAGTGCATGAGGCTGCACTTGCGCATGTGCAAGTACTGCACCACCTAGTGGTTGCGTTGTCAGCAAATGTAGCCACTAAAAAGCTAGTCGAATGGTGACCATGAAACCGTTGTCGATTGTTGTAGAAACCCATCTGCTTCACTCATGTCCTTTCGGGAAGGAAATCTGCCGTCCTTACCTGGTCTGGCCTACATGTGACTCCAGACCCACAGCAATGTGATTGACTCTTAAAATGTCCTCTGAAATGGCCTAACAAACGGCTCAGCTCAAGGGCAATTCAGGATGGGCAATAAATGTTGGCCTAGTCAGCGACGCCCACTTCCCACAAAAAAAACGAATAAAAAAATAGTGTGGTCGTTGCCATGGTGGTATGGCCCTATTTTGGAAGCCGTGTTCCCATTGAGTGGGTCTGCTGGCTGGGAGTTTAGGTCCACTGCCTTTTCCCCCATGACACCAGCATGCTGCTTAGAGATAGGTTAACAAAGAACTGACAGAGGGAGTTAATCCATTTTCTTTCATGCTTCTGTCTGTTCTCTGCACAGCAAGTGTGACACTGTTCTGTCTGGTTATTTAAATTAAGCTTGCAGATTACCGAAATCCAACTCGACAGAGTTACAGAGACCCTAAAACACCCTCAAAGCTCAACGTTACTTATATCTTGGTCATTACATGATGCTGTGAAGGAAAAAAGCGGCTATTCTGTGTGAATGAGACCAAACAGTGCAGAGTTTCAATACACTCAGTTATAGGGTGTGATAGTATTGTGGTCATGTTACTGGACTAGTTAATCGAGGGGCCTGGACTAATAATCCAGAGATTATGAGTTCAGACCCCACCATAGCAGCTGGGGAATTTAAATTCTTTTATATAAATGGTGAATTATAAACTCTAGTAACAGTATTATCACAAAGCAAGTGCTGGAAATACTCAGCAGGTCTGGCAGCATCTGTGGAGAGAGTAACAGAATTATTGTTTCAAGTCTGTGACCTTTCATGGCATTAAAAAGCCATCTGCTTAGCTCAAGTCCTTCAGGGGAGGAAATCTGCCGTCCTTACCTGGTCTGGCCTACATGTGACTCCAGACCCACAGCAATGCGATTGGCTCGTAACTACCTCTGGCCTCTGGAATGGCCGAGCAAGCCACTCAGTTGCATTCAAGAAGGCAGTTCACCGCCACCTTCTCAAGGGCGATTAGGGATGGGCAATAAATGCTGGCCTGGCCAGCGATGCCCACATCCTGTAAATGAATAAAAAAAACTTGCATTCAACCAAAAATGGATTTTGACTCATTCAGTTAATGTGATGCCCTGATGACGACCAACACAGATACCCATTCACTGAGCTTGAAACTTTGTGCCCGACATCCATTTCTTTCAGGTGAGGCCTGCTTGAGATTGTTGTTAGGCTGTATTTAGTTGTAACTTAGCTATAATTTATATATGTTAATCAGGTGTAACTTCAGCAATGTCCTTCAGTGCAGACAATGTGAAATAAAATACTGCTGTTGACCCTGGTATCTCTCGCTCTCTCTTCTTTCTAATGTGACTAAATAAAGGGTCGATTTTTAAACTAGATTCTGGTTTTGAAATTTTATCCTTTCTGTTACTGGGTGTGATTTCAGAGGGACTGGTCAATCGGAGCATGGGTTAGTCATTCAGCTGCTCCCAACTGTTGCGCCATTTGTTCAGCCATTATCGCTGTATCCCATTTAAATCTCAAATTCTAGACTTTTCTCCACAATCACTGAAAGCTCTTGCTTCCAAGTTTTTATAATCATAGAGCCATACAGCACAGACGGACATTCAGCCCCATCAGTCTACTGCCGGTCATCAGTTGATCATGGTGTCATCGAGAGTGCTATCATGTGGCTCAGCAATCACCTGCTCACTGGCGCTCAGTTTGGGTTCCGCCAGGGCCACTTAGCTCCTGACCTCATTACAGCCTTGGGTCCAAATGTGGAGAATAGAGCTGAACGCCAGAGGTGAGGTGAGGGTGACTGCCCTTGACATCAAGGCAGCATTTGACCGAGTATGGCATCAAGGAGCCCTAGCAAAACTGAGGTCAATGGGAATCGGGGAAACTCTCCACTGCTTGGAGTCATACCTAGCACAAAGGAAGATGGTTGTGATTCTTGGAGGCCAATCATCTCAGCTTCAGGGCATTGCTGCTGGAGTTCCTCAGGATAGTGTCCTTGGCCCAACCATCTTCAGCTGCTTCATCAATGACTGTCCCTTCATCATAAGGTCAGAAATGGGGATGTTTACTGATGATTGCACAATGTTCAGCACCATTCGCAACTCCTCAGATACTGAAGCAGTCCGTGTTCATATGCAGCAAGACCTGGACAAAATTCAGGCTTGGGCTGACAAGTAATATTCGCATCACACACGTGCCAGGCAATAACCATCTCAAACAAGAGAGAACCTAACCATCTCCCCCTGATGTTCAACAGCTTTACGATCGCCGAATTCCCCACTATCAACATCCTGGGGGTTGCCATTGACCAGAAACTGAATTGGACCAGCCGCATAAATACTGTGGCTACAAGAGCAGGTCAGAGACTGGGAATTCTGTGGTGAGTGACCTACCTCCTGTCTCCCCAAAGCCTGTCCACCATCTACAAGGCAGAAGTCAGGAGTTTGATGGAATACTCTCCACTTACCTGGATGGGTGCAGCTAACACTCAGGAAGCTCGGCAGCATCCAGGCCAAAGCAGCCCACTTGATTGGCACCCCATCCATCACCTTAAACATTCACTCCCTCCACCATTGACACACAGTGGCAGCAGTGTGTTCCAGTTACATGATGCACTGCAGTAACTCACCATGCCTCCTTCGACAGCACCTTCCAAACCAATGACCTCTACCACCTAGAACAAGGGCAACAGATGCATGGGAACACCACCACCTGCAAGGTCCCCTCCAAGTCACACACCATCCTGACTTGGAATTATATCACCGTTCCTTCACTGTCACTGGATCAAAATCCTGGAATTCCCTTCCTAACAGCACTGTGGGTGTACCTACCCCACATGGACTGCAGCGGTTCAAGAAGGCAGCTCACCACCACCTTCTCAAGGGCAATTAGGGATGGGCAGCAAATGCTGACCTAGCCAGCGATGCCCACATCCCATGAAACAAATAACAAAAAAAAGCTCATCGCATCTGTATCAGCTCTTCGAAATTAATCCCGCTCCCCTGTTCTTTCCCCAAAGTCCTGCAAATGTTTCCTCTTCAGGTATTTATCCAATTCCCTTTTGAAAGTTACTATTGAATCTGCTTCCACAGCCCTTTCAGGCATCGCGTTCCAGATCACAACTCACTGCCTAAAAAAAAATACTCCTCATCTCCCCCTGGTTCTTTCGCCAATTATCATAAATCTGTGTCCTCTGGTTACAGACCAACCTCCAGTGGAAATAGGTTATCCCTAATTTACTCGATCAAAACCCCTCTCTCTTTCCAGTCTATCCCCATAACTGAAGTCCCCTCATCACTGGTATCATTCCGGTAAATCTGCTCTGTACCGTCTCCAAGGCCTCGACATCCTTTCTAAAGTGCGGAGCCCAGAACTGGACACAATACTCATGCTAAGGCCTAACCAGTTGGGTATCCCATCTAAACTCCTCAATTGACTGTGTACCTATGACCTTTTGGGTCAGTGCATTGTCTATACTAACAAATCTTAGTCTGAAGAATTTTTTGGAGATTTTACTTGTAGCTGGCCTAATTCAAAGTGGAAGAGTACGCCCCCTGCCTGGGGAAATCACCTCTTAACCTTCTCAACACTGGGGAACAGAACCCAGTTTTTTTTCTCGCATCTGTCATCATAACCGAATCGCTTCACCTTGTCTACTGTCCTGATGAATCATCACTGGATTCGGCTTGGTGCTCAAAAAGTCCTGTGATTTATGAAGTGAGCACATTCAAATTTCTGGGCCTAGCAATTTATCATCCAGCTTAATGAAGGGCCCAATGATGTGATGGGGGGGAATAATTTCCAGTGGCACTGCCAAGTTCAATAGCAGGGAAATTCCAGCTCTACCAACAAGATTTGGGTCAATCAAAGGCAAAACTTCCACCTTCTCACCACGTTCCTCAATCCCTGCTCATTCCAGGAACACACCTTGTTTTCTGAAGAACACCATCCACTTCAGTAGCTGATAACTTAGTCCACATGGGTATTATCCTTTGTGTAAAATAGCACTGCCTCTTTGTACTCCCCTATTTTTCAGTAATGTCCCTTATATTACAAATATTTTGGTCGGCCCCATTTGTTGCTTTCCCTTACATTGGTATTCTTGCGGATTGTCCTGATGAGTGCAAGATGAAGAGCTTCAACAAAATGCCTCTGTTTTCAGCAGAAACTTCTCTATGTAAAGAGTGGTGAGAATGTAGAACTCGCTACCACAGGGAGCGCTTGAGGCGAATGACATAGATATATTTAAGGAAGAAAGGAATAGAAGAATGTGCTGATAGGACGAGATGAATTGGGTGGGTTAAGCATAAACACTAGTATAGACTAGCTAGGCCAAATGGCCTGCTTCTGTGCTGAACATCCAGTAAAGGGATATGGAGCCAAGGCGGGGTCAGTGGAATTGAGATGTCACTCGGCAATGATCTGATTGAATAGCAGACAGGCTTAAGGGGCTGAATAGCCTCCTCCTGTTCCTATGTTCCTGGTATTCTGATTGACACATCCTGCCCTTGAGAACTCCTCCCCCCAAACCCATTGCCCATTCACATATTGGTTTCTCTCTCTCTCTGTCTCACAGTTTCAACTCCAGCATGTCAACACCTGTTAAAGGAAACCATGTGATACTGATCTAACCTTTTGGTGAGAAGTTATCTTCAATCTGTTCACGAAACGATGAAAACTGAAATCTGTGTGAGATTTATGCCGTAGGACCCAAAACTCCAGATGTCTGCTCACGCAGCTCTCCTCTGGCTGCAGGCATGAGAAAATCTTTCCAGCCTGCGGGCTCATACAAAACTGGGGGCCATAAATAGAAGACTGTCACTGATATATCCAACAGGGAATGGTGAGAAGGTGGAACGCGTTACCAGAAGGAGTGGTTGAGGTGAATCGCGCAGATTCATTTAAGGGAAAGCTGGATAATCATATGAGGGAGAAAGGAATTGAGGGTTATGTTGATGGGGTGAGATGGAGAACGGTGGGAGGGGGCTCATGTGGCGCCTAAACACTGCCCAGTTGGGCCGAAAGGCCTGTTTCTGCGCTGTCCATTCCTCATAAGTAAAGTGTCAATTAATCAGAATTTGGTTACAGAATCCAAAATCTACTCCAGTTTCACAATAAGGATCCAACCTCTCTGTTCTATAGGCCGTGTTTCTCGGTTATTCAGGTGTATGGCCTTCACTGGCTTTCCTCATTATAAATTCCTAGACTACATTTATAAAGGGAATTGTCTGTGTAAACACGTCACAGCAATTACTGCTTCTTACCAATGGTCCGACTATCAATGGGGTCTAATTACAGCGTAGACGTCAGAATTTATATTGGGATTATGACAGTGAGGGTAGAATGAATAGCTTATGTACACCTCAATTTTAAAATTCTCATCCTTTATTTCAAATCTCTCCAGGGCCTCGCCCCTCCCTATCTCTGTAATCTCCTTTCGCCCCACAGCCCTCTGAGATCTCTGCACTCCTCTAATTCCGGCCTCTTGTGTATCCCCGATTTTAATCGCTCCATCACTGGTGGCCTTGCCTTCAGCTGCCTGGGCCCCAAGCTCTGGAATTCCCTCCCTAAACCTCTCCGCCTCTCTCTCTCTCCTCCTTTAAGACGCTCGATTATCTCTTTATGTGGTTCAGTGTCAAATTCTGTTTTATAATGCCCTTGGGATGCTTTATTACATTAAAGGCGCTATATAAATGCAAGTACCTTCGCTCTTGACTCCCCATGTGCAACATCTCGTGAGCTTGACTCGTAATATTGTAAAAATCTTGCATGTGTATTCACTTTGTGTCTGTCAGAATATAAGAAATGGGAGCAGGAATCGGCCATTCGGGCCGCTCGAGCCTGCTCCGTCATTTGATAAGGTCATGGCTGATCTTCCACCTCAACTCTGCCCATATCTGTTAATTCCCTCCTTATCCAAAGGTCTATCGCTCTCACTCTTAAATATACTCAACGACTGAGCATCTGCAGCTCTCTAGGGTAGGGAATTCTGAAGATTCACAGCCCTCTGAGTGAAAGAAACCTCCTCTCATCTCAGTCTTAAATGGCTGACACCTTATCCTAAGACTGTGACCCCTAGTGCAAGACTCTCCAACCAGGGGAGACAACTTCTCAGCATCTCCCCCATCAAGGCCTCTCGGAATTCTATATTTTTTAGGCTTATAAGCACTCCCAGCTAGACAGATTTCTGGACACTAATGATATCAAGGGATATGGGGGGGAAATGGCATAGAGATAGATGATCAGCCACAATCTGTTTGAATGGCGGAGCAGGCTCGATGGGCTGAATGGCCTACTCCTGCTCCTATCTCCGATAATCCTCATGGCTGCAGCTCCCACAATGCTACAGTCTGAGCATGTGCACTGTGGGGCAGGGTAGGGGGCATAAGATCCCCTTTAAAAGCTTAAGAAACGCATTCAAATTGACCAAATTCCGAAAAATAAAAGCTTGGTTAATTAATGTTACCAGTGTCTGGGAAAGTTTCCCTCAATTCAGGGGTACAACACAAGCCATGCGACAGTCTAGCAGTCTAGTAGAACAGCTCAAGAAGTACTGCACATCCATCGAACTATTTTAACATGCTGTTGTTCTAGAGAAAAACATTTAGATAATCAACTTGGCTACGGGAAATGGGATTAGAATAGTTAGGTGCTTGATGGCCGGCACAGACACAATGGGCCGAAGGGCCTGTTTCTGTGCTGTATAACTCTATGACTCTATTCTAGATCCTGTACTGAAATTGTGTGTGCGTGGGTGGGGAGGAATGGATAAATGGATCACGGTAACTCCACTGCTTTAATGAGCTTGTTGAGTTTCCAAGTTACGACTTACAAAAATCATATTAAAACTATTTTTTCTTCTTCAACTTTTTAATCTATGAAGTCATTAAATACAAATTCTGAATGGTTAGGATCAGTGTATTGCTCCTCAGATTACAACTATTGTTAAGGCTGTAACTAGCAAGACTTAAGAGCTTAAGCTCATGCAAGCCCTAATTTTCTTGGGGAGGGGCAGCAGAATTCAATTAATTTTCCCCATCGCTGCCACGACTATTTGACCCCACACCCCAGCCTCTGCTACCTCCCGACCCTTCCCAGTCCAATCACCCCCTTCCTAACCTGATCGCAAGCCCACTCCTAATCCGATCACGCCCCCACAATCTGATCGACCCCCACCCCCCCACCTCCACCTCACTTCCATCGCTCCCACCATTGGCGGCCATACCTTCAGCTGCCTGGGGCTGAAGCTCTGGAATTCCCTCCCTAACCCTCTCCGCCTCTCTCTCTCTCTCGCTCCTCTTTGAAGACGCTCCTCAAAAACCTGCCTTGTTGGCCAAACTTTTGGTCACCTGTCCTAACAGCTCCTGCTATGGCCGGTTGCCAAATGTTGCCTGACAATTGCTCCCGGGATGTTTTGCGACGGTAAGGGCGTTATATAAATGCAAGTTGTTGTTGTACGGTGGACATTTAATATCCTGCCTGCACTCAGTCACTCGCCATGCTCTTCTGTTTCCTGTGAGCTGTCAATGAGTCAATTATTGAGCAACTTTGGGGAAAGCACCGATTTCCTTTCAAGATCTGGGGCAAATCGTCGACTGGGTGTTTGAGAGAGCAGCCAAACCACAGAGATCTGACATTACCTGATAACGCACAACTTTCTGACTGCAATGTGTAACTTGCTCACAAATCTGCACCAAGGCACATGGTGCCTCTGGCTTATAATGGAACCGAGATGATTCCTGACCAACTTTTTTCTTTAATGTGCACTTGGGTCCCACTGTTCCTCTGAGGCTGCCACCAAGCCCCAAGCAACTGGGTCTCGGCAGCGGCTCAGTGGGTGGGACTCTGATGCTGCAACTCACGAGTTTGCTTCCTGATTCCAGAGAGTGAGCAAATAATCCAGGCCGACACTCCCAGTGCAGGACTGGGGGCGTGCTGCTCTGTTGGAGGTGCCATTGATCGGATGAGATCTGCCCTCTCCGGGAGACATAAAAGATCCCATGGCACTATTTTGAAGAAGAGAAGGGGAGATCTCCCCGGAGTCCTGGCCAATATTTTTCCCTCACCCAACATCCCAAAAACAGATTATTTGGTCATTGTTGCATTGCTGCTTGTGGGATCTTGCTGTGTGCAAACTGGCTGCTAGGTTTCCTACATTTTCTCTGTCCTGAAAGTTATCGATACTAGATTTTTGTCTGGAGATGTGGGCATCGCTGGCTAGGCCAGCATTTATTGCCCATCCCTAATTGCCTTTGAGAAGGTGGTGGTGAGCTGCCATCTTGAACTGCTGCAGTCCATGTTGTGTAGGTACACCCACAGTGCTGATGGGGAGGGTGTTCCAGGATTTTGACCCAGTGACAAAGAAGGAACAGCGATATAGTTCCAAGTCAGGATGGTGTGTGGCTTGGAAGGGAACTTGCAAGTGGTGGTGTTTCCACGCAGTTGATACCCTTGCTCTTCTAGGTGGTAGAGGTCACAGGTTCAAAGATCGTTAGAAGCTCTCCTTCTCTCTCAACCGCTCTTCATGTGCTTGCCTGCCAAATGAAATCAGCCTCTTTAATTGAGATGAACATCGCAACCATACACTAAGTCACACATACATTGACTCACACTCACTCTCACTCAATCGTAAGCTACGTCACATTGACACAAACTCATTCACAAGTGCCTGTCCTCGGTAGTAATTCTCCCTCTCAGTCACTCGCCTCCTTGCTCACTCACTCGCGACCTCCCACCGATGCTGACAAATCTCCCAGAGCCCTGTGAAAGGTCTCAAGTATGTAAATAAAATCTCTTGATGGCTTCCTTCACACTTTTGGTTACAATCTGAGTAACACGAGTTTTGAAATGAGAATCGCTTGCAAAATGAGCTTGACGAGAACAGGTGCTGTACTGAGGTCAGGGAGTGACGCTGTGACCAAGACAGACAGTAAATAAAGAGGAAGCCACACTCAGGAGATCTGCTCGTTCCTCCTCACTGACCGACAGTCAGTAACTGTGAGCTACTTGACCTAGTAATACCATTCTGCCTTCTGAGACCTCAACTGATTCCAGGAATTGCCAGAGGGCGGGGGAGAGGGGGAAGGGGGAAGGGGGAAGAATTTGGTTGATCCAGAGGAGGGATTGGGATTTGGGTGAGGGAAAAAATACCGTCAATGTTTCCCACGCTAGCAATTAATCAGATTTAGTCACGCTCATCTCTCCTTTGTAGGCTGGACAAGAGTGTCCCAATTCTTGCAGCATCCCAGTACCCATTCAAAAACAACTTGCATTTATATAGCATCTTTAACAACATCCCAAAACTCTTCACAGGAGGGTGATCAGACAAAACTTTGACACCGAGCCGAATTAGGAGATATTGGGACAGTTGGACATAGGCTTTGGGCTTAAGGAGTGGCTTAAAGGGTGAGAGAGCGAGGCGGAGAGAAGGGAGGGAATTGCAGAGCTTGGGTGCAGACAGCTGAAGGCACGGCCCCCAGTGGCAGAACGATGAAAATCAGGGATGCACAGGAGGCCAGACTTGGCAGAGCGTAGTGATCTGAATTAACAGATATGGGCAGAGTTGAGGTGGAAGATCAGCCATGATGTAGGGCTGGAGGAGGTTACAGAGATTAGGAAGGTAGATCATTAAAGATGAGTCACTTGCGATACCAAGTTACTTAGGCAGAAATTGTAAGGGGTTTGAACCCTTTTTTTTGTAAAAACCAACACTGAACCATTGACTTTGAGTCTGGGAGTGGTGGGGGAGGGTAGAATACTGTCTGTCACTCAAATGTGCCAGTCTCAAGTATTTTACAGGCCTAGCTGCTATGGTGCTGGTGCATTATAACCAATGTAATAGCCACATTTATTGGTGGAATAGACGTATAACATTGGCAGTTATCATTGTTTCTTGATGTTTGGAGTGGCTCATCTATTGAAAGTAACTGCATCAACGTTTCTCCCTCCCAGTCCAAGGCACTGACTCCTAGCTCCACACTAGGATGAACCTCATTGTAACATCCTACTGCTGTCCTAACTCATTAACTATCTTAGCACAAGCCACAGATTGCCTCTTGGACCTCACTAGCCCATAATGGGCCAGTACCACTTTTTAAAGAAATCTCTAATTGCCCTAGAGAAGGTGGTGGTGAGCTGCCTACTTGAATACAAAAGAGTGGCTTGCGAGGACATTTCAGAGGACAGTTAAAAGCCAGCTGCTGTGGATCTGGAGTCACATGTAGGCCAGACCAGGTAAGGATGGCAGATTTCCTTCCCTGAAGGGCATGAGTGAGCCAGATGGGTTTTTATAACAATCCAGTAATTACCTGGTCACCATTACTCATACTGGATTTTTATTCAATAGAACTTAAATTTAGCTGCCATGGTGGGCGTTGAACCCATTTTCCAATTTTCATTTCTGTAGCTTCTATATTCCCTGTGGAGATCAGCCTCAGTGATGTGAGGCATTTAACTTGTACACAGTGGCCACAAGAAAGGCAGCACAAGATGGCTGGACAGTGGCTACGCCACCATCACCGTAGCAACTCCCACCCTCTGATGTAGCCAGTGCACCACTGCCCAGCCTCTCGTAAGGTAGATGCAGTGGACATGCTCTGAAGCCTCCTGAGGTTCTGTAGGCTTTTCTCTTCAGAACACACCGCCACTGAGATGGGAGGTGGCAGGTTTGTTGATGAGTTTTTTCTTAAGAGCCAAAAGCATAGGCTTTTGGGTTCTTGTTTGCCCATCCCAGGAAAATGCTTTCCAATTCTTATCTCCCCCATCCCCATCCCACCCCTTTCCCAGACAATGGTCCAGTCCGCTGGGGCTGTGCGGCCTTCGGTATCCATGTGCGTCCACAACAGCCGCTGTGGAGTCTCAGGGTGGTGCCACTGGGCCGCAGGTAGGTGGCACATCTCTGAATCCAACCATCCACAAGAGTAGGAACCCCTTCATCACTCCCATTGGCTTAGGGACCTAAAAGAAAAATGGAGGTACAGACAAGGTTAACAACACAGCGGCCACTTTGGAAAAACACCGGTGAGGTAAATGTGGGCTTTATAGCACGGAACAACGGAATCCTGGGACGATGAGGTGTGATCTTCATATGCTGAGATTTCAAGAGGCTGTACAGTCTCCACCTCGGGGTCCCAATCACAGGATAAGGGGTCGGCCATTTCAGAACTGAGATGAGGAGAAGTTTCTTCACTCGAGGGTTGTGAATCTTTGGAACTCTCCACCCCAGAGAGCTGTGGATGCTCAGTCATTGAGAATATTCAAGACTGAGGTCGATAGATTTTTGGGCACGAAAGGAATCGAGGGATAGTGCAGGAAGGTGGAGTTGAAGTAGGAGAGCAGTATGATCTTACTGAATGGTACAGCAGGCTTGAAGGACCAAATGGTCTACTCCTGCTCCTATTTCTTATGTTCTTAAATGATCATCTCTCAATCGGGAGGAGTGATCAGGATGTTACAGGCCCCTACACTTATGAGTTAGAGGGGAGGGAAAATTGATCTGGATCCATGGGCCCTGATCACTATCAGTGATCCCTTCTGGAGTGCATGCATGTGAGCACTGGGTGAAGATCAGACCAGCCTGGGTGTTAATGCGACAATTATAATGCGACAATAATCTAACACACCCACGGTATCGATTCACACGTTGGAGAGCAGCCCTTTGGGAGAGGTACCCTACAGGGAGGCATTGCTATCAGGAAGGAAGGTTAGATAGCTAGTAAAAACAGGTCAGCTGTGTATCGCTATATAAATACATAAATTGTATGACTTTTACAACTGGAGTTTGGTTTGTTA
The DNA here is from genome assembly GCF_036365525.1 of Heterodontus francisci. Taxonomy (NCBI): domain Eukaryota; kingdom Metazoa; phylum Chordata; class Chondrichthyes; order Heterodontiformes; family Heterodontidae; genus Heterodontus; species Heterodontus francisci. The sequence goes on along the minus strand of NC_090410.1, from coordinate 8,339,174 downwards.
AAAAGAAATTGTAAAACAAAAAAAGGAATTTGCACTTATATAGCGCCTCTCACAACCACAAAGCGCTTTACAGCCAATGAAGTGCTTTCGAAGTGTAGTCACTGTGGCAGCCAATTTGTGCACAGCAAGATCCCACAAACAGCAGTGTGATAATGACTAGATAATCTGTTTTTCGTGATGTTGGTTGAGGGATAAATATTGGCCAGGGCGCCCGAAAAACACCCCTGCTCTTCTTCGAAATAGTGTCATGGGATCTGAGAGGGCAGTCAGGACCTTGGTATAATGTCTCATCTGAAAGGCAGCACCTCTGACAGTGCAGCATTCCCTCAGTACTGCACTTGGCGTGTCAGCCGAAAGTAAGTGCCCAAGTCTCCGGAGTGGGTCTTGAACCCAGAGCCTTCTGAATAAGTAAGTGAACTATTGCCTATTGGAATATAGGGCCCAACCTGGCCTCGGCAACGTTGTCCTAGCCCAGAATGCACTGCAAGAAAGTTATATCACATGGTGGCAACTTATGGGATGACCCAAGTAATGCCATCATACTTCGGAGGAGACAGTGGCATAGTGGTAATGTCACTGAGCTAGTAATCCAGAGGCCTAGGCTAATGCCCTGGGGACATGGGTTCAAATCCCACTATGGCAGCTGTTGGATATTAAATTCAATTAATTATTTTTTAAAAATCTGGAATTGAAAGCTACTCTCAGTAATGGTACCTTGAAACTATCTTCGATTGTTTTGGGATTAGCATCCTTAAAAGTTGATAAATCACCAGGGACAGATGAAATGTACTCCAGGCTGTTGAAAGAAGCAAGAGAGGAAATAGCAGAAGGTTTGACCATCATTTTCCAGTCCTCACTGGATACAGGTGTGGTGCCAGAGGATTGGAGAACTGCTAACGTTGTACCTCTGTTTAAAAAGGGAGCGAAGGATAGACTGAATAATTACAGGCCAGTCAGTCTAACCTCAGTAGTGGGCAAATTATTGGAAGCTGTTCTGAGAGACAGGATAAACTGTCACTTAGAAAGGCACAGTTTAATCAAGGATAGTCAGCATGGATTTGCTAAGGGAAGATCTTGTTTGACAAACTTGATTGAATTTTTTGAAGAATTAACAAGGAAGATAGATGAAGGTAGTACAGTTGATGTGGTCTACATGGATTTTAGCAAGGCTTTTGACAAGGCGCCACATGGCAGACTGGTTAAAAAAATAAAATCCCATGGGATCCAGAGAAATGCAGCAAGGTGGATACAAAATTGGCTCAGTGTTTAGCGACTGGAGGGCTGTTTCCAGTGGCATTCCGCAGGGCTCAGTACTCGGTCCCCTGCTTTTTGTGGTGTATATTAACAATTTGGATGTAAATGTAAAGGGCATGATCAAGAAGTTTGCGGATGACACAAAGATTGGCCGTGTGGTAGATAGCGAGGAGGATAGCTGTAGGCTGCAGGAAGATATTGATGGTCTGGTCAGATGGGCAGAAAAATGGCAAATGGAATTCAACCTGGAGAAGTGTGAAGTGATGCATTTGGGGAGGTCAAACAAGGCAAAGGAATACACGATTAATGAGAAAATACTGAGAAGTGTAGAGGAAGTGAGGGACCCTGGAGTGAATGTCCACAGATCCTTGAAGGTAGCAGGACAGATCGATAAGGTGGTTAAGAAGGCATATGGAATCCTTTCCTTTATTAGCCGAGGTATAGAATATAAGAGCAGGAAGATTGTGCTGGAACTGTATAACTCATTGGTTAGGCCACAACTTGAGTACTGTGTGCAGTTCTGGTCACCTCATTACAGAAAGGATTTTAGCAAGGCTTTTGACAAGGTCCCACATGGCGGACTGGTTAAAAAAATAATATCCCATGTGATCCAGGAAAATGCAGCAAAGTGGATGCAAAATTGGCTCAGTGGCAGGAAACAAAGGGCATTTTAGTGACTAATTGCACTAGCAAGGGTACAGAGGAGATTTACGAGGATGTTGCCAGGACTGGAAAAATGCAGCAATGAGGAAAGATTGGATAGGCTGGGGTTGTTCTCCTTGGAACAAAGAAGGCTGAGGGGAGATCTGATTGAAATGTACAAAATTTTGAGGGTTCAAAATTTTTGGATAGAGTGGAGGTGAAGGGTCTATTCACCGTAGCAGGGAGGTCAATGACGAGGGGGCATAGATTTAAAGTGATTGGTAGAAAGATTAGAGGGGAGATGAGGAAAAACCTTTTCACCCAGAGGGTGGTGATAGTCTGGAACTCACTGTCTGAAAGGGTACTTGAGGCAGAGACCCTCAACTCATTCAAAAAGAGTCTGGATATTCACCTCAAGTGCCGTAATTTGCAGGTCTAGGGACCAAATGCTGGAAGGTGGGATTAGAATCGGTGGATCATTTTTCGGCCGACACAGACACGATGGGCCAAGTGGCCTCTTTCTGTGCCTTAAACCTTCTATAATTCTATGATTCTATGTTGCTCTCGTGCTCTGCTGTTGTTGCACAGTCACAGTAACCTTGCCAATGAGCTCTTACTCTTGGCTTTCTCTGGAGGGGGTGCCAGAAGGATGTTGCACAATTTCCCGACCCCACCCATAGCAACCGATCCTCGACAACCAGAGTGTGGCAGTTCGGTCAAGCATCCTCGGGGACCCCCAATCAACCCCCGACCTGGGAAAAGACGACCTGCCTTTGTTTTCAGATCGGATAATGGCGGCCGATGTAGCGATTTGCCTAAATGAGACCCCGTTGCAACAGAGGTCGGATGTTGACAACCTTCTTGTGAGCTACCAAATCTGCAGATCGTGCCCCTAAAACAAATATAATCCACGATGCAATACATGTTTTGCAAATCCAACCAATCCATGCAAGACGTAGGACGGGGTGGGCGACAATAGGGAGACAAACTAGACCCCAGATCACATGACCTCATGTCAACCATCAAAGTCAAAGGTCATTCACAAATGTGCCTTCCTTTTTTTTGTTCAGGATGTCAACCAATTGGAACAGAATCAGGCAGGAATGTAACGGATACACTGCATTTAAAAGTATGAGAGCAATGGTATCTCTTCAAACTCTGGGACACCAAGATTGACCGTATTTGTTTCCCTTATGCATTTTTATGCTCCTAACTTCATAGGAACGTAGGAGGAGACCGTTCAGCCCCTTGAGTCTGTTCTGGTATTCAATTCGATTATGGCTGACCGATGAAAATATACCATCTCAGTTTTCAAGTTATCAACTAAACCCTCCCCCGCCCCCAACAGCAGCAACTTTTTGGGGCGAGAGTTCCAGATTTCCACTACCCTTTGTGTGAGAAAGTGCTTCCTGACATCACCCCAGAATGGCCTAATTTTAATTTTAAGGTTTTGCCCCCTTTGTTCTGGACTCCCCCCATAGTTTCAATTTTCTGTTCATCAGGAAGCAATCTGTGACTTTTTCCTTGGTTAATTGTAAGTTAATAAAATCTAATGTACTGCCTACAGTGACAAGAAAGAACTCCCATTAATATAGCGCCTTTCCCATCCCCAGGATGTCCCAACATTTCACAGTCAATGAAGCACTTCGGAAGTCTTGTCATTGTTGTTCTGTAGAAACATGGCAACCAAAATTTGCACACAGCAAGGTCCCACAATTAGATAATGACCAGAGAATCTTGGTTGAGGGATAAATATTGGCCCAAGACAATGGGGAGGATTCCTGTGTTCTCCATCCAATCACACTGTGGGATCTTTTACATCCTACTCTACACTGTCCCCCATCAAACACTCCCAGGGCAGGTACAGTACGGGGGTTAGATACAGAGTAAAGCTCCCTCTACACTGTCCCCCATCAAACACTCCCAGGGCAGGTACAGTACGGGGGTTAGATACAGAGTAAAGCTCCCTCTACACTGTCCCCCATCAAACACTCCCAGGGCAGGTACAGTACGGGGGTTAGATACAGAGTAAAGCTCCCTCTACACTGTCCCCCATCAAACACTCCCAGGGCAGGTACAGTACGGGGGTTAGGTACAGAGTAAAGCTCCCTCTACACTGTCCCATCAAACACTCCCAGGGCAGGTACAGCACGGGGGTTAGATACAGAGTAAAGCTCCCTCGACACTGTCCCATCAAACACTCCCAGGGCAGGTACAGCACGGGGGTTAGATACAGAGTAAAGCTCCCTCTACACTGTTGCAACGAAGTGCCTGAATTCTCAGCCTCCGGTTGTGACATTCCCATTCCCCTCACACTCACTGCCTGAACTCGATGGCCAATATCCTACCAAGTAAGGTTGAACTAGAAGTATTTCTTGTGGGTATGCAAGCTGGATGGTGACTGCCCAAACTCCCTGCCCTTACAGAGTTGCCAGGAGACACATTCTAAACAATCTAGCTTAGGTTTGATCTAAAGTGTAGGTGCTGGGCCGTTTCCAAACCACATGGACCCCTCAAGTCCCCATTTTCTAAGGCGCGGTTTAGTGACGGCTGATTGGTAATGTGGTCGGAGGTCTAGTGTTCGTCTGGTTGTTGGAAAGCACGGCAAAGCATTCGGACGTACCCCAGTGAACAACACAAGATATCGAAGAACGGGGACCACAAGAGGAGAATCTGAAAGTGAGGGAGCAACCATACAGTCTCTCTATAAATGAGGAACAGAAAACAGCCAAGAATCTCTTAATCACATATTTTAAAATTAAAGAAAGAAAGATTTGCATATATACAGCATCGTTCACAAACTAAGCACGGCCCCAAGGTGCATAACAGTAAATGAGGTACTTTTGAAATATAAACATTGTAGGAAATGCGGCAACCAATTTGCACAAAGCAAGCTCCCAGAATGTGATAGTGACTAGATCATCTGCTTTTAGTGATGCTGCTGGAGGGATAAGTATTGCACAGGACACCAGGGAGAATGTCCCTCCTCTTCTAGGAATAGTACCATGGGATCTATTACGCCCACCAGAGAGGAGTCCTGGTTAAACATCTCACCCGAAAGACAACAGAATGACCACATGAGGGGACAACTATCCAACATCGATAGGCCAACAGCCTCATTGTGGATATTGGGAAGCTCCTGCATGTTCTGCCAGTGAAACACGGTGCTGATAAATGGGCTGCCTGTCGCACTGCGGGCTTGGAAAATCAGTCGGTAGTTTGCTGTTCACTTTTTAACCTGTAACGTTACAGAAAGTGGCCGGGTAAATCTCTCCATCTGTATCAAACCTCAGCAACTGCAGCGGCTGAAGAAGACAGCTCACCACCACATTCTCAGGGCAACTAGGGAAGGGCAATAAATGTCGGCCTTGCCAGCGATGCCCAGATCCCAAGAATGAATAATACAAAAAAAAAGATGATATGAGTGGAATTCTAGAATAATCTGAAGGTTGGCAACATGCCCTGGAGATACCAAACATAGAACTATAGAAATATACAGTACAGAAGGAGTCCATTCAACCAATCATAACTGTCTTAATGCTCAGGGTCTACCCTTGACACTGATGCCCGGGGTCCACCCTTGACCCTGACGCCCAGGGTCCACCCTTGACCCTAATGCCAGGGTCTACCCTTGACCCTGATGCCCGGGGTCCACCCTTGACTCTGACGCGCAGGGTCCACCCTTGATCCTGACGCCCAGGGTCTACCCTTGACCCTGATGCCTGGGGTCCACCCTTGACCCTGACGCCCAGGGTCCACCCTTGACCCTGACACCCAGGGTCTACCTTTGACCCTGACGCCCAGGGTTTACTCTTGACCCTGACACAGGGTCTAGCCTTGGCCCTGATGCCCGGGGTCCACTCTTGACCCTGACGCCCAGGGTCTACCTTTGACCCTGACACTTGCGTCAATCATTCTGACAGGTTCTTGCAGTTTGGGTTCCCAATTGATGTTGATCGCTGCTTATAAAGTGGAACAAGCTCCCAGATACTTACATCGCACAGACTGTCCAGCTCAGGGCAGAATGGAAAATGTCGAAGGTCAAAGTGCATCAGATCTGTTAATAAACAGAATCAGGATATTAGTTTGCAGAGCTTCAACCAAATCTATTGGCTACTTAAAGAGACAGCACACCATCCTCGTGGGCAATGTCCAACCTCTCCCCACCAGCACAGGAACTGCAATGATTGGTGACCTATTTAATCATCTTGTTTTGTACCTATCCCTGAGATCTCCAGTCCCCTTCCCACCCTGACACTTGTTCAACGCCTTTCCGAAGAAGCTGATCAGCTTCTTTTAAAGGAAGGAACCTGCTTTTTGAATAGCTCCTGACACATCCTGAAGTCGTCCCGATGAGCTAAATGAATTGCAGTCCTGGCTATTTTTTTAGGCAAATGTGCACAGCAAGATTCCACAAATAGAATGCGGAGTCGTGGTCAGTTGATCTGTTTTTGGTGGTGTTTGCTGAGGACTAAATATTGACTAGGACATCGGAAAAATTCCTCTGCTTTTCTGTATATTGGGATTGTCCAGTGCTTCCCAACATTCACAATGACCCCTCTCTGTCTTACCTTCCGTTGAAAATAATGTCACCCGTGCGAGTCTCTCCTCGTTAGTAAATGCCTGAAAACCAGGAAGGGGAGATATTGCCCTTCTCTGAATCCTCTCCAACACAACAAAGCCTTTTTGAAGAGACACAATAACGTTGCAATCAGCAGCTCCCCTTCTCAAGATACTATTGGCATTTCAGATGTGGGGGGTTGGGGGGCCACATCAAGGGGTGCTACCATTTTCCTCCGAACCCCCAGGCTAGAGAGAAGGGAATAATTTGCTGGAATATGTGTGCATGTGGACACTGGAGAAGGACAAATCCGCACTCCGAATGACCTGTCCCCCCACCCTGCAACGATGCTGGAAAAACCTGGTAACACAAGGTGACAGCACGAATGGTGGAAATATGTATTTAAATCCCGCCATGGCCTCACTACGCCCTATCTCTGTCACTCCCCTTCCAGCCCTGCAACTCTCTAAAGCTCGCTCCTCCAATTGCGGCCTTTTGAACATTCCCAATTTTAATTGCTCCATCACTGGCGGTCATGCCTGAGGCCTGAGCTCTGGAATTCCCTCCCCAAACATCTCCACCTCTCTCTCTTCCTTTAAGAGGCTCTTCAAAAACCTATTTCTTTGACCAAGCCTCGGGTCACCTGTTCTAATATCTCCTGAGTGGCTCAGTGATAATCACTTCCCTAAAGTGCCTTGGGATGTTAAAGGTGCTAAATAAATGCAAGTTTTCTTTTGTAGTTGAATGCGTGTCTGGGAGAGGTAACATTGGTGGTGGCAGGAACACTGGGGAGCCCATCATCATAAATAAACGTCATGATAAAATGGAATAACTTACCTGAAGGTTATATTTGATGCCCACAGTGCCACCTAGGCTGGAGAAGGACCCAGGAGGTCTCAGGTCAGGTCAGTAGCGACGCCCATGGTCACTGTTTTGGAGAAGAGCAGGGGAGTTCTCCCCGATGTTCTGGACAATATTTACCTCTCAATCAACATTATTGATCAACTGATTATCCAGTCATTATCGCATTGCTGTTTGTGGGAGCTTGCTGTGAGCAAACTGACTGCCCCGTTTCCTGCACTACAACAGCGACCGCACTTCAAAAAGTACTCAATTGTCTGTGAAGCGTTTTGGGACATCCTGGGGTTGTAAAAGGCGCTACATAAATGCAAGTTTTTCTTTCTTTGTACGGTTGCTGTCTGCCTGTAACTGGGGAGCAGTGGGTAACAATAGGAAGGGGCCAAGATGCAAAGAGAAGATGTGGGGAGGGAGAAATAATTATAAATGTCAAATATTTAGAAACTGGTAATAATGAACTGTTTTTGTTCAATGTTTAGTTATTGAATGCCTCAGGTCTGTTGCCAATCACCTCATGATAAGTACACCGGTACCATCTAGTGCCAAAACTGAAGGTCTGCAAGAAAGGATGCTTGTGTTTGGACGGAGAGATTAAAGACAGAAAATATTACCTTGTCTCTTCAAACCATCTCAATGCATTTTATACAATTAATTACTTTGAAGTACAGTCGTTGTTGTTATGTAAGCAAAATGGCTGCTACTCTCTACACAGTAAGATCCCACAGTGAGGAGATAAATGACACTAAGTATGTATTGGTGGTGCTTGCTGCTGGCCAAGAAACTTGGACAATGTCCCGCTCTTCTCCCAGTAGTTCCTCAAGAACTTAACACCTGCCTAAACACGCAGACGGGGCCTCGGTTTAACGTCTCATCCAAAAGGCGGCACCTCGGACAGTGCAGCACTCCTGGGACATTGGCATTCTGTCGTGGGACTTGCCGCTACAACTTGATGACCCAGAGGCCAGGGAGCTGCAGAACCAATCTGACACCTTCACCCAATCACTCTGAACTGATTGGCTCCCAGTTTTCCCAGGTGGAAAGCGGGCATCTAATCCAGTGCAGCAGCTATTTTGAAAATTAGAAAAACATACCAGCTGCCAGCAAGAAAAAGAGAGGTTGTCAGAGGCCAGTGGGTCATTGCTAATGTGCCCTGCCGTCAAACATCACATTCACATATTCACCGCATGGTGCGACTAGCAGGAGGAGCAGGGAGAGAGAATACAGAGAACAGGGAGAGAGAGAACACAGAGAACAGGGAGAGAGAGAACAGAGAGAGCAGGGAGAGAACACAGAGAGCAGGGAGAGAGAGAACACAGAGAGCAGGGAGAGAGAGAACACAGAGAGCAGGGAGAGAGAGAACACAGAGAACAGAGAGAACAGGGAGAGAGAGAACACAGAGAGCAGGGAGAGAGAGAACAGAGAGAGCAGGGAGAGAGAGAACACAGAGAGCAGGGAGAGAGAGAACACAGAGAGCAGGGAGAGAGAGAACAGAGAGAGCAGGGAGAGAGAGAACAGAGAGAGCAGGGAGAGAGAGAACACAGAGAGCAGGGAGAGAGAGAACACAGAGAGCAGGGAGAGAGAGAACACAGAGAACAGAGAGAACAGGGAGAGAGAGAACACAGAGAGCAGGGAGAGAGAGAACACAGAGAGAGCAGGGAGAGAGAGAACAGAGAGAGCAGGGAGAGAGAGAACACAGAGAGCAGGGAGAGAGAGAACACAGAGAGCAGGGAGAGAGAGAACAGAGAGAGCAGGGAGAGAGAATACAAAGAGCAGGGAGAGAGAGAACACAGAGAGCAGGGAGAGAGAGAACAGAGAGATACAGAGAGCAGGGAGGGAGAACACAGAGAGCAGGGAGAGAGAGAATACAGAGAGCAGGTAGAGAGAGAATACAGAGAGCAGGGAGAGAGAGAATACAGAGAGCAGGGAGAGAAAATACAGAGAGCAGGGAGAGAGAATATAGAGAGTAGTGAGAGAGAATGTAGCGAGCAGGGAGAGAGAGAACACAGAGAGCAGGGACAGAGAGAATACAGAGAGCAGGGAGAGAGAACACAGACAGCAGAGAGAGAGAGAACACAGAGAGCAGGGAGAGAGAGAACAGAGAGAGCAAGGAGGGAAAGAATGCAGACAGCAGGGAGAGAAAATACAGAGAGCAGGGAGAGAGAATATAGAGAGTAGGGAGAGAGAGAACACAGAGAACAGGGAGAGAGAATATAGAGAGTAGGGAGAGAGAACACAGAGAACAGAGTCTAGTGAGTGTGACCGTGACAGCAACATGCAATGAATGTGTAGGACAAGGTGAGGTGACAGTGCAAGTTTGGGCCTCTTCCCAAAAGTATTATTTTTTCAAATAAACGTATAAATACTCGCCCTGGTTTAATCTACATTTCATTTCTTCCACCTCCTTCATCAGATTCTTCATTTCTTCCTCCAAGGTTGTGTTCCTGGCATTTACTGCCACCAGTTGCCTGCAGAGAGTGAGAGAGTGAACGAGAAAGTCAGGAGATTGTAAGAGAACGGGAGTGATGGAAAACCGTCAAGTGGAAAATGACAGCAAGGGAGGGAAAGAACTGAGGATGTGTATATACCGCAACAGAGCATGTGGAGAACAGTACATCTCATTTAATAGGGCACCTGTCTGTACTGTGTGTATCTGCCGCCCTCAAGGTGGCTGCAGTGGGGAGGAGACTGTCACCTACCTCCATCTGGAATGCACCAAGCAAGTGTGGAGTAGCTGCAATGGTTTTTGTCGAGGTTCATCCCAAGCAGCTCTGTAACACAGGCGTCTGTGCTCTACGGGGCTGTTCCCAGGGACGCACACCGAGATAAACATCGACTGCTGTTGGAGGACCATCAATTCGGTAAAGGACGCTCTTTGGTCTCCCAACGCAAAGAGCTTCCAACAACCAAGTGTTGCAGACTGGCACATTCCAAGGTCCAGGACGACGTGCTGAGGGACGCACTAAAGCTTGGGGCAGCTGCGCAAATGCTCAATGGGGAGAGGTCACTGTGTAAGGTCCTCCTTCTGAGGGGCTGAAAATTGTGTAAAACCCCTCGGGCTGTATGTTTGACGTGAAATGCATATTGTAAATATAACCTGTAATTGTAAATGTAGTGAAGTACCTCAGAGCGTCATGTACTGTATTGAAAGAAACTGAACTGTACTGCACTTCATTTAATGTCAAATTTCAATGGGTATGTAATGTACTTTTAGAAATTTTATGAATAGGGTATACTTTTTGCAAAAAAACAGATGGCATGTGGGGGACATTAACTGTAACAGGGTATGTAGGGAACAGTACATATAGGTCAATAGGGCACTTAGCTGTACTGTATGTGTATCTGCTAAAGGGCACTTGGGGTACAGTATATACTTGGTTTGGGTTTTGGGGGAACAGTACATACTGGGTTAGGGTATGTGGGGTACAGTATATACTGGGTTAGGGTATTTGGGGTACAGTATATACTGGGTTTGGGTATTTGGGGTACAGTATATACTGGGTTAGGGTATTTGGGATACAGTAAATACTGGGTTTGGGTATTTGGGGTACAGTATATACTGGGTTAGGGTATTTGGAGTACAGTATATACTGGGTTTGGGTATTTGGGATACAGTTTATACTGGGTTAGGGTATTTGGGGTACAGTATATACTGGGTTCAGGTATTTGGGGTACAGTATATACTGGGTTTGGGTATTTGGGATACAGTTTATACTGGGCTAGGGTATTTGGGGTTCAGTATATAGTGGGTTCAGGTATTTGGGGTACAGTATATACTGGGTTCGGGTATTTGGGGTACAGTATATACTGGATTAGGGTATTTGGACTAAAGTATATACTGGGTTTGGGTATCTGGGGTACAGTATATACTGGGTTCAGGTATTTGGGGTTCAGTATATACTGGGTTTGGGTATTTGGGATACAGTATATACTGGGTTTGGGTATTTGGGGTACAGTTTATACTGGGTCAGTGTATTTGGGGTACAGTATATACTGGGTTAGGGTATTTGGAGTACAGTATATACTGGGTTTGGGTATTTGGGATACAGTTTATACTGGGTTAGGGTATTTGGGGTACAGTATATACTGGGTTCAGGTATTTGGGGTACAGTATATACTGGGTTTGGGTATTTGGGATACAGTTTATACTGGGCTAGGGTATTTGGGGTTAAGTATATACTGGGTTCAGGTATTTGGGGTACAGTATATACTGGGTTCGGGTATTTGGGGTACAGTATATACTGGATTAGGGTATTTGGAATACAGTATATACTGGGTTTGGGTATCTGGGGGACAGTATATACTGGGTTCAGGTATTTGGGGTACAGTATATACTGGGTTTGGGTATTTGGGATACAATTTATACTGGGTCAGTGTATTTGGGGTACAGTATATACTGGGTTTGGGTATTTGGGGAAGAGTATATACTGGGTTTGGGTATTTGGGATACAGTTTATACTGGGTTAGGGTATTTGGGGTACAGTTTATACTGGGTTTGGGTATTTGGGGTACAGTATATACTGGGTTTGGGTATTTGGGATACAGTTTATACTGGGTTAGGGTATTTGGGGTACAGTATATACTGCGTCAGTGTATTTGGGGTACAGCATATACTGGGTTTGGGTATCTGGGATACAGTATATACTGGGTTAGGGTATTTGGGGTACAGTATATACTGGGTTAGGGTATTTGGGATACAGTTTATACTGGGTTTGGGTATTTGGGGTACAGTATATACTGGGTTAGGGTATTTGGAGTACAGTATATACTGAGTTTGGGTATTTGGGATACAGTTTATACTGGGTTAGGGTATTTGGGGTACAGTATATACTGGGTTCAGGTATTTGGGGTACAGTATATACTGGGTTCAGGTATTTGGGGTACAGCATATACTGGGTTTGGGTATCTGGGATACAGTATATACTGGGTGAGGGTATTTGGGGTACAGTATATACTGGGTTAGGGTATTTGGGATACAGTTTATACTGGGTTTGGGTATTTGGGGTACAGTATATACTGGGTTCGGGTATTTGGAGTACAGTATATACTGAGTTTGGGTATTTGGGATACAGTTTATACTGGGTTAGGGTATTTGGAGTACAGTATATACTGGGTTTGGGTATTTGGGATACAGTTTATACTGGGCTAGGGTATTTGGGGTTCAGTATATACTGGGTTCAGGTATTTGGGGAACAGTATATACCGGGCTTGAGTATTTGGGATACAGTTTATACTGGGTAAGGGTATTTGGGGTACATTTTATACTGGGTTTGGGTATTTGGGGTACAGTTTATACTGGGCTTGGGTATTTGGGGTACAGTATATACTGGGTTTGGGTATTTGGGATACAGTTTATACTGGGTTAGGGTATTTGGGGTACAGTTTATACTGGGTCAGTGTATTTGGGGTACAGTATATACTGGGTTTGGGTATCTGGGATACAGTATATACTGGGTTAGGGTAGTTGGGGTACAGTAAACACTGGGTTAGGGTATTTGGGATACAGTTTATACTGGGTTTGGGTATTTGGGGTACAGTATATACTGGTTTAGGGTATTTGGAGTACAGTATGTACTGGGTTTGGGTATTTGGGATACAGTTTATACTGGGTTAGGGTATTTGGGATACAGTTTATACTGGGATAGGGTATTTGGGGTACAGTATATACTGGGTTCAGGTATTTGGGGTACAGTATATACTGGGTTTGGGTATTTGGGATACAGTTTATACTGGGCTAGGGTATTTGGGGTTCAGTATATACTGGGTACAGGTATTTGGGGTACAGTATATACTGGGTTCAGGTATTTGGGGTACAGTATATACTGGGTTTGGGTATTTGGGATACAGTTTATACTGGGTTAGGGTATTTGGGGTACAGTATATACTGGGTTCAGGTATTTGGGGTACAGTATATACTGGGTTTGGGTATCTGGGATACAGTTTATACTGGGTTAGGGTATTTGGGATACAGTTTATACTGGGTTAGGGTATTTGGGATACAGTTTATACTGGGTTAGGGTATTTGGGGTACAGTATATACTGGGTTTGGGTATTTGGGATACAGTTTATACTGGGCTAGGGTATTTGGGGTTCAGTATCTACTGGGTACAGGTATTTGGGGTACAGTATAGACTGGGTTCGGGTATTTGGTGTACAGTATATACTGGATTAGGGTATTTGGACTACAGTATATACTGGGTTTGGGTATCTGGGGTACAGTATATACTGGGTTCAGGTATTTGGGGGACAGTATATACTGGGATTGGGTATTTGGGATACAGTTTATACTGGGCTTGGGTATTTGGGATACAGTATATACTGGGTTAGGGTATTTGGGGTACAGTTTATACTGGGTCAGTGTATTTGGGGTACAGTATATACTGGGTTTGGGTATCTGGGATACAGTTTATACTGGGTTAGGGTATTTGGGATACAGTTTATACTGGGTTATGGTATTTGGGATACAGTATATACTGGGTTTGGGTATTTGGGATACAGTTTATACTGGGTCAGGGTATTTGGGGTACAGTATATACTGGGTTTGGGTATTTGGGACACAGTTTATACTGGGTTAGGGTATTTGGGGTACAGTTTATACTGGGTTAGGGTATGTGGGTTACAGTATATACTGGGTTTGGGTATTTGGGATACAGTTTATCCTGGGTTAGGGTATTTGGGGTACAGTTTATACTGGGTTTGGGTATTTGGGATACAGTTTATACTGGGTCAGTGTATTTGGGGTACAGTATATACTGGGTTTGGGTATTTGGGATACAGTTTATACGGGGTTAGGGTATTTGGGGTACAGTATATACTGGGTTTGGGTATTTGGGATACAGTTTATACTGGGTTAGGGTATTTGGGGTACAGTATATACTGGGTTTGGGTATTTGGGATACGGTTTATACTGGGTCAGTGTATTTGGGGTGCAGTTTATACTGGGTTAGGGTATTTGGGGTACGGTTTATACTGGGTTAGGGTATTTGGGAGACAAGTATACTGGGCTAGGGTATTTGGGGTACAGTATATACTGGGTTCAGCTATTTGGGGTACAGTATATATTGGGTTTAGATATTTGGGATACAGTTTATACTGGGTTTAGATATTTGGGATACAGTTTATACTGGGTTTGGGTATTTGGGATACAGGTTATACTGGGTTAGGGTATTTGGGGGACAGTAAATACTGGGTTCAGGTATTTGGAGTACAGTATATACTGGGTTTGGGTATTTGGGATACAGTATATACTGGGTTGGGGTATTTGGGGTACAGTTTATACTGGGTCAGTGTATTTGGGATACAGTATATACTGGGTTTGGGTATTTGGGATACAGTTTATACTGGGTTAGGGTATTTGGGGTACAGTATATACTGGGTTTGGGTATTTGGGATACAGTTTATACTGGGTTAGGGTATTTAGGGTACAGTATATACTGGGCTTGGGTATTTGGGATACAGTATATACTGGGCTTGGGTATGTGGGGTACAGTTTATACTGGGTCAGTGTATTTGGGGTACTGTATCTACTGGGTTTGGGTAATTGGGATACAGTTTATACTGGGTTAGGGTATTTGGGGTACAGTATATACTGGGTTATGGTATTTGGGGTCCAGTATATACTGGGTTTGGGTATTTGGGATACAGTTAATACTGGGTTAGGGTACTTGGGGTACAGTTTATACTGGGTCAGTGCATTTGGGGTACAGTATATACTGGGTTTGGGTATTTGGGATACAGTTTATACTGGGTTAGGTTATTTGGGGTACAGTATATACTGGGTTAGGGTATTTGGGATACAGTAAATACTGGGTTTGGGTATTTGGGGTACAGTATATACTGGGTTTGGGTATTTGGGATACAGTAAATACTGGGTTTGGGTATTTGGGGTACAGTAGATACTGGGTTAGGGTATTTGGGGTACAGTATATACTGGGTTAGGGTATTTGGGATACAGTAAATACTGGGTTTGGGTATTTGGGGTACAGTATATACTGGGTTAGGGTATTTGGAGTGCAGTATATACTGGGTTTGGGTATTTGGGATACAGTTTATACTGGGTTAGGGTATTTGGGATACAGTTTATACTGGGTTAGGGTATTTGGGGTACAGTATATACTGGGTTAGGGGATTTGGGATACAGTTTATACTGGGTTTGGGTATTTGAGGTACAGTATATACTGGGTTAGGGTATTTGGAGTACAGTATATACTGGGTTTGGGTATTTGGGGTACAGTATATACTGGGTTCAGGTATTTGGGGTACAGTATATACTGGGTTTGGGTATTTGGGATACAGTTTATACTGGGCTAGGGTATTTGGGGTTCAGTATATACAGGGTTCAGGTATTTGGGGTACAGTATATAC
This sequence comes from Heterodontus francisci, assembly GCF_036365525.1. Taxonomy (NCBI): domain Eukaryota; kingdom Metazoa; phylum Chordata; class Chondrichthyes; order Heterodontiformes; family Heterodontidae; genus Heterodontus; species Heterodontus francisci. The sequence goes on along the minus strand of NC_090410.1, from coordinate 8,323,498 downwards.
TGGGTTCGGGTATTTGGGGTACAGTATATACTGGATTAGGGTATTTGGACGACAGTATATACTGGGTTTGGGTATCTGGGGTACAGTATATACTGGGTTCAGGTATTTGGGGTACAGAAAATACTGGGTTTGGGTATTTGGGATACAGTTTATACTGGGCTTGGGTATTTGGGATACAGTATATACTGGGTTTGGGTATTTGGGGTACAGTTTATACTGGGTTAGGGTATTTGGGGTACAGTTTATACTGGGTTAGGGTATGTGGGTTACAGTATATACTGGGTTTGGGTATTTGGGATACAGTTTATCCTGGGTTAGGGTATTTGGGGTACAGTTTATACTGGGTTTGGGTATTTGGGAAACAGTTTATACTGGGTCAGTGTATTTGGGGTACAGTATATACTGGGTTTGGGTATTTGGGATACAGTTTATACGGGGTTAGGGTATTTGGGGTGCAGTATATACTGGGTTTGGGTATTTGGGATACAGTTTATACTGGGTTAGGGTATTTGGGGTACAGTATATACTGGGTTTGGGTATTTGGGGTACAGTATATAATGGGTTTGGGTATTTGGGATACAGTTTATACTGGGTTAGGGTATTTGGGGTACAGTATATACTGGGTTTGGGTATTTGGGGTACAGTATATACTGGGTTAGGGTATTTGGGGTACAGTATATACTGGGTTCAGGTATTTGGGGTACAGTATATACTGGGTTCAGCTATTTGGGGTACAGTATATATTGGGTTTAGATATTTGGGATACAGTTTGTACTGGGTTTGGGTATTTGGGATCCAGTTTATACTGGGTTAGGGTATTTGGGGGACAGTATATACTGGGTTCAGGTATTTGGAGTACAGTATATACTGGGTTTGGGTATTTGGGATACAGTATATACTGGGTTTGGGTATTTGGGGTACAGTTTATACTGGGTTTGGGTATTTGGGATACAGTTTATACTGGGTTAGGGTATTTGGGGTACAGTATATACTGGGCTTGGGTATTTGGGATACAGTATATACTGGGTTTGGGTATGTGGGGTACAGTTTATACTGGGTCAGTGTATTTGGGGTACTGTATCTACTGGGTTTGGGTAATTGGGATACAGTTTATACTGGGTTAGGGTATTTGGGGTACAGTATATACTGGGTTATGTTATTTGGGGTCCAGTATATACTGGGTTTGGGTATTTGGGATACAGTTCATACTGGGTTAGGGTACTTGGGGTACAGTTTATACTGGGTCAGTGTATTTGGGGTACAGTATATACTGGGTTATGGTATTTGGGGTCCAGTATATACTGGGTTTGGGTATTTGGGATACAGTATATACTGTGTTTGGGTATTTGGGATACAGTTTATACGGGGTTAGGGTATTTGGGGTGCAGTATATACTGGGTTTGGGTATTTGGGATACAGTTTATACTGGGTTAGGGTATTTGGGGTACAGTATATACTGGGTTTGGGTATTTGGGGTACAGTATATAATGGGTTTGGGTATTTGGGATACAGTTTATACTGGGTTAGGGTATTTGGGGTACAGTATATACTGGGTTTGGGTATTTGGGGTACAGTATATACTGGGTTAGGGTATTTGGGGTACAGTATATACTGGGTTCAGGTATTTGGGGTACAGTATATACTGGGTTCAGCTATTTGGGGTACAGTATATATTGGGTTTAGATATTTGGGATACAGTTTGTACTGGGTTTGGGTATTTGGGATCCAGTTTATACTGGGTTAGGGTATTTGGAGTACAGTATATACTGGGTTTGGGTATTTGGGATACAGTTTATACTGGGTTAGGGTATTTGGGGTACAGTATATACTGGGTTCAGGTATTTGGGGTACAGTATATACTGGGTTTGGGTATTTGGGATACAGTTTATACTGGGCTAGGGTATTTGGGGTTAAGTATATACTGGGTTCAGGTATTTGGGGTACAGTATATACTGGGTTCGGGTATTTGGGGTACAGTATATACTGGATTAGGGTATTTGGAATACAGTATATACTGGGTTTGGGTATCTGGGGGACAGTATATACTGGGTTCAGGTATTTGGGGTACAGTATATACTGGGTTTGGGTATTTGGGATACAATTTATACTGGGTCAGTGTATTTGGGGTACAGTATATACTGGGTTTGGGTATTTGGGGAAGAGTATATACTGGGTTTGGGTATTTGGGATACAGTTTATACTGGGTTAGGGTATTTGGGGTACAGTTTATACTGGGTTTGGGTATTTGGGGTACAGTATATACTGGGTTTGGGTATTTGGGATACAGTTTATACTGGGTTAGGGTATTTGGGGTACAGTATATACTGCATCAGTGTATTTGGGGTACAGCATATACTGGGTTTGGGTATCTGGGATACAGTATATACTGGGTTAGGGTATTTGGGGTACAGTATATACTGGGTTAGGGTATTTGGGATACAGTTTATACTGGGTTTGGGTATTTGGGGTACAGTATATACTGGGTTAGGGTATTTGGAGTACAGTATATACTGAGTTTGGGTATTTGGGATACAGTTTATACTGGGTTAGGGTATTTGGGGTACAGTATATACTGGGTTCAGGTATTTGGGGTACAGTATATACTGGGTTCAGGTATTTGGGGTACAGCATATACTGGGTTTGGGTATCTGGGATACAGTATATACTGGGTGAGGGTATTTGGGGTACAGTATATACTGGGTTAGGGTATTTGGGATACAGTTTATACTGGGTTTGGGTATTTGGGGTACAGTATATACTGGGTTAGGGTATTTGGAGTACAGTATATACTGAGTTTGGGTATTTGGGATACAGTTTATACTGGGTTAGGGTATTTGGAGTACAGTATATACTGGGTTTGGGTATTTGGGATACAGTTTATACTGGGCTAGGGTATTTGGGGTTCAGTATATACTGGGTTCAGGTATTTGGGGAACAGTATATACCGGGCTTGAGTATTTGGGATACAGTTTATACTGGGTAAGGGTATTTGGGGTACATTTTATACTGGGTTTGGGTATTTGGGGTACAGTTTATACTGGGTTTGGGTATTTGGGGTACAGTATATACTGGGTTTGGGTATTTGGGATACAGTTTATACTGGGTTAGGGTATTTGGGGTACAGTTTATACTGGGTCAGTGTATTTGGGGTACAGTATATACTGGGTTTGGGTATCTGGGATACAGTATATACTGGGTTAGGGTAGTTGGGGTACAGTAAACACTGGGTTAGGGTATTTGGGATACAGTTTATACTGGGTTTGGGTATTTGGGGTACAGTATATACTGGTTTAGGGTATTTGGAGTACAGTATGTACTGGGTTTGGGTATTTGGGATACAGTTTATACTGGGTTAGGGTATTTGGGATACAGTTTATACTGGGATAGGGTATTTGGGGTACAGTATATACTGGGTTCAGGTATTTGGGGTACAGTATATACTGGGTTTGGGTATTTGGGATACAGTTTATACTGGGCTAGGGTATTTGGGGTTCAGTATATACTGGGTACAGGTATTTGGGGTACAGTATATACTGGGTTCAGGTATTTGGGGTACAGTATATACTGGGTTTGGGTATTTGGGATACAGTTTATACTGGGTTAGGGTATTTGGGGTACAGTATATACTGGGTTCAGGTATTTGGGGTACAGTATATACTGGGTTTGGGTATCTGGGATACAGTTTATACTGGGTTAGGGTATTTGGGATACAGTTTATACTGGGTTAGGGTATTTGGGGTACAGTATATACTGGGTTTGGGTATTTGGGATACAGTTTATACTGGGCTAGGGTATTTGGGGTTCAGTATCTACTGGGTACAGGTATTTGGGGTACAGTATAGACTGGGTTCGGGTATTTGGTGTACAGTATATACTGGATTAGGTTATTTGGACTACAGTATATACTGGGTTTGGGTATCTGGGGTACAGTATATACTGGGTTCAGGTATTTGGGGGACAGTATATACTGGGATTGGGTATTTGGGATACAGTTTATACTGGGCTTGGGTATTTGGGATACAGTATATACTGGGTTAGGGTATTTGGGGTACAGTTTATACTGGGTCAGTGTATTTGGGGTACAGTATATACTGGGTTTGGGTATCTGGGATACAGTTTATACTGGGTTAGGGTATTTGGGATACAGTTTATACTGGGTTATGGTATTTGGGATACAGTATATACTGGGTTTGGGTATTTGGGATACAGTTTATACTGGGTCAGGGTATTTGGGGTACAGTATATACTGGGTTTGGGTATTTGGGACACAGTTTATACTGGGTTAGGGTATTTGGGGTACAGTTTATACTGGGTTAGGGTATGTGGGTTACAGTATATACTGGGTTTGGGTATTTGGGATACAGTTTATCCTGGGTTAGGGTATTTGGGGTACAGTTTATACTGGGTTTGGGTATTTGGGATACAGTTTATACTGGGTCAGTGTATTTGGGGTACAGTATATACTGGGTTTGGGTATTTGGGATACAGTTTATACGGGGTTAGGGTATTTGGGGTACAGTATATACTGGGTTTGGGTATTTGGGATACAGTTTATACTGGGTTAGGGTATTTGGGGTACAGTATATACTGGGTTTGGGTATTTGGGATACGGTTTATACTGGGTCAGTGTATTTGGGGTGCAGTTTATACTGGGTTAGGGTATTTGGGGTACGGTTTATACTGGGTTAGGGTATTTGGGAGACAAGTATACTGGGCTAGGGTATTTGGGGTACAGTATATACTGGGTTCAGCTATTTGGGGTACAGTATATATTGGGTTTAGATATTTGGGATACAGTTTATACTGGGTTTAGATATTTGGGATACAGTTTATACTGGGTTTGGGTATTTGGGATACAGGTTATACTGGGTTAGGGTATTTGGGGGACAGTAAATACTGGGTTCAGGTATTTGGAGTACAGTATATACTGGGTTTGGGTATTTGGGATACAGTATATACTGGGTTGGGGTATTTGGGGTACAGTTTATACTGGGTCAGTGTATTTGGGATACAGTATATACTGGGTTTGGGTATTTGGGATACAGTTTATACTGGGTTAGGGTATTTGGGGTACAGTATATACTGGGTTTGGGTATTTGGGATACAGTTTATACTGGGTTAGGGTATTTGGGGTACAGTATATACTGGGCTTGGGTATTTGGGATACAGTATATACTGGGCTTGGGTATGTGGGGTACAGTTTATACTGGGTCAGTGTATTTGGGGTTCTGTATCTACTGGGTTTGGGTAATTGGGATACAGTTTATACTGGGTTAGGGTATTTGGGGTACAGTATATACTGGGTTATGGTATTTGGGGTCCAGTATATACTGGGTTTGGGTATTTGGGATACAGTTAATACTGGGTTAGGGTACTTGGGGTACAGTTTATACTGGGTCAGTGCATTTGGGGTACAGTATATACTGGGTTTGGGTATTTGGGATACAGTTTATACTGGGTTAGGTTATTTGGGGTACAGTATATACTGGGTTAGGGTATTTGGGATACAGTAAATACTGGGTTTGGGTATTTGGGGTACAGTATATACTGGGTTTGGGTATTTGGGATACAGTAAATACTGGGTTTGGGTATTTGGGGTACAGTAGATACTGGGTTAGGGTATTTGGGGTACAGTATATACTGGGTTAGGGTATTTGGGATACAGTAAATACTGGGTTTGGGTATTTGGGGTACAGTATATACTGGGTTAGGGTATTTGGAGTGCAGTATATACTGGGTTTGGGTATTTGGGATACAGTTTATACTGGGTTAGGGTATTTGGGATACAGTTTATACTGGGTTAGGGTATTTGGGGTACAGTATATACTGGGTTAGGGGATTTGGGATACAGTTTATACTGGGTTTGGGTATTTGAGGTACAGTATATACTGGGTTAGGGTATTTGGAGTACAGTATATACTGGGTTTGGGTATTTGGGGTACAGTATATACTGGGTTCAGGTATTTGGGGTACAGTATATACTGGGTTTGGGTATTTGGGATACAGTTTATACTGGGCTAGGGTATTTGGGGTTCAGTATATACAGGGTTCAGGTATTTGGGGTACAGTATATACTGGGTTCGGGTATTTGGGGTACAGTATATACTGGATTAGGGTATTTGGACGACAGTATATACTGGGTTTGGGTATCTGGGGTACAGTATATACTGGGTTCAGGTATTTGGGGTACAGAAAATACTGGGTTTGGGTATTTGGGATACAGTTTATACTGGGCTTGGGTATTTGGGATACAGTATATACTGGGGTTGGGTATTTGGGGTACAGTTTATACTGGGTTAGGGTATTTGGGGTACAGTTTATACTGGGTTAGGGTATGTGGGTTACAGTATATACTGGGTTTGGGTATTTGGGATACAGTTTATCCTGGGTTAGGGTATTTGGGGTACAGTTTATACTGGGTTTGGGTATTTGGGAAACAGTTTATACTGGGTCAGTGTATTTGGGGTACAGTATATACTGGGTTTGGGTATTTGGGATACAGTTTATACGGGGTTAGGGTATTTGGGGTGCAGTATATACTGGGTTTGGGTATTTGGGATACAGTTTATACTGGGTTAGGGTATTTGGGGTACAGTATATACTGGGTTTGGGTATTTGGGGTACAGTATATAATGGGTTTGGGTATTTGGGATACAGTTTATACTGGGTTAGGGTATTTGGGGTACAGTATATACTGGGTTTGGGTATTTGGGGTACAGTATATACTGGGTTAGGGTATTTGGGGTACAGTATATACTGGGTTCAGGTATTTGGGGTACAGTATATACTGGGTTCAGCTATTTGGGGTACAGTATATATTGGGTTTAGATATTTGGGATACAGTTTGTACTGGGTTTGGGTATTTGGGATCCAGTTTATACTGGGTTAGGGTATTTGGGGGACAGTATATACTGGGTTCAGGTATTTGGAGTACAGTATATACTGGGTTTGGGTATTTGGGATACAGTATATACTGGGTTTGGGTATTTGGGGTACAGTTTATACTGGGTTTGGGTATTTGGGATACAGTTTATACTGGGTTAGGGTATTTGGGGTACAGTATATACTGGGCTTGGGTATTTGGGATACAGTATATACTGGGTTTGGGTATGTGGGGTACAGTTTATACTGGGTCAGTGTATTTGGGGTACTGTATCTACTGGGTTTGGGTAATTGGGATACAGTTTATACTGGGTTAGGGTATTTGGGGTACAGTATATACTGGGTTATGGTATTTGGGGTCCAGTATATACTGGGTTTGGGTATTTGGGATACAGTTCATACTGGGTTAGGGTACTTGGGGTACAGTTTATACTGGGTCAGTGTATTTGGGGTACAGTATATACTGGGTTATGGTATTTGGGGTCCAGTATATACTGGGTTTGGGTATTTGGGATACAGTATATACTGGGTTTGGGTATTTGGGATACAGTTTATACGGGGTTAGGGTATTTGGGGTGCAGTATATACTGGGTTTGGGTATTTGGGATACAGTTTATACTGGGTTAGGGTATTTGGGGTACAGTATATACTGGGTTTGGGTATTTGGGGTACAGTATATAATGGGTTTGGGTATTTGGGATACAGTTTATACTGGGTTAGGGTATTTGGGGTACAGTATATACTGGGTTTGGGTATTTGGGGTACAGTATATACTGGGTTAGGGTATTTGGGGTACAGTATATACTGGGTTCAGGTATTTGGGGTACAGTATATACTGGGTTCAGCTATTTGGGGTACAGTATATATTGGGTTTAGATATTTGGGATACAGTTTGTACTGGGTTTGGGTATTTGGGATCCAGTTTTTACTGGGTTAGGGTATTTGGGGGACAGTATATACTGGGTTTGGGTATTTGGGATACAGTATATACTGGGTTTGGGTATTTGGGGTACAGTTTATACTGGGTTTGGGTATTTGGGATACAGTTTATACTGGGTTAGGGTATTTGGGGTACAGTATATACTGGGCTTGGGTATTTGGGATACAGTATATACTGGGTTTGGGTATGTGGGGTACAGTTTATACTGGGTCAGTGTATTTGGGGTACTGTATCTACTGGGTTTGGGTAATTGGGATACAGTTTATACTGGGTTAGGGTATTTGGGGTACAGTATATACTGGGTTATGGTATTTGGGGTCCAGTATATACTGGGTTTGGGTATTTGGGATACAGTTCATACTGGGTTAGGGTACTTGGGGTACAGTTTATACTGGGTCAGTGTATTTGGAGTACAGTATATACTGGGTTTGGGTATTTGGGATAAAGTATATACTGGGTTAGGTTATTTGGGGTACAGTATATACTGGGTTAGGGTATTTGGGATACAGTAAATACTGGGTTTGGGTATTTGGGGTACAGTATATACTGGGTTTGGGTATTTGGGATACAGTAAATACAGGGTTTGGGTATTTGGGGTACAGTAGATACTGGGTTAGGGTATTTGGGGTACAGTATATACTGGGTTAGGGTATTTGGGATACAGTAAATACTGGGTTTGGATATTTGGGGTACAGTATATACTGGGTTTGGGTATTTGGGATACAGTTTATACTGGGTTAGGGTATTTGGGATACAGTTTATACTGGGTTAGGGTATTTGGGGTACAGTATACACTGGGTTAGGGGATTTGGGATACAGCTTATACTGGATTTGGGTATTTGAGGTACAGTATATACTGGGTTAGGGTATTTGGAGTACAGTATATACTGGGTTTGGGTATTTGGGATACAGTTTATACTGGGTTAGGGTATTTGGGAAACGGTTTATACTGGGTTAGAGTATTTGGGGTACAGTATATACTGGGTTCAGGTATTTGGGGTACAGTATATACTGGGTTTGGGTATTTGGGATACAGTTTATACTGGGCTAGGGTATTTGGGGTTCAGTATATACTGGGTTCAGGTATTTGGGGTACAGTATATACTGGGTTCGGGTATTTGGGGTACAGTATATACTGGATTAGGGTATTTGGACTACAGTATATACTGGGTTTGGGTATCTGGGGTACAGAAAATACTGGGTTTGGGTATTTGGGATACAGTTTATACTGGGCTTGGGTATTTGGGATACAGTATATACTGGGTTTGGGTATTTGGGGTACAGTTTATACTGGGTCAGTGTATTTGGGGTACAGTATATACTGGGTTTGGGTATCTGGGATACAGTTTATACTAGGTTAGGGTATTTGGGGTACAGTATATACTGGGTTACGGTATTTGGGGAACAGTATCTACTGGGTTTGGGTATTTGGGAAACTGTTTATACTGGGTTAGGGTATTTGGGGTACAGTTTATACTGGGTTTGGGTATTTGGGGTACAGTATATACTGGGTTTGGGTATTTGGGATACAGTTTATACTGGGTTAGGGTATTTGGGGTACAGTATATACTGGGTTTGGGTATTTGGGAAACTGTTTATACTGGGTTAGGGTATTTGGGGTACAGTTTATACTGGGTTTGGGTATTTGGGGTACAGTATATACTGGGTTTGGGTATTTGGGATACAGTTTATACTGGGTTAGGGTATTTGGGGTACAGTTTATACTGGTTCAGTGTATTTGGGGTACAGTATATACTGGGTTTGGGTATCTGGGATACAGTTTATACTGGGTTAGGGTATTTGGGATACAGTTTATACTGGGTTATGGTATTTGGGATACAGTATATACTGGGTTTGGGTATTTGGGGTGCAGTTTATACTGGGTTAGGGTATGTGGGTTACAGTATAGACTGGGTTTGGGTATTTGGGAAACAGTTTATACTGGGTTAGGGTATTTGGGGTACAGTTTATACTGGGTTTGGGTATTTGGGGTACAGTATATACTGGGTTTGGGTATTTGGGATACAGTTTATACTGGGTTAGGGTATTTGGGGTACAGTTTATACTGGTTCAGTGTATTTGGGGTACAGTATATACTGGGTTTGGGTATTTGGGAAACTGTTTATACTGGGTTAGGGTATTTGGGGTACAGTTTATACTGGGTTTGGGTATTTGGGAAACTGTTTATACTGGGTTAGGGTATTTGGGGTACAGTTTATACTGGGTTTGGGTATTTGGGGTACAGTATATACTGGGTTTGGGTATTTGGGATACAGTTTATACTGGGTTAGGGTATTTGGGGTACAGTTTATACTGGTTCAGTGTATTTGGGGTACAGTATATACTGGGTTTGGGTATCTGGGATACAGTTTATACTGGGTTAGGGTATTTGGGATACAGTTTATACTGGGTTATGGTATTTGGGATACAGTATATACTGGGTTTGGGTATTTGGGGTGCAGTTTATACTGGGTTAGGGTATGTGGGTTACAGTATAGACAGGGTTTGGGTATTTGGGAAACAGTTTATACTGGGTTAGGGTATTTGGGGTACAGTTTATACTGGGTTTGGGTAATTGGGATACAGTTTATACTGGGTCAGTGTATTTGGGGTACAGTATATACTGGGTTTGGGTATTTGGGACACAGTTTATACTGGGTTAGGGTATTTGGGGTACAGTATATACTGGGTTTGGGTATTTGGGGTACAGTATATACTGGGTTTGGGTATTTGGGATACTGTTTATACTGGGTCAGTGTATTTGGGGTACAGTATATACTGGGTTTGGGTATTTGGGATACAGTTTATACTGGGTTAGGGTATTTGGGGTACGGTTTATACTGGGTTAGGGTATTTGTGGTACAGTATATACTGGGTTTGGGTATTTGGGATACAAGTATACTGGGCTAGGGTATTTGGGGTACAATATATACTGGGTTCAGCTATTTGGGGTACAGTATATATTGGGTTTGGGTATTTGGGATACAGTTTATACTGGGTTAGGGTATTTGGGATACAGTTTATACTGGGTTAGGGTATTTGGGGGACAGTACATACTGGGTTCAGGTATTTGGAGTACAGTATATACTGGGTTTGGGTATTTGGGATACAGTATATACTGGGTTTGGGTATTTGGGGTACAGTTTATACTGGGTCAGTGTATTTGGGGTACAGTATATACTGGGTTTGGGTATTTGGGATACAGTTTATACTGGGTGAGGGTATTTGGGGTACAGTATATACTGGGCTTGGGTATTTGGGATACAGTTTATACTGGGTTAGGGTACTTGGGGTACAGTTTATACTGGGTCAGTGTATTTGGGGTACAGTATATACTGGGTTTGGGTACTTGGGATACAGTTTATCCTGGGTTAGGGTATTTGGGGTCCAGTATATACTGGGTTAGGGTATTTGGGAATCAGTAACTACTGGGTTTGGGTATTTGGGGTACAGTATATACTGGGTTTGGTATTTGGGATACAGTAAATACTGGGTTTCGGTATTTGGGGTACAGTATATACTGGGTTAGGGTATTTGGGATACAGTATATACTGGGTTTGGGTATTTGGGATACAGTTTATACTGGGTCAGGGTATTTGGGGTACAATATATACTGGGCTTGGGTATTTGGGATACAGTTTATACTGGGTTAGGGTATTTGGGGTACAGTTTATACTGGGTTAGGGTATTTGGGGAACAGTATATACTGGGTTTGGGTATTTGGGATACAGTTTATACTGGGTTAGGGTATTTGGGATACAGTATATACTGGGTTTGGGTATTTGGGATACAGTTTATACTGGGTTAGGTTTTTGGGATACAGTTTATACTGGGTTAGGGTATTTGGGGTACAGTATATACTGGGTTCTGGTATTTGGGGTACAGTATATACTGGGCTTGGGTATTTGGGATACAGTTTATACTGGGTTAGGGTATTTGGGGTACAGTTTATACTGGGTCAGTGTATTTGGGGTACAGTATATACTGGCTTGGGTATTTGGGATACAGTTTATACTGGGTCAGTGTATTTGGGGTACAGTATATAATGGGTTTGGGTATTTGGGATACAGTATATACTGGGTTAGGGTATTTGGGGTACAGTATCTACTGGGTTTGGGTATTTGGGATACAGTTTATACTGGGTTAGGGTATTTGGGGTACAGTATATACTGGGTCAGTGTATTTGGGGTACAGTATATACTGGGTTTGGGTATTTGGGATACAGTTTATACTGGGTTTGGGTATTTGGGATACAGTTTATACTGGGTCAGTGTATTTGGGGTACAGTATATACTGGGTTTGGGTATTTGGGATACAGTTTATACTGGGTTTGGGTATTTGGGATACAGTTTATACTGGGTCAGTGTATTTGGGGTACAGTATATACTGGGTTTGGGTATTTGGGATACAGTATATACTGGGTTGGGGTATTTGGGGTACAGTATATACTGGGTTTGGGTATTTGGGATACAGTTTATACTGGGTTAGGGTATTTGGGGTACAGTTTATACTGGGTTATGGTATTTGGGGTACAGTATATACTGGGTTAGGGTATTTGGGATACAGTTTATACTGGGTCAGGGTATTTGGGGTACAGTATATACTGGGTTTGGGTATTTGGGATACAGTTTAGACTGGGTTAGGGTATTTGGGGTACAGTTTATGCTGGGTTTTGGTATTTGGGGTACAGTATATACTGGGTTTGGGTATTTGGGATACAGTTTATACTGGGTTAGGGTACTTGGGGTACAGTTTATACTGGGTCAGTGTATTTGGGGTACAGTATATACTGGTTTTGGGTATTTGGGATACAGTTTATACTGGGTTTGGGTATTTGGGATACAGTTTATACTGGGTTAGGGTATTTGGGATACAGTTTATACTGGGTTAGGGTACTTGGGGTACAGTTTATACTGGGTCAGTGCATTTGGGGTACAGTATATACTGGGTTTGGGTATTTGGGATACAGTAAATACTGGGTTTGGGTATTTGGGGTACAGTATATACTGGGTTTGGGTATTTGGGATACAGTAAATACTGGGTTTGGGTATTTGGGGTACAGTAGATACTGGGTTAGGGTATTTGGGATAAAGTATATACTGGGTTAGGGTATTTGGGATACAGTAAATACTGGGTTTGCGTATTTGGGGTACAGTATATACTGGGTTAGGGTATTTGGAGTACAGTATATACTGGGTTTGGGTATTTGGGATACAGTTTATACTGGGTTAGGGTATTTGGGGTACAGTACATACTGGGTTTGGGTATCTGGGATACAGTATATACTGGGTTAGGGTATTTGGGGTACAATATATACTGGGTTAGGGGATTTGGGATACAGTTTATACTGGGTTTGTGTATTTGAGGTACAGTATATACTGGGTTAGGGTATTTGGAGTACAGTATATACTGGGTTTGGGTATTTGGGATACAGTTTATACTGGGTTAGAGTATTTGGGGTACAGTATATACTGGGTTCAGGTATTTGGGGTACAGTATCAACTGGGTTTGGGTATTTGGGATACAGTTTATACTGGGCTAGGGTATTTGGGGTTCAGTATATACTGGGTTCAGGTATTTGGGGTACAGTATATACTGGGTTCGGGTATCTGGGCGACAGTATATACTGGATTAGGGTATTTGGGGTACAGTATATACTGGGGTTGGATATTTGGGATACAGTTTATACTGGGCTTGGGTATTTGGGATACAGTATATACTGGGTTTGGGTATTTGGGGTACAGTTTATACCGGGTCAGTGTATTTGGGGTACAGTATATACTGGGTTTGGGTATCTGGGATACAGTTTATACTGGGTTAGGGTATTTGGGGTCCAGTATATACTGGGTTACGGTATTTGGGGAACAGTATATACTGGGTTTGGGTATTTGGGATACTGTTTATACTGGGTTAGGGTATTTGGGGTACAGTTTATACTGGGTTTGGGTATTTGGGGTACAGTATATACTGGGTTTGGGTATTTGGGATACAGTTTATACTGGGTTAGGGTATTTGGGGTACAGTTTATACTGGGTCAGTGTATTTGGGGTACAGTATATACTGGGTTTGGGTATCTGGGATACAGTTTATACTGGGTTCGGGAATTTGGGATACAGTTTATACTGGCTTATGGTATTTGGGATCCAGTATATACTGGGTTTGGGTATTTGGGATACAGTTTATATTGGGTCAGGGTATTTGGGGTACAGTATATACTGCGTTTGGGTATTTGGGATACAGTTTATACTGGGTTAGGGTATTTGGGGTACAGTTTATACTGGGTTAGGGTATGTGGGTTACAGTATATACTGGGTTAGGGTATTTGGGATACAGTTTATACTGGGTTATGGTATTTGGGATACAGTTTATACTGGGTCATGGTATTTGGGATCCAGTATATACTGGGTTTGGGTATTTGGGATACAGTTTATATTGGGTCAGGGTATTTGGGGTACAGTAGATACTGGGTTTGGGTATTTGGGATACAGTTTATACTGGGTCAGGGTATTTGGGGTACAGTTTATACTGGGTTTGGGTATTTGGGATACAGTTTATACTGGGTCAGTGTATTTGGGGCACAGTATATACTGGGTTTGGGTATTTGGGACACAGTTTATACTGGGTTAGGGTATTTGGGGTACAATATATACTGGGTTTGGGTATTTGGGATACAGTTTATACTGGGTCAGTGTATTTGGGGCACAGTATATACTGGGTTTGGGTATTTGGGACACAGTTTATACTGGGTTAGGGTATTTGGGGTACAGTATATACTGGGTCAGTGTATTTGGGGTACAGTATATACTGGGTTTGGGTATTTGGGATACAGTTTATACTGGGTTAGGGTATTTGGGGTACGGTTTATACTGGGTTAGGGTATTTGGGGTACAGTATATACTGGGTTTGGGTATTTGGGATACAAGTATACTGGGCTAGGGTATTTGGGGTACAGTATATACTGGGTTCGGCTATTTGGGGTACAGTATATATTGGGTTTGGGTATTTGGGATACAGTTTATACTGGGTTAGGGTATTTGGGATACAGTTTATACTGGGTTATGGTATTTGGGGGACAGTATATACTGGGTTCAGGTATTTGGAGTACAGTATATCCTGGGTTTGGGTATTTGGGGTACAGTTTATACTGGGTCAGTGTATTTGGGGTACAGTATATACACGGTTTGGGTATATGGGATACAGTTTATACTGGGTTAGGGTATTTGGGGTACAGTATAAACTGGGCTTGGGTATTTGGGATACAGTTTATACTGGGTTAGGGTATTTGGGGTACAGTATATACTGGGTTTGGGTATTTGGGATACAGTTCATCCTGGGTTAGGGTATTTGGGGTACAGTATATACTGGGTTAGGGTATTTGGGATACAGAAAATACTGGGTTTGGGTATTTGGGGTACAGTATATACAGGGTTTGGGTATTTGGGGTACAGTATATACTGGGTTAGGGTATTTGGGATACAGTAAATACTGGGATTGGGTCTTTGGGGTGCAGTATATACTGGGTTAGGGTATTTGGGATACAGTATATACTGGGTTTGGGTATTTGGGATACAGTTTATACTGGGTCAGGGTATTTGGGGTATAGTATATACTGGGCTTGGGTATTTGGGATACAGTTTATACTGGGTTAGGGTATTTGGGGTACAGTTTATACTGGGTTAGGGTATTTGGGGAACAGTATATACTGGGTTCAGGTATTTGGGGTACAGTATATACTGGGCTTGGGTATTTGGGATACAGTTTATACTGGGTTAGGGTATTTGGGGTACAGTTTATACTGGGTCAGTGTATTTGGGGTACAGTATATACTGGGCTTGGGTATTTGGGATACAGGTTATACTGGGTCAGTGTATTTGGGGTACAGTATATACTGGGCTTGGGTATTTGGGATACAGTTTATACTGGGTTAGGGTATTTGGGGTACAGTTTATACTGGGTCAGTGTATTTGGGATACAGTAAATACTGGGTTTGGGTATTTGGGATACAGTATATACTGGGTTCAGGTATTTGGAGTACAGTATATACTGGGTTTGGGTATTTGGGGTACGGTTTATACTGGGTTAGGGTATTTGGGGTACAGTATATACTGGGTTTGGGTATTTGGGATACAAGTATACTGGGCTAGGGTATTTGGGGTACAGTATATACTGGGTTCAGCTATTTGGGGTACAGTATATACTGGGTTTGGGTATTTGGGATACAGTTTATACTGGGTTAGGGTAATTGGTATATAGTTTATACTGGGTTAGGGTATTTGGGGGACAGTATATACTGGGTTCAGGTATTTGGGGTACAGTATATACTGGGTTTGGGTATTTGGGATACAGTACATACTGGGTTTGGGTATTTGGGGTACAGTTTATACTGGGTCAGTGTATTTGGGGTACAGTATATACTGGGTTTAGGTATTTGGGATACAGTTTATACTGGGTTTGGGTATTTGGGGTACAGTTTATACTGGGTTAGGGTATTTGGGGTACAGTATATACTGGGCTTGGGTATTTGGGATACAGTATATACTGGGTTTGGGTATTTGGGGTACAGTTTATACTGGGTTAGGGTATTTGGGGTACAGTATATACTGGGCTTGGGTATTTGGGATACAGTATATACTGGGTTTTGGTATGTGGGGTACAGTTTATACTGGGTCAGTGTATTTGGGGTACAGTATCTACTGGGTTTGGGTATTTGGGATACAATTTATACTGGGTTAGGGTATTTGTGGTACAGTATATAATGGGTTACGGTATTTGGGGTACAGTATATACTGGGTTTGGGTATTTGGGATACAGTTTATACTGGGTTAGGGTACTTGGGGTACAGTTTATACTGGGTTAGGGTATTTGGGATACAGTTTATACTGGGTTTGGGTATTTGGGATACAAGTATACTGGGCTAGGGTATTTGGGGTACAGTATATACTGGGTTCAGCTATTTGGGGTACAGTATATACTGGGTTTGGGTATTTGGGATACAGTTTATACTGGGTTAGGGTATTTGGTATATAGTTTATACTGGGTTCAGGTATTTGGGGTACAGTATATACTGGGTTTGGGTATTTGGGATACAGTATATACTGGGTTCAGCTATTTGGGGGACAGTATATACTGGGTTAGGGTATTTGGGATACAGTTTATACTGGGTTAGGGTATTTGGGGGACAGTATATACTGGGTTCAGGTATTTGGAGTACAGTATATACTGGGTTTGGGTATTTGGGATACAGTATATACTGGGTTTGGGTATTTGGGGTACAGTTTATACTGGGTCAGTGTATTTGGGGTACAGTATATACTGGGTTTGGGTATTTGGGATACAGTTTATACTGGGTTAGTGTATTTGGGGTACAGTATATACTGGGCTTGGGTATTTGGGATATAGTATATACTGGGTTTGGGTATGTGGGGTACAGTTTATACTGGGTCAGTGTATTTGGGGTACAGTATCTACTGGGTTAGGGTATTTGGGATACAGTTTATACTGGGTTAGGGTATTTGGGGTACAGTATATACTGGGTTATGGTATTTGGGGTGCAGTATATACTGGGTTTGGGTATTTGGGATACAGTTTATACTGGGTTAGGGTATTTGGGGTACAGTTTATACTGGGTTTGGGTATTTGGGATACAGTTTATACTGGGTTAGGGTATTTGGGGTACAGTTTATACTGGGTCAGTGTATTTGGGGTACAGTATATACTGGGTTTGGGTATCTGGGATACAAGTATACTGGGTTATGGTATTTGGGATACAGTATATACTGGGTTTGGGTATTTGGATACAGTTTATACTGCGTCAGGGTATTTGGGGTACAGTATATACTGGGTTTGGGTATTTGGGATACAGTTTATACTGGGTTAGGGTATTTGGGGTACAGTTTATACTGGGTTAGGGTATGTGGGATACACTATATACTGGATTTGTGTATTTGGGGTACAGTATATACTGGGTTTGGGTATTTGGGATACAGTTTATACGGGGTTAGGGTTTTTGGGGTACAGTATATACTGGGTTTGGGTATTTGGGATACAGTTTATACTGGGTTAGGGTATTTGGGGTACAGTATATACAGGGTTAGGGTATTTGGGGTACAGTATATACTGGGTTTGGGTATTTGGGATACGGTTTATACTGGGTCAGTGTATTTGGGGTACAGTATGTACTGGGTTTGGGTATTTGGGATACAGTTTATACTGGGTTAGGGTATTTGGGATACAGTTTATACTGGGTTTGGGTATTTGGGATACAAGTATACTGGGCTAGGGTATTTGGGGTACAGTATATACTGGGTTCAGCTATTTGGGGTACAGTATATACTGGGTTTGGGTATTTGGGACACAGTTTATACTGGGTTAGGGTATTTGGTATATAGTTTATACTGGGTTCAGGTATTTGGGGTACAGTATATACTGGGTTCAGCTATTTGGGGGACAGTATATATTGGGTTTGGGTATTTGGGATACAGTTTCTACTGGGTTAGGGTATTTGGGATACAGTTTATACTGGGTTAGGGTATTTGGGGGACAGTATATACTGGGTTCAGGTATTTGGAGTACAGTATATACTGGGTTTGGGTATTTGGGATACAGTATATACTGGGTTTGGGTATTTGGGATACAGTTTATACTGGGTTAGTGTATTTGGGGTACAGTATATACTGGGCTTGGGTATTTGGGATATAGTATATACTGGGTTTGGGTATGTGGGGTACAGTTTATACTGGGTCAGTGTATTTGGGGTACAGTATCTACTGGGTTAGGGTATTTGGGATACAGTTTATACTGGGTTAGGGTATTTGGGGTACAGTATATACTGGGTTATGGTATTTGGGGTGCAGTATATACTGGGTTTGGGTATTTGGGATACAGTTTATACTGGGTTAGGGTACTTGGGGTACAGTTTATACTGGGTCAGTGTATTTGGGGTACAGTATATACTGGGTTTGGGTATTTGGGATACAGTTTATATTGGGTTAGGGTATTTGGGGTAAAGTATATACTGGGTTAGGGTATTTGGGATACAGTAAATACTGGGTTTGGGTATTTGGAGTACAGTATATACTGGGTTTGGGTATTTGGGATACAGTAAATACTGGGTTTGGGTATTTGGGGTACAGTATATACTGGGTTAGGGTATTTGGGGTACAGTATATACTGGGTTAGGGTATTTGGGATACAGTAAATACTGGGTTTGGGTATTTGGGATACAGTATATACTGGGTTCAGGTATTTGGAGTACAGTATATACTGGGTTTGGGTATTTGGGGAACAGGTTATACTGGGTTAGGGTATTTGCGGTACAGTTTATACTGGGTCAGTGTATTTGGGGTACAGTATATACTGGGTTTGGGTATTTGGGAGACAGTTTATACTGGGTTAGGGTATTTGGGGTACAGTTTATACTGGGTTTGGGTATTTGGGATACAGTTTATACTGGGTTAGGGTATTTGGGGTACAGTTTATACTGGGTCAGTGTATTTGGGGTACAGTATATACTGGGTTTGGGTATCTGGGATATAAGTATACTGGGTTATGGTATTTGGGATACAGTATATACTGGGTTTGGGTATTTGGATACAGTTTATACTGCGTCAGGGTATTTGGGGTACAGTATATACTGGGTTTGGGTATTTGGGATACAGTTTATACTGGGTTAGGGTATTTGGGGTACAGTTTTTACTGGGTTAGGGTATGTGGGATACAGTATATACTGGGTTTGTGTATTTGGGGTACAGTATATACTGGGTTTGGGTATTTGGGATACAGTTTATACGGGGTTAGGGTATTTGGGGTACAGTATATACTGGGTTTGGGTATTTGGGATACAGTTTATACTGGGTTAGGGTATTTGGGGTACAGTATATACTGGGTTAGGGTATTTGGGGTACAGTATATACTGGGTTTGGGTATTTGGGATACGGTTTATACTGGGTCAGTGTATTTGGGGTACAGTATGTACTGGGTTTGGGTATTTGGGATACAGTTTATACTGGGTTAGGGTATTTGGGGTACGGTTTATACTGGGTTAGGGTATTTGGGATACAGTTTATACTGGGTTTGGGTATTTGGGATACAAGTATACTGGGCTAGGGTATTTGGGGTACAGTATATACTGGGTTCAGCTATTTGGGGTACAGTATATACTGGGTTTGCGTATTTGGGATACAGTTTATACTGGGTTAGGGTATTTGGTATATAGTTTATACTGGGTTCAGGTATTTGGGGTACAGTATATACTGGGTCAGTGTATTTGGGGTACAGTATATACTGGGTTTGGGTATTTGGGATACAAGTATACTGGGCTAGGGTATTTGGGGTACAGTATATCCTGGGTTCAGCTATTTGGGGGACAGTATATATTGGGTTTGGGTATTTGGGATACAGTTTCTACTGGGTTAGGGTATTTGGGATACAGTTTATACTGGGTTAGGGTATTTGGGGGACAGTATATACTGGGTTCAGGTATTTGGAGTACAGTATATACTGGGTTTGGGTATTTGGGATACAGTATATACTGGGTTTGGGTATTTGGGGTACAGTTTATACTGGGTCAGTGTATTTGGGGTACAGTATATACTGGGTTTGGGTATTTGGGATACAGTTTATACTGGGTTAGGGTATTTGGGGTACAGTTTATATTGGGTTAGGGTATGTGGGATACAGTATATACTGGGTTTGTGTATTTGGGGTACAGTATATACTGGGTTTGGGTATTTGGAATACAGTTTATACGGGGTTAGGGTATTTGGGGTACATTATATACTGGGTTTGGGTATTTGGGATACAGTTTATCCTGGGTTAGGGTATTTGGGGTACAGTATATACTGGGTTAGGGTATTTGGGGTACAGTATATACTGGGTTTGGGTATTTGGGATACGGTTTATACTGGGTCAGTGTATTTGGGGTACAGTATGTACTGGGTTTGGGTATTTGGGATACAGTTTATACTGGGTTAGGGTATTTGGGGTACGGTTTATACTGGGTTAGGGTATTTGGGATACAGTTTATACTGGGTTTGGGTATTTGGGATAGAAGTATACTGGGCTAGGGTATTTGGGGTACAGTATATACTGAGTTCAGCTATTTGGGGTACAGTGTATACTGGGTTTGGGTATTTGGGGTACAGTGTATACTGGGTTTGGGTATTTGGGATACGGTTTATACTGGGTCAGTGTATTTGGGGTGCAGTATATGCTGGGTTTGGGTATTTGGGATACAGTTTATACTGGGTTAGGGTATTTGGGGTACGGTTTATACTGGGTTAGGGTATTTGGGGTACAGTATATACTGGGTTTGGGTATTTGGGATACAAGTATACTGGGCTAGGGTATTTGGGGTACAGTATATACTGGGATCAGCTATTTGGGGTACAGTATATACTGGGTTTGGGCATTTGGTATACAGTTTATACTGGGTTAGGGTATTTGGGGTACAGTTTATACTGGGTTTGGGTATTTGGGATACAGTTTATACTGGGTTAGGGTATTTGGGGTACAGTTTATACTGGGTCAGTGTATTTGGGGTACAGTATATACTGGGTTTGGGTATCTGGGATACAGTTTATACTGGGTTAGGGTATTTGGGGTACAGTTTATACTGGGTTATGGTATTTGGGATACAGTATATACTGGGTTTGGGTATTTGGGATACAGTTTATACTGGGTTAGGGTATTTGGGGTACAGTTTATACTGGGTTCGGGTATGTGGGATACAGTATATACTGGGTTTGGGTATTTGGGATACAGTTTATACTGGGTTAGGGTATTTGGGGTACCGTTTATACTGGGTTTGGGTATTTGGGATACAGTTTATACTGGGTCAGTGTATTTGGGGTACAGTATATACTGGGTTTGGGTATTTGGGATACAGTTAATACGGGGTTAGGGTATTTGGGGTACAGTATATACTGGGTTTGGGTATTTGGGATACAGTTTATACTGGGTTAGGGTATTTGGGGGACAGTGTATACTGGGTTTGGGTATTTGGGGTACAGTATATACTGGGTTTGGGTATTTGGGATACGGTTTATACTGGGTCAGTGTTTTTGGGGTACAGTATATACTGGGTTTGGGTATTTGGGATACAGTTTATACTAGGTTAGGGTATTTGGGGTACGGTTTATACTGGGTTAGGGTATTTGGGGTACAGTATATACTGGGTTTGGGTATTTGGGATACAAGTATACTGGGCTAGGGTATTTGGGGTACAGTATATACTGGGTTCAGCTATTTGGGGTACAGTATATACTGGGTTTGGGTATTTGGGATACAGTTTATACTGGGTTAGGGTATTTGGTATATAGTTTATACTGGGTTAGGGTATTTGGGGTACAGTATATACTGGGTTCAGGTATTTGGGGTACAGTATATACTGGGTTTGGGTATTTGGGATACAGTACATACTGGGTTTGGGTATTTGGGGTACAGTTTATACTGGGTCAGTGTATTTGGGGTACAGTATGTACTGGGTTTGGGTATTTGGGATACAGTTTATACTGGGTTAGGGTATTTGGGGTACGGTTTATACTGGGTTAGGGTATTTTTGATACAGTTTATACTGGGTTTGGGTATTTGGGATAGAAGTATACTGGGCTAGGGTATTTGGGGTACAGTATATACTGAGTTCAGCTATTTGGGGTACAGTGTATACTGGGTTTGGGTATTTGGGGTACAGTATATACTGGGTTTGGGTATTTGGGATACGGTTTTTACTGGGTCAGTGTATTTGGGGTGCAGTATATACTGGGTTTGGGTATTTGGGATACAGTTTATACTGGGTTAGGGTATTTGGGGTACGTTTTATACTGGGTTAGGGTATTTGGGGTACAGTATATACTGGGTTTGGGTATTTGGGATACAAGTATACTGGGCTAGCGTATTTGGGTACAGTATATACTGGGTTCAGCTATTTGGGGTACAGTATATACTGGGTTTGGGTATTTGGTATACAGTTTATACTGGGTTAGGGTATTTGGGGGACAGTTTATACTGGGTTTGGGTATTTGGGATACAGTTTATACTGGGTTAGGGTATTTGGGGTACAGTTTATACTGGGTCAGTGTATTTGGGGTACAGTATATACTGGGTTTGGGTATCTGGGATACAGTTTATACTGGGTTAGGGTATTTGGGGTACAGTTTATACTGGGTTATGGTATTTGGGATACAGTATATACTGGGTTTGGGTATTTGGGATACAGTTTATACTGGGTTAGGGTATTTGGGGTACAGTTTATACTGGGTTCGGGTATGTGGGATACAGTATATACTGGGTTTGGGTATTTGGGATACAGTATATACTGGGTTCAGGTATTTGGAGTACAGTATATACTGGGTTTGGGTATTTGGGGAACAGGTTATACTGGGTTAGGGTATTTGCGGTACAGTTTATACTGGGTCAGTGTATTTGGGGTACAGTATATACTGGGTTTGGGTATTTGGGAGACAGTTTATACTGGGTTAGGGTATTTGGGGTACAGTTTATACTGGGTTTGGGTATTTGGGATACAGTTTATACTGGGTTAGGGTATTTGGGGTACAGTTTATACTGGGTCAGTGTATTTGGGGTACAGTATATACTGGGTTTGGGTATCTGGGATACAAGTATACTGGGTTATGGTATTTGGGATACAGTATATACTGGGTTTGGGTATTTGGATACAGTTTATACTGCGTCAGGGTATTTGGGGTACAGTATATACTGGGTTTGGGTATTTGGGATACAGTTTATACTGGGTTAGGGTATTTGGGGTACAGTTTATACTGGGTTAGGGTATGTGGGATACAGTATATACTGGGTTTGTGTATTTGGGGTACAGTATATACTGGGTTTGGGTATTTGGGATACAGTTTATACGGGGTTAGGGTATTTGGGGTACAGTATATACTGGGTTTGGGTATTTGGGATACAGTTTATACTGGGTTAGGGTATTTGGGGTACAGTATATACTGGGTTAGGGTATTTGGGGTACAGTATATACTGGGTTTGGGTATTTGGGATACGGTTTATACTGGGTCAGTGTATTTGGGGTACAGTATGTACTGGGTTTGGGTATTTGGGATACAGTTTATACTGGGTTAGGGTATTTGGGGTACGGTTTATACTGGGTTAGGGTATTTGGGATACAGTTTATACTGGGTTTGGGTATTTGGGATACAAGTATACTGGGCTAGGGTATTTGGGGTACAGTATATACTGGGTTCAGCTATTTGGGGTACAGTATATACTGGGTTTGCGTATTTGGGATACAGTTTATACTGGGTTAGGGTATTTGGTATATAGTTTATACTGGGTTCAGGTATTTGGGGTACAGTATATACTGGGTCAGTGTATTTGGGGTACAGTATATACTGGGTTTGGGTATTTGGGATACAAGTATACTGGGCTAGGGTATTTGGGGTACAGTATATCCTGGGTTCAGCTATTTGGGGGACAGTATAT
Organism: Heterodontus francisci; assembly: GCF_036365525.1. Lineage (NCBI taxonomy): Eukaryota > Metazoa > Chordata > Chondrichthyes > Heterodontiformes > Heterodontidae > Heterodontus > Heterodontus francisci. The sequence goes on along the minus strand of NC_090410.1, from coordinate 8,299,221 downwards.
ATTGGGTTTGGGTATTTGGGATACAGTTTCTACTGGGTTAGGGTATTTGGGATACAGTTTATACTGGGTTAGGGTATTTGGGGGACAGTATATACTGGGTTCAGGTATTTGGAGTACAGTATATACTGGGTTTGGGTATTTGGGATACAGTATATACTGGGTTTGGGTATTTGGGGTACAGTTTATACTGGGTCAGTGTATTTGGGGTACAGTATATACTGGGTTTGGGTATTTGGGATACAGTTTATACTGGGTTAGGGTATTTGGGGTACAGTTTATATTGGGTTAGGGTATGTGGGATACAGTATATACTGGGTTTGTGTATTTGGGGTACAGTATATACTGGGTTTGGGTATTTGGAATACAGTTTATACGGGGTTAGGGTATTTGGGGTTCAGTATATACTGGGTTTGGGTATTTGGGATACAGTTTATCCTGGGTTAGGGTATTTGGGGTACAGTATATACTGGGTTAGGGTATTTGGGGTACAGTATATACTGGGTTTGGGTATTTGGGATACGGTTTATACTGGGTTAGGGTATTTGGGATACAGTTTATACTGGGTTTGGGTATTTGGGATAGAAGTATACTGGGCTAGGGTATTTGGGGTACAGTATATACTGAGTTCAGCTATTTGGGGTACAGTGTATACTGGGTTTGGGTATTTGGGGTACAGTATATACTGGGTTTGGGTATTTGGGATACGGTTTATACTGGGTCAGTGTATTTGGGGTGCAGTATATGCTGGGTTTGGGTATTTGGGATACAGTTTATACTGGGTTAGGGTATTTGGGGTACGGTTTATACTGGGTTAGGGTATTTGGGGTACAGTATATACTGGGTTTGGGTATTTGGGATACAAGTATACTGGGCTAGGGTATTTGGGGTACAGTATATACTGGGATCAGCTATTTGGGGTACAGTATATACTGGGTTTGGGCATTTGGTATACAGTTTATACTGGGTTAGGGTATTTGGGGTACAGTTTATACTGGGTTTGGGTATTTGGGATACAGTTTATACTGGGTTAGGGTATTTGGGGTACAGTTTATACTGGGTCAGTGTATTTGGGGTACAGTATATACTGGGTTTGGGTATCTGGGATACAGTTTATACTGGGTTAGGGTATTTGGGGTACAGTTTATACTGGGTTATGGTATTTGGGATACAGTATATACTGGGTTTGGGTATTTGGGATACAGTTTATACTGGGTTAGGGTATTTGGGGTACAGTTTATACTGGGTTCGGGTATGTGGGATACAGTATATACTGGGTTTGGGTATTTGGGATACAGTTTATACTGGGTTAGGGTATTTGGGGTACCGTTTATACTGGGATTGGGTATTTGGGATACAGTTTATACTGGGTCAGTGTATTTGGGGTACAGTATATACTGGGTTTGGGTATTTGGGATACAGTTAATACGGGGTTAGGGTATTTGGGGTACAGTATATACTGGGTTTGGGTATTTGGGATACAGTTTATACTGGGTTAGGGTATTTGGGGTACAGTGTATACTGGGTTTGGGTATTTGGGGTACAGTATATACTGGGTTTGGGTATTTGGGATACGGTTTATACTGGGTCAGTGTATTTGGGGTACAGTATATACTGGGTTTGGGTATTTGGGATACAGTTTATACTGGGTTAGGGTATTTGGGGTACGGTTTATACTGGGTTAGGGTATTTGGGGTACAGTATATACTGGGTTTGGGTATTTGGGATACAAGTATACTGGGCTAGGGTATTTGGGGTACAGTATATACTGGGTTCAGCTATTTGGGGTACAGTATATACTGGGTTTGGGTATTTGGGATACAGTTTATACTGGGTTAGGGTATTTGGTATATAGTTTATACTGGGTTAGGGTATTTGGGGGACAGTATATACTGGGTTCAGGTATTTGGGGTACAGTATATACTGGGTTTGGGTATTTGGGATACAGTACATACTGGGTTTGGGTATTTGGGGTACAGTTTATACTGGGTCAGTGTATTTGGGGTACAGTATGTACTGGGTTTGGGTATTTGGGATACAGTTTATACTGGGTTAGAGTATTTGGGGTACGGTTTATACTGGGTTAGGGTATTTTTGATACAGTTTATACTGGGTTTGGGTATTTGGGATAGAAGTATACTGGGCTAGGGTATTTGGGGTACAGTATATACTGAGTTCAGCTATTTGGGGTACAGTGTATACTGGGTTTGGGTATTTGGGGTACAGTATATACTGGGTTTGGGTATTTGGGATACGGTTTTTACTGGGTCAGTGTATTTGGGGTGCAGTATATACTGGGTTTGGGTATTTGGGATACAGTTTATACTGGGTTAGGGTATTTGGGGTACGTTTTATACTGGGTTAGGGTATTTGGGGTACAGTATATACTGGGTTTGGGTATTTGGGATACAAGTATACTGGGCTAGCGTATTTGGGTACAGTATATACTGGGTTCAGCTATTTGGGGTACAGTATATACTGGGTTTGGGTATTTGGTATACAGTTTATACTGGGTTAGGGTATTTGGGGGACAGTTTATACTGGGTTTGGGTATTTGGGATACAGTTTATACTGGGTTAGGGTATTTGGGGTACAGTTTATACTGGGTCAGTGTATTTGGGGTACAGTATATACTGGGTTTGGGTATCTGGGATACAGTTTATACTGGGTTAGGGTATTTGGGGTACAGTTTATACTGGGTTATGGTATTTGGGATACAGTATATACTGGGTTTGGGTATTTGGGATACAGTTTATACTGGGTTAGGGTATTTGGGGTACAGTTTATACTGGGTTCGGGTATGTGGGATACAGTATATACTGGGTTTGGGTATTTGGGATACAGTTTATACTGGGTTAGGGTATTTGGGGTACCGTTTATACTGGGTTTGGGTATTTGGGATACAGTTTATACTGGGTCAGTGTATTTGGGGTACAGTACATACTGGGTTTGGGTATTTGGGATACAGTTTATACGGGGTTAGGGTATTTGGGGTACAGTATCTACTGGGGTTGGGTATTTGGGATACAGTTTATACTGGGTTAGGGTATTTGGGGTACAGTGTATACTGGGTTTGGGTATTTGGGGTACAGTATATACTGGGTTTGGGTATTTGGTATACGGTTTATACTGGGTCAGTGTATTTGGGGTACAGTATATACTGGGTTTGGGTATTTGGGATACAGTTTATACTGGGTTAGGGTATTTGGGGTACGGTTTATACTGGGTTAGGGTATTTGGGGTACAGTATATACCGGGTTTGGGTATTTGGGATACAAGTATACTGGGCTAGGGTATTTGGGGTACAGTATATACTGGGTTCAGCTATTTGGGGTACAGTATATACTGGGTTTGGGTATTTGGGATACAGTTTATACTGGGTTAGGGTATTTGGTATATAGTTTATACTGGGTTAGGGTATTTGGGGGACAGTATATACTGGGTTCAGGTATTTGGGGTACAGTATATACTGGGTTTGGGTATTTGGGATACAGTACATACTGGGTTTGGGTATTTGGGGTACAGTTTATACTGGGTCAGTGTATTTGGGGTACAGTATGTACTGGGTTTGGGTATTTGGGATACAGTTTATACTGGGTTAGAGTATTTGGGGTACGGTTTATACTGGGTTAGGGTATTTTTGATACAGTTTATACTGGGTTTGGGTATTTGGGATAGAAGTATACTGGGCTAGGGTATTTGGGGTACAGTATATACTGAGTTCAGCTATTTGGGGTACAGTGTATACTGGGTTTGGGTATTTGGGGTACAGTATATACTGGGTTTGGGTATTTGGGATACGGTTTTTACTGGGTCAGTGTATTTGGGGTGCAGTATATACTGGGTTTGGGTATTTGGGATACAGTTTATACTGGGTTAGGGTATTTGGGGTACGTTTTATACTGGGTTAGGGTATTTGGGGTACAGTATATACTGGGTTTGGGTATTTGGGATACAAGTATACTGGGCTAGCGTATTTGGGTACAGTATATACTGGGTTCAGCTATTTGGGGTACAGTATATACTGGGTTTGGGTATTTGGTATACAGTTTATACTGGGTTAGGGTATTTGGGGGACAGTTTATACTGGGTTTGGGTATTTGGGATACAGTTTATACTGGGTTAGGGTATTTGGGGTACAGTTTATACTGGGTCAGTGTATTTGGGGTACAGTATATACTGGGTTTGGGTATCTGGGATACAGTTTATACTGGGTTAGGGTATTTGGGGTACAGTTTATACTGGGTTATGGTATTTGGGATACAGTATATACTGGGTTTGGGTATTTGGGATACAGTTTATACTGGGTTAGGGTATTTGGGGTACAGTTTATACTGGGTTCGGGTATGTGGGATACAGTATATACTGGGTTTGGGTATTTGGGATACAGTTTATACTGGGTTAGGGTATTTGGGGTACCGTTTATACTGGGTTTGGGTATTTGGGATACAGTTTATACTGGGTCAGTGTATTTGGGGTACAGTACATACTGGGTTTGGGTATTTGGGATACAGTTTATACGGGGTTAGGGTATTTGGGGTACAGTATCTACTGGGGTTGGGTATTTGGGATACAGTTTATACTGGGTTAGGGTATTTGGGGTACAGTGTATACTGGGTTTGGGTATTTGGGGTACAGTATATACTGGGTTTGGGTATTTGGTATACGGTTTATACTGGGTCAGTGTATTTGGGGTACAGTATATACTGGGTTTGGGTATTTGGGATACAGTTTATACTGGGTTAGGGTATTTGGGGTACGGTTTATACTGGGTTAGGGTATTTGGGGTACAGTATATACTGGGTTTGGGTATTTGGGATACAAGTATACTGGGCTAGGGTATTTGGGGTACAGTATATATTGGGTTCAGCTATTTGGGGTACAGTATATACTGGGTTTGGGTATTTGGGATACAGTTTATACTGGGTTAGGGTATTTGGTATATAGTTTATACTGGGTTAGGGTATTTGGGGGACAGTATATACTGGGTTCAGGTATTTGGGGTACAGTATATACTGGGTTTGGGTATTTGGGATACAGTACATACTGGGTTTGGGTATTTGGGGTACAGTTTATACTGGGTCAGTGTATTTGGGGTACAGTATATACTGGGTTTAGGTATTTGGGATACAGTTTATACTGGGTTAGGGTATTTGGGGTACAGTATATACTGGGCTTGGGTATTTGGGATACAGTATATACTGGGTTTTGGTATGTGGGGTACAGTTTATACTGGGTCAGTGTATTAGGGGTACAGTATCTACTGGGTTTGGGTATTTGGGATACAATTTATACTGGGTTAGGGTATTTGTGGTACAGTATATACTGGGTTACGGTATTTGGGGTACAGTATATACTGGGTTTGGGCATTTGGGATACAGTTTATACTGGGTTAGGGTATTTGGGGTACAGTTTATACTGGATCAGTGTATTTGGGGTACAGTACATACTGGGTTTGGGTATTTGGGATACAGTTTATACTGGGTTTGGGTATTTGGGGTACAGTATATACTGGTTTTGGGTATTTGGGATACAGTAAATACTGGGTTTGGGTATTTGGGGTACAGTATATACTGGGTTAGGGTATTTGGGATACAGTAAATACTGGGCTTGGGTATTTGGGGTACAGTATATACTGGTTTTGGGTATTTGGGGTACAGTATATACTGGGCTTGGGTATTTGGGATACAGTTTCTACTGGGTTAGGGTATTTGGGGTACAGTATATACTGGGTTTGGGTATTTGGGATACAGTTTATACTGGGTTAGGGTATTTGGGGTGCAGTTTATACTGGGTTAGGGTATGTGGGATACAGTATATACTGGGTTACGGTATGTGGGATACAGTATATACTGGGTTACGGTATTTGGGATACAGTTTATCCTGGGTTAGGGTATTTTGGGTACAGTATATACTGGGTTTGGGTATTTGGGATACAGTAAATACTGGGTTAGGGTATTTGGGGTACAGTTTATACTGGGTTACGGTATTTGGGATACAGTATATACTGGGTTTGGGTATTTGGGATACAGTTTATACTGGGTCAGTGTATTTGGGGTACAGTATATACTGGGTTTGGGTATTTGGGATACAGTCTATCCTGGGTTAGGGTATTTGGGGTACAGTTCATACTGGGTTAGGGTATGTGGGATACAGTATATACTGGGTTTGGGTATTTGGGATACAGTTTATACTGGGTTAGGGTATTTGGGGTACAGTTTATACTGGGTTTGGGTATTTGGGATACAGTTTATACTGGGTCAGTGTATTTGGGGTACAGTATATACTGGGTTTGGGTATTTGGGATACAGTTTATACTGGGTTAGCGTATTTGGGGTACAGTATATACTGGGTTTGGGTATTTGGGATACAGTTTATACTGGGTTAGGGTATTTGGGGTACAGTATATACTGGGTTTGGGTATCTGGGATACAGTTTATACTGGGTTAGGGTATTTGGGGTACAGCATATACTGGGTTTGGGTATTTGGGATACAGTTTATACTGGGTTAGGGTATTTGGGGTACAGTTTATACTGGGTTCGGGTATGTGGGACACAGTATATACTGGGTTTGGGTATTTGGGATACAGTTTATACTGGGTGAGGGTATTTGGGGTACCGTTTATACTGGGTTAGGGTATTTGGGGTACAGTATATACTGGGTTTGGGTATTTGAATACAAGTATACTGGGCTAGGGTATTTGGGGTACAGTATATACTGGGTTCAGCTATTTGGGGTACAGTATAGACTGGGTTTGGGTATTTGGGATACAGTTTATACTGGGTTAGGGTATTTGGTATATAGTTTATACTGGTTAGGGTATTTGGGGGACAGTATATACTGGGTTCAGGTATTTGGGGTACAGTATATACTGGGTTTGGGTATTTGGGATACAGTACATACTGGGTTTGGGTATTTGGGGTACAGTTTATACTGGGTCAGTGTATTTGGGGTACAGTATATACTGGGTTTGGGTATTTGGGATACAGTATATCCTGGGTTAGGGTATTTGGGGTACAGTATATACTGGGCTTGGGTATTTGGGATACAGTATATACTGGGTTTTGGTATGTGGGGTACAGTTTATACTGGGTCAGTGTATTTGGGGTACAGTATCTACTGGGTTTGGGTATTTGGGATACAATTTATACTGGGTTAGGGTATTTGTGGTACAGTATATACTGGGTTACGGTATTTGGGGTACAGTATATCCTGGGTTTGGGTATCTGGGATACAGTTTATACTGGGTTAGGGTATTTGGGGTACAGTTTATACTGGGTTATGGTATTTGGGATACAGTATATACTGGGTTGGGGTATTTGGAATACAGTTTATACTGGGTTAGGGTATTTGGGGTACAGTTTATACTGGGTTCGGGAATGTGGGATACAGTATATACTGGGTTTGGGTATTTGGGATACAGTTTATACTGGGTTAGGGTATTTGGGGTACCGTTTATACTGGGTTTGGGTATTTGGGATACAGTTTATACTGGGTCAGTGTATTTGGGGTACAGTATATACTGGGTTTGGGTATTTGGGATACAGCTTATACGGGGTTAGGGTATTTGGGGTACAGTATATACTGGGTTTGGGTATTTGGGATACAGTTTATACTGGGTTAGGGTATTTGGGGTACAGTGTATACTGGGTTTGCGTATTTGGGGTACAGTATATACTGGGTTTGGGTATTTGGGATACGGTTTATACTGGGTTAGGGTATTTGGGGTGCAGTATATACTGGGTCAGTGCATTTGGGGTACAGTATATACTGGATTTGGGTATTTGGGATACAGTTTATACTGGGTTAGGGTATTTGGGGTACAGTATATACTGGGTTTGGGTATTTGGGATACAGTCTATCCTGGGTTAGGGTATTTGGGGTACAGTTCATACTGGGTTAGGGTATGTGGGATACAGTATATACTGGGTTTGGGTATTTGGGATACAGTTTATACTGGGTTAGGGTATTTGGGGTACAGTTTATACTGGGTTTGGGTATTTGGGATACAGTTTATACTGGGTCAGTGTATTTGGGGTACAGTATATACTGGGTTTGGGTATTTGGGATACAGTTTATACTGGGTTAGCGTATTTGGGGTACAGTATATACTGGGTTTGGGTATTTGGGATACAGTTTATACTGGGTTAGGGTATTTGGGGTACAGTATATACTGGGTTTGGGTATCTGGGATACAGTTTATACTGGGTTAGGGTATTTGGGGTACAGTTTATACTGGGTTATGGTATTTGGGATACAGTATATACTGGGTTTGGGTTTTTGGGATACATAGAACATAGAACATAGAAAATACAGCACAGAACAGGCCCTTCGGCCCACGATGTTGTGCCGATCCTTTGTCCTCTGTCAAGGACAATTTAATCTATACCCCATCATTCTCCTTTATCCATATACCTATCTAAAAGCCGTTTGAAAGTCCCTAAAGTTTCTGACTCAACAACTTTGGGATACAGTTTGTACTGGGTCAGGGTATTTGGGGTACAGCATATACTGGGTTTGGGTATTTGGGATACAGTTTATACTGGGTTAGGGTATTTGGGGTACAGTTTATACTGGGTTCGGGTATGTGGGACACAGTATATACTGGGTTTGGGTATTTGGGATACAGTTTATACTGGGTGAGGGTATTTGGGGTACCGTTTATACTGGGTTAGGGTATTTGGGGTACAGTATATACTGGGTTTGGGTATTTGAATACAAGTATACTGGGCTAGGGTATTTGGGGTACAGTATATACTGGGTTCAGCTATTTGGGGTACAGTATAGACTGGGTTTGGGTATTTGGGATACAGTTTATACTGGGTTAGGGTATTTGGTATATAGTTTATACTGGTTAGGGTATTTGGGGGACAGTATATACTGGGTTCAGGTATTTGGGGTACAGTATATACTGGGTTTGGGTATTTGGGATACAGTACATACTGGGTTTGGGTATTTGGGGTACAGTTTATACTGGGTCAGTGTATTTGGGGTACAGTATATACTGGGCTTGGGTATTTGGGATACAGTATATACTGGGTTTTGGTATGTGGGGTACAGTTTATACTGGGTCAGTGTATTTGGGGTACAGTATCTACTGGGTTTGGGTATTTGGGATACAATTTATACTGGGTTAGGGTATTTGTGGTACAGTATATACTGGGTTACGGTATTTGGGGTACAGTATATCCTGGGTTTGGGTATCTGGGATACAGTTTATACTGGGTTAGGGTATTTGGGGTACAGTTTATACTGGGTTATGGTATTTGGGATACAGTATATACTGGGTTGGGGTATTTGGAATACAGTTTATACTGGGTTAGGGTATTTGGGGTACAGTTTATACTGGGTTCGGGAATGTGGGATACAGTATATACTGGGTTTGGGTATTTGGGATACAGTTTATACTGGGTTAGGGTATTTGGGGTACCGTTTATACTGGGTTTGGGTATTTGGGATACAGTTTATACTGGGTCAGTGTATTTGGGGTACAGTATATACTGGGTTTGGGTATTTGGGATACAGCTTATACGGGGTTAGGGTATTTGGGGTACAGTATATACTGGGTTTGGGTATTTGGGATACAGTTTATACTGGGTTAGGGTATTTGGGGTACAGTGTATACTGGGTTTGCGTATTTGGGGTACAGTATATACTGGGTTTGGGTATTTGGGATACGGTTTATACTGGGTTAGGGTATTTGGGGTGCAGTATATACTGGGTCAGTGCATTTGGGGTACAGTATATACTGGATTTGGGTATTTGGGATACAGTTTATACTGGGTTAGGGTATTTGGGGTACAGTATATACTGGGTTTGGGTATTTGGGATACAGTCTATCCTGGGTTAGGGTATTTGGGGTACAGTTCATACTGGGTTAGGGTATGTGGGATACAGTATATACTGGGTTTGGGTATTTGGGATACAGTTTATACTGGGTTAGGGTATTTGGGGTACAGTTTATACTGGGTTTGGGTATTTGGGATACAGTTTATACTGGGTCAGTGTATTTGGGGTACAGTATATACTGGGTTTGGGTATTTGGGATACAGTTTATACTGGGTTAGCGTATTTGGGGTACAGTATATACTGGGTTTGGGTATTTGGGATACAGTTTATACTGGGTTAGGGTATTTGGGGTACAGTATATACTGGGTTTGGGTATCTGGGATACAGTTTATACTGGGTTAGGGTATTTGGGGTACAGTTTATACTGGGTTATGGTATTTGGGATACAGTATATACTGGGTTTGGGTTTTTGGGATACATAGAACATAGAACATAGAAAATACAGCACAGAACAGGCCCTTCGGCCCACGATGTTGTGCCGATCCTTTGTCCTCTGTCAAGGACAATTTAATCTATACCCCATCATTCTCCTTTATCCATATACCTATCTAAAAGCCGTTTGAAAGTCCCTAAAGTTTCTGACTCAACAACTTTGGGATACAGTTTGTACTGGGTCAGGGTATTTGGGGTACAGCATATACTGGGTTTGGGTATTTGGGATACAGTTTATACTGGGTTAGGGTATTTGGGGTACAGTTTATACTGGGTTCGGGTATGTGGGACACAGTATATACTGGGTTTGGGTATTTGGGATACAGTTTATACTGGGTGAGGGTATTTGGGGTACCGTTTATACTGGGTTAGGGTATTTGGGGTACAGTATATACTGGGTTTGGGTATTTGAATACAAGTATACTGGGCTAGGGTATTTGGGGTACAGTATATACTGGGTTCAGCTATTTGGGGTACAGTATAGACTGGGTTTGGGTATTTGGGATACAGTTTATACTGGGTTAGGGTATTTGGTATATAGTTTATACTGGTTAGGGTATTTGGGGGACAGTATATACTGGGTTCAGGTATTTGGGGTACAGTATATACTGGGTTTGGGTATTTGGGATACAGTACATACTGGGTTTGGGTATTTGGGGTACAGTTTATACTGGGTCAGTGTATTTGGGGTACAGTATATACTGGGCTTGGGTATTTGGGATACAGTATATACTGGGTTTTGGTATGTGGGGTACAGTTTATACTGGGTCAGTGTATTTGGGGTACAGTATCTACTGGGTTTGGGTATTTGGGATACAATTTATACTGGGTTAGGGTATTTGTGGTACAGTATATACTGGGTTACGGTATTTGGGGTACAGTATATCCTGGGTTTGGGTATCTGGGATACAGTTTATACTGGGTTAGGGTATTTGGGGTACAGTTTATACTGGGTTATGGTATTTGGGATACAGTATATACTGGGTTGGGGTATTTGGAATACAGTTTATACTGGGTTAGGGTATTTGGGGTACAGTTTATACTGGGTTCGGGAATGTGGGATACAGTATATACTGGGTTTGGGTATTTGGGATACAGTTTATACTGGGTTAGGGTATTTGGGGTACCGTTTATACTGGGTTTGGGTATTTGGGATACAGTTTATACTGGGTCAGTGTATTTGGGGTACAGTATATACTGGGTTTGGGTATTTGGGATACAGCTTATACGGGGTTAGGGTATTTGGGGTACAGTATATACTGGGTTTGGGTATTTGGGATACAGTTTATACTGGGTTAGGGTATTTGGGGTACAGTGTATACTGGGTTTGCGTATTTGGGGTACAGTATATACTGGGTTTGGGTATTTGGGATACGGTTTATACTGGGTTAGGGTATTTGGGGTGCAGTATATACTGGGTCAGTGCATTTGGGGTACAGTATATACTGGATTTGGGTATTTGGGATACAGTTTATACTGGGTTAGGGTATTTGGGGTACAGTAGATACTGGGTTTGGGTATTTGGGATACAGTTTATACTGGGTTAGGGTATTTGGGGTACAGTATATACTGGGTTACGGTATTTGGGGTACAGTATATACTGGGTTTGGGTATTTGGGATACAGTTTATACTGGGTTAGGGTATTTGGGGTACAGTATATACTGGGTTTGGGTATTTGGGATACAGTCTATCCTGGGTTAGGGTATTTGGGGTACAGTTCATACTGGGTTAGGGTATGTGGGATACAGTATATACTGGGTTTGGGTATTTGGGATACAGTTTATACTGGGTTAGGGTATTTGGGGTACAGTTTATACTGGGTTTGGGTATTTGGGATACAGTTTATACTGGGTCAGTGTATTTGGGGTACAGTATATACTGGGTTTGGGTATTTGGGATACAGTTTATACTGGGTTAGCGTATTTGGGGTACAGTATATACTGGGTTTGGGTATTTGGGATACAGTTTATACTGGGTTAGGGTATTTGGGGTACAGTATATACTGGGTTTGGGTATCTGGGATACAGTTTATACTGCGTTAGGGTATTTGGGGTACAGTTTATACTGGGTTATGGTATTTGGGATACAGTATATACTGGGTTTGGGTTTTTGGGATACATAGAACATAGAACATAGAAAATACAGCACAGAACAGGCCCTTCGGCCCACGATGTTGTGCCGATCCTTTGTCCTCTGTCAAGGACAATTTAATCTATACCCCATCATTCTCCTTTATCCATATACCTATCTAAAAGCCGTTTGAAAGTCCCTAAAGTTTCTGACTCAACAACTTTGGGATACAGTTTGTACTGGGTCAGGGTATTTGGGGTACAGCATATACTGGGTTTGGGTATTTGGGATACAGTTTATACTGGGTTAGGGTATTTGGGGTACAGTTTATACTGGGTTCGGGTATGTGGGACACAGTATATACTGGGTTTGGGTATTTGGGATACAGTTTATACTGGGTGAGGGTATTTGGGGTACCGTTTATACTGGGTTAGGGTATTTGGGGTACAGTATATACTGGGTTTGGGTATTTGAATACAAGTATACTGGGCTAGGGTATTTGGGGTACAGTATATACTGGGTTCAGCTATTTGGGGTACAGTATAGACTGGGTTTGGGTATTTGGGATACAGTTTATACTGGGTTAGGGTATTTGGTATATAGTTTATACTGGTTAGGGTATTTGGGGGACAGTATATACTGGGTTCAGGTATTTGGGGTACAGTATATACTGGGTTTGGGTATTTGGGATACAGTACATACTGGGTTTGGGTATTTGGGGTACAGTTTATACTGGGTCAGTGTATTTGGGGTACAGTATATACTGGGTTTGGGTATTTGGGATACAGTTTATCCTGGGTTAGGGTATTTGGGGTACAGTATATACTGGGCTTGGGTATTTGGGATACAGTATATACTGGGTTTTGGTATGTGGGGTACAGTTTATACTGGGTCAGTGTATTTGGGGTACAGTATCTACTGGGTTTGGGTATTTGGGATACAATTTATACTGGGTTAGGGTATTTGTGGTACAGTATATACTGGGTTACGGTATTTGGGGTACAGTATATCCTGGGTTTGGGTATCTGGGATACAGTTTATACTGGGTTAGGGTATTTGGGGTACAGTTTATACTGGGTTATGGTATTTGGGATACAGTATATACTGGGTTGGGGTATTTGGAATACAGTTTATACTGGGTTAGGGTATTTGGGGTACAGTTTATACTGGGTTCGGGAATGTGGGATACAGTATATACTGGGTTTGGGTATTTGGGATACAGTTTATACTGGGTTAGGGTATTTGGGGTACCGTTTATACTGGGTTTGGGTATTTGGGATACAGTTTATACTGGGTCAGTGTATTTGGGGTACAGTATATACTGGGTTTGGGTATTTGGGATACAGCTTATACGGGGTTAGGGTATTTGGGGTACAGTATATACTGGGTTTGGGTATTTGGGATACAGTTTATACTGGGTTAGGGTATTTGGGGTACAGTGTATACTGGGTTTGCGTATTTGGGGTACAGTATATACTGGGTTTGGGTATTTGGGATACGGTTTATACTGGGTTAGGGTATTTGGGGTGCAGTATATACTGGGTCAGTGCATTTGGGGTACAGTATATACTGGATTTGGGTATTTGGGATACAGTTTATACTGGGTTAGGGTATTTGGGGTACAGTATATACTGGGTTTGGGTATTTGGGATACAGTTTATACTGGGTTAGGGTATTTGGGGTACAGTATATACTGGGTTACGGTATTTGGGGTACAGTATATACTGGGTTTGGGTATTTGGGATACAGTTTATACTGGGTTAGGGTATTTGGGGTACAGTATATACTGGGTTTGGGTATTTGGGATACAGTTTATACTGGGTTAGGGTATTTGGGGTACAGTATATACTGGGTTACGGTATTTGGGGTACAGTTTATATTGGGTCAGTGTATTTGGGGTACAGTATATACTGGGTTTGGGTATTTGGGGTACAGTTTATACTGGGTTAGGATATTTGGGGTACAGTATATACTGGGTTACGGTATTTGGGATACAGTATATACTGGGCTTGGGTATTTGGGATACAGTTTATACTGGGTTAGGGTATTTGGGGTGCAGTATATACTGGGTTACGGTATTTAGGATACAGTATATACTGGGTTTGGGTATTTGGGATACAGTTTATACTGGGTTAGGGTGTTTGGGGTACAGTTTATACTGGGTTAGGGTATTTGGGGTACAGTATATACTGGGTTTGGGTATTTGGGATACAGTTTATACTGGGTTAGGGTATTTGGGGTACTGTTTAAACTGGGTCAGTGTATTTGGGGTCCAGTATATACTGGGCTTGGGTATTTGGGATACAGTTTATACTGGGTTAGGGTATTTGGGGTACAATATATACTGGGTTCAGGTATTTGGGGTACAGTATATACTGGGTTTGGGTATTGGGGGTACAGTATATACTGGTTCAGGTATTTGGGGTACAGTATATACTGGGTTAGGGTATTTGGGGTACAATATATGCCGGGTTCTGATATTTGGTGTCCAGTATATACTGGGTACAGGTATTTGGGGTACCGTATATACTGGGTTTGGGTATTGGGGGTACAGTATATACTGTGTTAGGGTATTTGGGGTACAATATATGCCGGGTGCTGGTATTTGGGGTACAGTTTATACTGGGTTCAGGTATTGGGGTACAGTATATACTGGGTTTGGGTATTGGGGGTACAGTATATACTGGTTCAGGTATTTGGGGTACAGTATATCTGGGTTAAGGTATTTGGGGTACAATATATGCCGGGTTCTGGTATTTGGGGTGCAGTATATACTGGGTTATGGTATTTGGGGTACTGTATATACTGGGTTTGGGTATTTGGGGTGCATTATATACTGGGTACAGGTATTTGGGGTACCGTATATACTGGGTTTGGGTATTTGGGGTACAGTATATACTGGGTTAGGGTGTTTGGGGTACAGTTTATACTGGGTTAGGGTATTTGGGGTACAGTATATACTGGGTTTGGGTATTTGGGATACAGTTTATACTGGGTTAGGGTATTTGGGGTACAATATATACTGGGTTCAGGTATTTGGGGTACAGTATATACTGGGTTTGTGTATTGGGGGTACAGTATATACTGGTTCAGGTATTTGGGGTACAGTTTATACTGGGTTTGGGTATTTGGGATACAGTTTATACTGGGTCAGTGCATTTGGGGTACAGTATATACTGGGTTTGGGTATTTGGGATACAGTTTATACTGGGTTAGGGTATTTGGGGTACAGTATATACTGGGTTTGGGTATTTGGGATACAGTTTATACTGGGTTAGGGTATTTGGGGTACAGTATATACTGGGCTTGGGTATTTGAGAAACAGTATATACTGGGTTTGGGTATTTGGGGTACAGTATATACTGGGTTTGGGTATTTGGGATACGGTTTATACTGGGTCAGTGTATTTGGGGTACAGTATATACTGGGTTTGGGTATTTGTGAAACAGTTTATACTGGGTTAGGGTATTTGGGGTACAGTTTATACTGGGGTAGGGTATTTGGGGTACAGTATATACTGGGTTTGGGTATTTGGGATACAAGTATACTGGGTTAGGGTATTTGGGGTACAGTTTATACTGGGTTTGGGTATTTGGGATACAAGTATACTGGGCTAGGGTATTTGGGATACAGTATATACTGGGTTCAGCTATTTGGGGTACAGTATATACTGGGTTTGGGTATTTGGGATACAGTTTATACTGGGTTAGGGTATTTGGGATATAGTTTATCCTGGGTTAGGGTATCTGTGGTACAGTATATACTGGGTTCAGGTATTTGGGGTACAGTATATACTGGGTTTGGGTATTTGGGGTACAGTTTATACTGGGTCAGTGTATTTGGGGTACAGTATATACTGGGTTTGGGTATTTGGGATACAGTTTATACTGGGTTAGGGTATTTGGGGTACAGTATATACTGGGTTACGGTATTTGGGGTACAGTATCTCCTGGGCTTGTGTATTTGGGATACAGTATATACTAGGTTTGGGTATTTGGGGTACAGTTTATACTGGGTCAGTGTATTTGGGGTACAGTATATACTGGGTTAGGGTATTTGGTATATAGTTTATACTGGTTAGGGTATTTGGGGGACAGTATATACTGGGTTCAGGTATTTGGGGTACAGTATATACTGGGTTTGGGTATTTGGGATACAGTACATACTGGGTTTGGGTATTTGGGGTACAGTTTATACTGGGTCAGTGTATTTGGGGTACAGTATATACTGGGTTTGGGTATTTGGGATACAGTTTATACTGGGTTAGGGTATTTGGGGTACAGTATATACTGGGCTTGGGTATTTGGGATACAGTATATACTGGGTTTTGGTATGTGGGGTACAGTTTATACTGGGTCAGTGTATTTGGGGTACAGTATCTACTGGGTTTGGGTATTTGGGATACAATTTATACTGGGTTAGGGTATTTGTGGTACAGTATATACTGGGTTACGGTATTTGGGGTACAGTATATCCTGGGTTTGGGTATCTGGGATACTGTTTATACTGGGTTAGGGTATTTGGGGTACAGTTTATACTGGGTTATGGTATTTGGGATACAGTATATACTGGGTTGGGGTATTTGGAATACAGTTTATACTGGGTTAGGGTATTTGAGGTACAGTTTATACTGGGTTCGGGTATGTGGGATACAGTATATACTGGGTTTGGGTATTTGGGATACAGTTTATACTGGGTTAGGGTATTTGGGGTCCCGTTTATACTGGGTTTGGGTATTTGGGATACAGTTTATACTGGGTCAGTGTATTTGGGGTACAGTATATACTGGGTTTGGGTATTTGGGATACAGCTTATACGGGGTTAGGGTATTTGGGGTACAGTATATACTGGGTTTGGGTATTTGGGATACAGTTTATACTGGGTTAGGGTATTTGGGGTACAGTGTATACTGGGTTTGGGTATTTGGGGTACAGTATATACTGGGTTTGGGTATTTGGGATACGGTTTATACTGGGTTAGGGTATTTGGGGTGCAGTATATACTGGGTCAGTGCATTTGGGGTACAGTATATACTGGGTTTGGGTATTTGGGATACAGTTTATACTGGGTTAGGGTATTTGGGGTACAGTATATACTGGGTTTGGGTATTTGGGATACAGTTTATACTGGGTTAGGGTATTTGGGGTGCAGTATATACTGGGTTAGGGTATTTGGGATACAGTAAATACTGGGTTTGGGTATTTGGGGTACAGTATATACTGGGTTTGGGTATTTGGGATACAGTAAATACTGGGTTTGGGTATTTGGGGTACAGTATATATTGGGCTGGGGTATTTGTGGTACAGTATATACTGGGTTAGGGTATTTGGGATACAGTAAATACTGGGTTTGGGTATTTAGGGTACAGTATGTACTGGGTTAGGGCATTTGGGGTCCAGTATATACTGGGTTAGGGTATTTGAAGTACAGTATATACTGGGTTTGGGTATTTGGGACACAGTTTATACTGGGTTAGGGTATTTGGGATACAGTTTATACTGGGTTGGGGTATTTGGGGTACAGTATATACTGGGTTCAGGTATTTGGGGTACAGTATGTGCTGGGCTTGGGTATTTGGGATACAGTTTATACTGGGTTAGGGTATTTGGGGTACAGTTTATACTGGGTCAGTGTATTTGGGGTACAGTATATACTGGGCTTGGGTATTTGGGATACAATTTATATTGGGTTAGGGTATTTGCGGTACAGTTTATACTGGGTCAGTGTATTTGGGGTACAGTATATACTGGGTTTGGGTATTTGGGATACAGTTTATACTGGGTTAGGGTATTTGGGGTACAGTTTATACTGGGTTACGGTATTTGGGATACAGTATATACTGGGTTTGGTTATTTGGGATACAGTTTATACTGGGTCAGGGTATTTGGGGTGCAGTATATACTGGGTTTGGGTATTTGGGATACAGTATATACTGGGCTTGGGTATTTGGGGTACAGTATATACTGGGTTTGGGTATTTGGGATACGGTTTATACTGGGTCAGTGTATTTGGGGTACAGTATATACTGGGCTTGGGTATTTGGGATACAGTATATACTGGGCTTGGGTATTTGGGGTACAGTATATACTGGGTTTGGGTATTTGGGATACGGTTTATACTGGGTCAGTGTATTTGGGGTACAGTATATACTGGGTTTGGGTATTTGGGATACAGTTTATACTGGGTTAGGGTATTTGGGATATAGTTTATACTGGGTTAGGGTATTTGCGGTACAGTTTGTACTGGGTTAGGGTATTTGGGGTACAGTTTATACTGGGTCAGTGTATTTGGGGTACAGTATATACTGGGCTTGGGTATTTGGGATACAATTTATATTGGGTTAGGGTATTTGCGGTACAGTTTATACTGGGTCAGTGTATTTGGGGTCCAGTATATACTGGGCTTGGGTATTTGGGATACAGTATATACTGGGTTTGGGTATTTGGGGTACAGTTTATACTGGGTTAGGATATTTGGGGTACAGTATATACTGGGTTACGGTATTTGGGATACAGTATATACTGGGCTTGGGTATTTGGGATACAGTTTATACTGGGTTAGGGTATTTGGGGTGCAGTATATACTGGGTTACGGTATTTAGGATACAGTATATACTGGGTTTGGGTATTTGGGATACAGTTTATACTGGGTTAGGGTGTTTGGGGTACAGTTTATACTGGGTTAGGGTATTTGGGGTACAGTATATACTGGGTTTGGGTATTTGGGATACAGTTTATACTGGGTTAGGGTATTTGGGGTACAGTTTAAACTGGGTCAGTGTATTTGGGGTCCAGTATATACTGGGCTTGGGTATTTGGGATACAGTTTATACTGGGTTAGGGTATTTGGGGTACAATATATACTGGGTTCAGGTATTTGGGGTACAGTATATACTGGGTTTGGGTATTGGGGGTACAGTATATACTGGTTCAGGTATTTGGGGTACAGTATATACTGGGTTAGGGTATTTGGGGTACAATATATGCCGGGTTCTGATATTTGGTGTCCAGTATATACTGGGTACAGGTATTTGGGGTACCGTATATACTGGGTTTGGGTATTGGGGGTACAGTATATACTGTGTTAGGGTATTTGGGGTACAATATATGCCGGGTGCTGGTATTTGGGGTACAGTTTATACTGGGTTCAGGTATTGGGGTACAGTATATACTGGGTTTGGGTATTGGGGGTACAGTATATACTGGTTCAGGTATTTGGGGTACAGTATATCTGGGTTAAGGTATTTGGGGTACAATATATGCCGGGTTCTGGTATTTGGGGTGCAGTATATACTGGGTTATGGTATTTGGGGTACTGTATATACTGGGTTAGGGTGTTTGGGGTACAGTTTATACTGGGTTAGGGTATTTGGGGTACAGTATATACTGGGTTTGGGTATTTGGGATACAGTTTATACTGGGTTAGGGTATTTGGGGTACAATATATACTGGGTTCAGGTATTTGGGGTACAGTATATACTGGGTTTGTGTATTGGGGGTACAGTATATACTGGTTCAGGTATTTGGGGTACAGTTTATACTGGGTTTGGGTATTTGGGATACAGTTTATAATGGGTCAGTGCATTTGGGGTACAGTATATACTGGGTTTGGGTATTTGGGATACAGTTTATACTGGGTTAGGGTATTTGGGGTACAGTATATACTGGGTTTGGGTATTTGGGATACAGTTTATACTGGGTTAGGGTATTTGGGGTACAGTATATACTGGGCTTGGGTATTTGAGAAACAGTATATACTGGGTTTGGGTATTTGGGGTACAGTATATACTGGGTTTGGGTATTTGGGATACGGTTTATACTGGGTCAGTGTATTTGGGGTACAGTATATACTGGGTTTGGGTATTTGTGAAACAGTTTATACTGGGTTAGGGTATTTGGGGTACAGTTTATACTGGGGTAGGGTATTTGGGGTACAGTATATACTGGGTTTGGGTATTTGGGATACAAGTATACTGGGTTAGGGTATTTGGGGTACAGTTTATACTGGGTTTGGGTATTTGGGATACAAGTATACTGGGCTAGGGTATTTGGGGTACAGTATATACTGGGTTCAGCTATTTGGGGTACAGTATATACTGGGTTTGGGTATTTGGGATACAGTTTATACTGGGTTAGGGTATTTGTGGTACAGTATATACTGGGTTCAGGTATTTGGGGTACAGTATATACTGGGTTTGGGTATTTTGGGTACAGTTTATACTGGGTCAGTGTATTTGGGGTACAGTATATACTGGGTTTGGGTATTTGGGATACAGTTTATACTGGGTTAGGGTATTTGGGGTACAGTATATACTGGGTTACGGTATTTGGGGTACAGTATCTCCTGGGCTTGTGTATTTGGGATACAGTATATACTAGGTTTGGGTATTTGGGGTACAGTTTATACTGGGTCAGTGTATTTGGGGTACAGTATATACTGGGTTTGGGTATTTGGGATACAGTTTATACTGGGTTAGGGTATTTGGTATATAGTTTATACTGGTTAGGGTATTTGGGGGACAGTATATACTGGGTTCAGGTATTTGGGGTACAGTATATACTGGGTTTGGGTATTTGGGATACAGTACATACTGGGTTTGGGTATTTGGGGTACAGTTTATACTGGGTCAGTGTATTTGGGGTACAGTATATACTGGGTTTGGGTATTTGGGATACAGTTTATACTGGGTTAGGGTATTTGGGGTACAGTATATACTGGGCTTGGGTATTTGGGATACAGTATATACTGGGTTTTGGTATGTGGGGTACAGTTTATACTGGGTCAGTGTATTTGGGGTACAGTATCTACTGGGTTTGGGTATTTGGGATACAATTTATACTGGGTTAGGGTATTTGTGGTACAGTATATACTGGGTTACGGTATTTGGGGTACAGTATATCCTGGGTTTGGGTATCTGGGATACAGTTTATACTGGGTTAGGGTATTTGGGGTACAGTTTATACTGGGTTATGGTATTTGGGATACAGTATATACTGGGTTGGGGTATTTGGAATACAGTTTATACTGGGTTAGGGTATTTGAGGTACAGTTTATACTGGGTTCGGGAATGTGGGATACAGTATATACTGGGTTTGGGTATTTGGGATACAGTTTATACTGGGTTAGGGTATTTGGGGTCCCGTTTATACTGGGTTTGGGTATTTGGGATACAGTTTATACTGGGTCAGTGTATTTGGGGTACAGTATATACTGGGTTTGGGTATTTGTGAAACAGTTTATACTGGGTTAGGGTATTTGGGGTACAGTTTATACTGGGGTAGGGTATTTGGGGTACAGTATATACTGGGTTTGGGTATTTGGGATACAAGTATACTGGGTTAGGGTATTTGGGGTACAGTTTATACTGGGTTTGGGTATTTGGGATACAAGTATACTGGGCTAGGGTATTTGGGGTACAGTATATACTGGGTTCAGCTATTTGGGGTACAGTATATACTGGGTTTGGGTATTTGGGATATAGTTTATCCTGGGTTAGGGTATTTGTGGTACAGTATATACTGGGTTCAGGTATTTGGGATACAGTTTATACTGGGTTAGGGTATTTGGGGTCCCGTTTATACTGGGTTTGGGTATTTGGGATACAGTTTATACTGGGTTAGGGTATTTGGGGTCCCGTTTATACTGGGTTTGGGTATTTGGGATACAGTTTATACTGGGTCAGTGTATTTGGGGTACAGTATATACTGGGTTTGGGTATTTGTGAAACAGTTTATACTGGGTTAGGGTATTTGGGGTACAGTTTATACTGGGGTAGGGTATTTGGGGTACAGTATATACTGGGTTTGGGTATTTGGGATACAAGTATACTGGGTTAGGGTATTTGGGGTACAGTTTATACTGGGTTTGGGTATTTGGGATACAAGTATACTGGGCTAGGGTATTTGGGGTACAGTATATACTGGGTTCAGCTATTTGGGGTACAGTATATACTGGGTTTGGGTATTTGGGATATAGTTTATCCTGGGTTAGGGTATTTGTGGTACAGTATATACTGGGTTCAGGTATTTGGGGTACAGTATATACTGGGTTTGGGTATTTGGGGTACAGTTTATACTGGGTCAGTGTATTTGGGGTACAGTATATACTGGGTTTGGGTATTTGGGATACAGTTTATACTGGGTTAGGGTATTTGGGGTACAGTATATACTGGGTTACGGTATTTGGGGTACAGTATCTCCTGGGCTTGTGTATTTGGGATACAGTATATACTAGGTTTGGGTATTTGGGGTACAGTTTATACTGGGTCAGTGTATTTGGGGTACAGTATATACTGGGTTTGGGTATTTGGGATACAGTTTATACTGGGTTAGGGTATTTGGTATATAATTTATACTGGTTAGGGTATTTGGGGGACAGTATATACTGGGTTCAGGTATTTGGGGTACAGTATATACTGGGTTTGGGTATTTGGGATACAGTACATACTGGGTTTGGGTATTTGGGGTACAGTTTATACTGGGTCAGTGTATTTGGGGTACAGTATATACTGGGTTTGGGTATTTGGGATACAGTTTATACTGGGTTAGGGTATTTGGGGTACAGTATATACTGGGCTTGGGTATTTGGGATACAGTATATACTGGGTTTTGGTATGTGGGGTACAGTTTATACTGGGTCAGTGTATTTGGGGTACAGTATCTACTGGGTTTGGGTATTTGGGATACAATTTATACTGGGTTAGGGTATTTGTGGTACAGTATATACTGGGTTACGGTATTTGGGGTACAGTATATCCTGGGTTTGGGTATCTGGGATACAGTTTATACTGGGTTAGGGTATTTGGGGTACAGTTTATACTGGGTTATGGTATTTGGGATACAGTATATACTGGGTTGGGGTATTTGGAATACAGTTTATACTGGGTTAGGGTATTTGAGGTACAGTTTATACTGGGTTCGGGTATGTGGGATACAGTATATACTGGGTTTGGGTATTTGGGATACAGTTTATACTGGGTTAGGGTATTTGGGGTCCCGTTTATACTGGGTTTGGGTATTTGGGATACAGTTTATACTGGGTCAGTGTATTTGGGGTACAGTATATACTGGGTTTGGGTATTTGGGATACAGCTTATACGGGGTTAGGGTATTTGGGGTACAGTATATACTGGGTTTGGGTATTTGGGATACAGTTTATACTGGGTTAGGGTATTTGGGGTACAGTGTATACTGGGTTTGGGTATTTGGGGTACAGTATATACTGGGTTTGGGTATTTGGGATACGTTTTATACTGGGTTAGGGTATTTGGGGTGCAGTATATACTGGGTCAGTGCATTTGGGGTACAGTATATACTGGGTTTGGGTATTTGGGATACAGTTTATACTGGGTTAGGGTATTTGGGGTACAGTATATACTGGGTTTGGGTATTTGGGATACAGTTTATACTGGGTTAGGGTATTTGGGGTGCAGTATATACTGGGTTAGGGTATTTGGGATACAGTAAATACTGGGTTTGGGTATTTGGGGTACAGTATATACTGGGTTTGGGTATTTGGGATACAGTAAATACTGGGTTTGGGTATTTGGGGTACAGTATATATTGGGCTGGGGTATTTGTGGTACAGTATATACTGGGTTAGGGTATTTGGGATACAGTAAATACTGGGTTTGGGTATTTAGGGTACAGTATGTACTGGGTTAGGGCATTTGGGGTCCAGTATATACTGGGTTAGGGTATTTGAAGTACAGTATATACTGGGTTTGGGTATTTGGGACACAGTTTATACTGGGTTAGGGTATTTGGGATACAGTTTATACTGGGTTGGGGTATTTGGGGTACAGTATATACTGGGTTCAGGTATTTGGGGTACAGTATGTGCTGGGCTTGAGTATTTGGGATACAGTTTATACTGGGTTAGGGTATTTGGGGTACAGTTTATACTGGGTCAGTGTATTTGGGGTACAGTATATACTGGGCTTGGGTATTTGGGATACAATTTATATTGGGTTAGGGTATTTGCGGTACAGTTTATACTGGGTCAGTGTATTTGGGGTACAGTATATACTGGGTTTGGGTATTTGGGATACTGTTTATACTGGGTTAGGGTATTTGGGGTACAGTTTATACTGGGTTACGGTATTTGGGATACAGTATATACTGGGTTTGGTTATTTGGGATACAGTTTATACTGGGTCAGGGTATTTGGGGTGCAGTATATACTGGGTTTGGGTATTTGGGATACAGTATATACTGGGCTTGGGTATTTGGGGTACAGTATATACTGGGTTTGGGTATTTGGGATACGGTTTATACTGGGTCAGTGTATTTGGGGTACAGTACATACTGGGCTTGGGTATTTGGGATACAGTATATACTGGGCTTGGGTATTTGGGGTACAGTATATACTGGGTTTGGGTATTTGGGATACGGTTTATACTGGGTCAGTGTATTTGGGATACAGTTTATACTGGGTTAGGGTATTTGCGGTACAGTTTATACTGGGTCAGTGTATTTGGGGTACAATATATACTGGGTTTGGGTATTTGGTATACAGTTTATACTGGGTTAGGGTATTTGGGGTACAGTTTATACTGGGTTAGGGTATTTGGGGTACAGTTTATACTGGGTCAGTGTATTTGGGGTACAGTATATACTGGGCTTGGGTATTTGGGATACAATTTATATTGGGTTAGGGTATTTGCGGTACAGTTTATACTGGGTCAGTGTATTTGGGGTCCAGTATATACTGGGCTTGGGTATTTGGGATACAGTATATACTGGGTTTGGGTATTTGGGGTACAGTTTATACTGGGTTAGGATATTTGGGGTACAGTATATACTGGGTTACGGTATTTGGGATACAGTATATACTGGGCTTGGGTATTTGGGATACAGTTTATACTGGGTTAGGGTATTTGGGGTGCAGTATATACTGGGTTACGGTATTTAGGATACAGTATATACTGGGTTTGGGTATTTGGGATACAGTTTATACTGGGTTAGGGTGTTTGGGGTACAGTTTATACTGGGTTAGGGTATTTGGGGTACAGTATATACTGGGTTTGGGTATTTGGGATACAGTTTATACTGGGTTAGGGTATTTGGGGTACAGTTTAAACTGGGTCAGTGTATTTGGGGTCCAGTATATACTGGGCTTGGGTATTTGGGATACAGTTTATACTGGGTTAGGGTATTTGGGGTACAATATATACTGGGTTCAGGTATTTGGGGTACAGTATATACTGGGTTTGGGTATTGGGGGTACAGTATATACTGGTTCAGGTATTTGGGGTACAGTATATACTGGGTTAGGGTATTTGGGGTACAATATATGCCGGGTTCTGATATTTGGTGTCCAGTATATACTGGGTACAGGTATTTGGGGTACCGTATATACTGGGTTTGGGTATTGGGGGTACAATATATGCCGGGTGCTGGTATTTGGGGTACAGTTTATACTGGGTTCAGGTATTGGGGTACAGTATATACTGGGTTTGGGTATTGGGGGTACAGTATATACTGGTTCAGGTATTTGGGGTACAGTATATCTGGGTTAAGGTATTTGGGGTACAATATATGCCGGGTTCTGGTATTTGGGGTGCAGTATATACTGGGTTATGGTATTTGGGGTACTGTATATACTGGGTTTGGGTATTTGGGGTGCATTATATACTGGGTACAGGTATTTGGGGTACCGTATATACTGGGTTTGGGTATTTGGGGTACAGTATATACTGGGTTAGGGTGTTTGGGGTACAGTTTATACTGGGTTAGGGTATTTGGGGTACAGTATATACTGGGTTTGGGTATTTGGGATACAGTTTATACTGGGTTAGGGTATTTGGGGTACAATATATACTGGGTTCAGGTATTTGGGGTACAGTATATACTGGGTTTGTGTATTGGGGGTACAGTATATACTGGTTCAGGTATTTGGGGTACAGTTTATACTGGGTTTGGGTATTTGGGATACAGTTTATACTGGGTCAGTGCATTTGGGGTACAGTATATACTGGGTTTGGGTATTTGGGATACAGTTTATACTGGGTTAGGGTATTTGGGGTACAGTATATACTGGGCTTGGGTATTTGAGAAACAGTATATACTGGGTTTGGGTATTTGGGGTACAGTATATACTGGGTTTGGGTATTTGGGATACGGTTTATACTGGGTCAGTGTATTTGGGGTACAGTATATACTGGGTTTGGGTATTTGTGAAACAGTTTATACTGGGTTAGGGTATTTGGGGTACAGTTTATACTGGGGTAGGGTATTTGGGGTACAGTATATACTGGGTTTGGGTATTTGGGATACAAGTATACTGGGTTAGGGTATTTGGGGTACAGTTTATACTGGGTTTGGGTATTTGGGATACAAGTATACTGGGCTAGGGTATTTGGGGTACAGTATATACTGGGTTCAGCTATTTGGGGTACAGTATATACTGGGTTTGGGTATTTGGGATACAGTTTATACTGGGTTAGGGTATTTGGGATATAGTTTATCCTGGGTTAGGGTATTTGTGGTACAGTATATACTGGGTTTGGGTATTTGGGGTACAGTTTATACTGGGTCAGTGTATTTGGGGTACAGTATATACTGGGTTTGGGTATTTGGGATACAGTTTATACTGGGTTAGGGTATTTGGGGTACAGTATATACTGGGTTACGGTATTTGGGGTACAGTATCTCCTGGGCTTGTGTATTTGGGATACAGTATATACTAGGTTTGGGTATTTGGGGTACAGTTTATACTGGGTCAGTGTATTTGGGGTACAGTATATACTGGGTTTGGGTATTTGGGATACAGTTTATACTGGGTCAGTGTATTTGGGGTACAGTATATACTGGGTTTGGGTATTTGGGATACAGTTTATACTGGGTTCGGGTACTTGGCGTACAGTTTATACTGGGTCAGTGTATTTGGGGTCCAGTATATACTGGGTTTCGGTATTTGGGATACAGTTTATACTGGGTTAGGGTATTTGTGGTACAGTATATACTGGGCTTGGGTATTTGGGATACAGTATATACTGGGTTTGGGTATTTGGGGTACAGTTTATACTGGGTTAGGATATTTGGGGTACAGTATATACTGGGTTACGGTATTTGGGATACAGTATATACTGGGCTTGGGTATTTGGGATACAGTTTATACTGGGTTAGGGTATTTGGGGTGCAGTATATACTGGGTTACGGTATTTAGGATACAGTATATACTGGGTTTGGGTATTTGGGATACAGTTTATACTGGGTTAGGGTGTTTAGGGTACAGTTTATACTGGGTTAGGGTATTTGGGGTACAGTATATACTGGGTTTGGGTATTTGGGATACAGTTTATACTGGGTTAGGGTATTTGGGGTACAGTTTAAACTGGGTCAGTGTATTTGGGGTCCAGTATATACTGGGTTTGGGTATTTGGGATACAGTTTATACTGGGTTAGGGTATTTGGGGTACAATATATACTGGGTTCAGGTATTTGGGGTACAGTATATACTGGGTTTGGGTATTGGGGGTACAGTATATACTGGTTCAGGTATTTGGGGTACAGTATATACTGGGTTAGGGTATTTGGGGTACAATATATGCCGGGTTCTGATATTTGGTGTCCAGTATATACTGGGTACAGGTATTTGGGGTACCGTATATACTGGGTTTGGGTATTGGGGGTACAGTATATACTGTGTTAGGGTATTTGGGGTACAATATATGCCGGGTGCTGGTATTTGGGGTACAGTTTATACTGGGTTCAGGTATTGGGGTACAGTATATACTGGGTTTGGGTATTGGGGGTACAGTATATACTGGTTCAGGTATTTGGGGTACAGTATATCTGGTTAAGGTATTTGGGGTACAATATATGCCGGGTTCTGGTATTTGGGGTGCAGTATATACTGGGTTATGGTATTTGGGGTACTGTATATACTGGGTTTGGGTATTTGGGGTGCATTATATACTGGGTACAGGTATTTGGGGTACCGTATATACTGGGTTTGGGTATTTGGGGTACAGTATATACTGGGATCAGGTATTTGGGGTACAGTATATACTGGGCTTGGGTATTTGGGATACAGTATATACTGGGTTTGGGTATTTGGGGTACAGTTTATACTGGGTCAGTGTATTTGGGCTACAGTATATACTGGGTTTGGGTATTTGGGATACAGTTTATACTGGGTTAGGATATTTGGGGTACAGTATATACTGGGCTTGGGTATTTGGGATACAGTTTATACTGGGTTAGGGTGTTTGGGGTACAGTATATACTGGGTTACGGTATTTGGGATACAGTATATACTGGGTTTGGGTATTTGGGATACAGTTTATACTGGGCTTGGGTATTTGGGATACAGTTTATACTGGGTTAGGGTATTTGGGGTACAGTATATACTGGGTTAGGGTGTTTGGGGTACAGTTTATACTGGGTTAGGGTATTTGGGGTACAGTATATACTGGGTTTGGGTATTTGGGATACAGTTTATACTGGGTTAGGGTATTTGGGGTACAATATATACTGGGTTCAGGTATTTGGGGTACAGTATATACTGGGTTTGGGTATTGGGGGTACAGTATATACTGGTTCAGGTATTTGGGGTACAGTTTATACTGGGTTTGGGTATTTGGGATACAGTTTATACTGGGTCAGTGCATTTGGGGTACAGTATATACTGGGTTTGGGTATTTGGGATACAGTTTATACTGGGTTAGGGTATTTGGGGTACAGTATATACTGGGTTTGGGTATTTGGGATACAGTTTATACTGGGTTAGGGTATTTGGGGTACAGTATATACTGGGCTTGGGTATTTGAGAAACAGTATATACTGGGTTTGGGTATTTGGGGTACAGTATATACTGGGTTTGGGTATTTGGGATACGGTTTATACTGGGTCAGTGTATTTGGGGTACAGTATATACTGGGTTTGGGTATTTGGGATACAAGTATACTGGGTTAGGGTATTTGGGGTACAGTTTATACTGGGTTTGGGTATTTGGGATACAAGTATACTGGGCTAGGGTATTTGGGGTACAGTATATACTGGGTTCAGCTATTTGGGGTACAGTATATACTGGGTTTGGGTATTTGGGATGCAGTTTATACTGGGTTAGGGTATTTGGGATATAGTTTATCCTGGGTTAGGGTATTTGTGGTACAGTATATACTGGGTTCAGGTATTTGGGGTACAGTATATACTGGGTTTGGGTATTTGGGGTACAGTCTATCCTGGGTCAGTGTATTTGGGGTACAGTATATACTGGGTTTGGGTATTTGGGATACAGTTTATACTGGGTTAGGGTATTTGGGGTACAGTATATACTGGGTTACGCTATTTGGGGTACAGTATATACTGGGTTTGGGTATTTGTGGTACAGTATATACTGGGCTTGTGTATTTGGGATACAGTATATACTAGGTTTGGGTATTTGGGGTACAGTTTATACTGGGTCAGTGTATTTGGGGTACAGCATATACTGGGTTTGGGTATTTGGGATACAGTTTATACTGGGTCAGTGTATTTGGGGTACAGTATATACTGGGTTTGGGTATTTGGGATACAGTTTATACTGGGTTCGGGTACTTGGCGTACAGTTTATACTGGGTCAGTGTATTTGGGGTCCAGTATATACTGGGTTTGGGTATTTGGGATACAGTTTATACTGGGTTAGGGTATTTGTGGTACAGTATATACTGGGCTTGGGTATTTGGGATACAGTATATACTGGGTTTGGGTATTTGGGGTACAGTTTATACTGGGTTAGGATATTTGGGGTACAGTATATACTGGGTTACGGTATTTGGGATACAGTATATACTGGGCTTGGGTATTTGGGATACAGTTTATACTGGGTTAGGGTATTTGGGGTGCAGTATATACTGGGTTACGGTATTTAGGATACAGTATATACTGGGTTTCGGTATTTGGGATACAGTTTATACTGGGTTAGGGTGTTTGGGGTACAGTTTATACTGGGTTAGGGTATTTGGGGTACAGTATATACTGGGTTTGGGTATTTGGGATACAGTTTATACTGGGTTAGGGTATTTGGGGTACAGTTTAAACTGGGTCAGTGTATTTGGGGTCCAGTATATACTGGGTTTGGGTATTTGGGATACAGTTTATACTGGGTTAGGGTATTTGGGGTACAATATATACTGGGTTCAGGTATTTGGGGTACAGTATATACTGGGTTTGGGTATTGGGGGTACAGTATATACTGGTTCAGGTATTTGGGGTACAGTATATACTGGGTTAGGGTATTTGGGGTACAATATATGCCGGGTTCTGATATTTGGTGTCCAGTATATACTGGGTACAGGTATTTGGGGTACCGTATATACTGGGTTTGGGTATTGGGGGTACAGTATATACTGTGTTAGGGTATTTGGGGTACAATATATGCCGGGTGCTGGTATTTGGGGTACAGTTTATACTGGGTTCAGGTATTGGGGTACAGTATATACTGGGTTTGGGTATTGGGGGTACAGTATATACTGGTTCAGGTATTTG
This sequence comes from Heterodontus francisci, assembly GCF_036365525.1. Lineage (NCBI taxonomy): Eukaryota > Metazoa > Chordata > Chondrichthyes > Heterodontiformes > Heterodontidae > Heterodontus > Heterodontus francisci. The sequence goes on along the minus strand of NC_090410.1, from coordinate 8,268,398 downwards.
GGGTACAGTATATCTGGGTTAAGGTATTTGGGGTACAATATATGCCGGGTTCAGGTATTGGGGTACAGTATATACTGGGTTTGGGTATTGGGGGTACAGTATATACTGGTTCAGGTATTTGGGGTACAGTATATACTGGGTTATGGTATTTGGGGTACTGTATATACTGGGTTTGGGTATTTGGGGTGCATTATATACTGGGTACAGGTATTTGGGGTACCGTATATACTGGGTTTGGGTATTTGGGGTACAGTATATACTGGGATCAGGTATTTGGGGTACAGTATATACTGGGTTACTGTTTATACACTGTAATAAAAGGGTTTGGATAATTAACACAGTAAAAGGCATACCGTAATACCGTAATAGGAGAGCAAATGGAGTTACTGTAAATACTGTAACAGAAGGACATATCGTGTTACTGTATATACTTTAATAGGAGGACAGATGGAATTACTGTACACACTATAATAGGAGGGCACTTGGATTTACTATATATACTACAACAAGCCACATGGAGTTGCTGTACATACTGTAATAGGAGGACACATGGAATTCCTGGCATACTGTAATAGGAAGGCACTTAAGGTTTGATAATGGATGTGACTTTCCTACCTTGCAGTGTTCATGTTAGCAATCTTTGCTTTAAGAAGCTCATCTTCGACGGTCCCTCGCCCCTTCAGCTCCGCCTCCAATGCTGACTGCAACGTGGATAAGACTGACATGTCCAGTTTGGGTGCACCAGACAATTGCCAAAACAGATCCTAAAGGCACAGAAAGTGTTGGCTGTAACCGTCCTGACTGGAAAGGGTGCAGGCTGCTTCAATGCTGCACCTTGCAGACGTGAGTCTAGAGAACCCCCTCCTCGCCCACCTGCATCATACAATCTATCTAGCTATACTTTCTCTGTCCCTGCAAAATTCTGGAGCTGGTAAAGCTGTCATGGTTATATTCAGTCCCTCCACATGATGGCATGCTGTGTCTCAAAGCAAGATTGCAATTACTCCTGTCATCCTGCAGGCAGCGCTGCAACCTTATTACAACAACAACTGACCAACCATAGCCAACAACAGATTAGATTCACTGGGAATGTAGTCAAGGTCTTGTGTGCACTGTCACACACTTCCTGCTACACTCCTGCATCATTCTTAACAGTAAACAAATTCATTCTAACCTAAAGAAAATAAAGCTTTGCAATTATATAGCATCTGTCACAACCTCAGGACATTCTAATGCCCTTTTCAGCCAATGAAATGCAGGTACTGTTGTATTGTGGCAGTCAATTTGCACACAGCAAGCTCCCACAAACAGCAACGTGATAATGACCAGATCATCTGTTTTGTTGTGATGTTGATAAAGAGATAAATATTGGTCCCAGGACACCGGGGGGAACTCCCCTGCTCTTCTTTAAAACAGTATCACGGAATATTTTACACCCACTGAGAGGGCAAACAGACTCTCAGTTTAATGCTTCATCTGAAAGACAGCATCTCTGACAGTGCAGCACTCCCACAGTACTGCACTGGAGCGTTAGCCTAGATCTTTGTGCTCAAGTCCTGGAGCGGGACTTGAACCCACAACCTACTGACTCAATAACCAAGGTGCATTTGTCCTACTACACCTGATTGGGTCACAGGAACAGGAGGAGGCCAGTCAGCCCTTCGAGCCTGTTCTGTCACTCAGTTCGATTTTTTAAAATTCGTTTCATGGGATGTGGGTGTCACTGGCAAGGCCAGCATTTATTGCCCATCCCTAATTGCCCTTGAGAAGGTGGTGGTGAGCTGCCTTCTTGAACCACTGCAGTCCATCTAGTATAGCTACAGCCACAATGTTGTTAATAAGGGAGTTCCAGGATTTTGACCCAGCGACAGTGAAGGAATGGTGATATAGTTCCAAGTCAGGATGGTGTGTGACTTGGAGGGGAACCTGAAGGTGGTGGTGTTCCCATGCATTTGCTGCCCTCATACTTCTAGGTGGTAGAGGTCATGGGTTTGGAAGGTGCTGTCTCAGGAGCCTTGGTGAGTTGCTGCAGTGCATCTTGTAGATGGTACACACTGCTGCCACTGTGCGTCGGTGGTGGAGTGAATGTTTAAGGTGGTGGATGGGGTACCGATCAAGCGGGCTGCTTTGTCCTGGATGGTGTCAAGCTTCTTGAGTGTTGTTGGAGCTGCACTCATCCAGGCAAGTGGAGAGTATTCCAACAGACTCCTAACTTGTACCTTGTAGATGGTGGACAGGCTTTGGGGAGTCAGGAGGTGATTTACTCGCTGCAGAATTCCCAGCCTCTGACCTGCTCTTGTCGCCACGGTATTTATATGGCTACTCCAGTTCAGTTTCTGGTCAATGGTAACCTCCATGATGTTGATAGTGCGGGATTCAGCGATGGTAATGCCATTGAATGTCAAGGGGAAATGGTTAGATTCTTTCTTGTTTGAGATGGTCATTGCCTGGCACTTGTGTGGCGCAAATGTTACTTGACAATTCACAGCCCAAGATTCTGCCTGATCTGTATCTAAACTCTATTTACATGCCTTAGCTCCATGTTCCTTAGTAATCATCTTAAACACCTCAATTAGGCCATCCCTTAATCCTCGATACCTGAGGGACTGTAGTCTATTCAACCTGTCCTCATAATTTAAGCATTTTAACCCTACTATCATTCTGGTGAATCTGGGTTATTTTGCAGACAGGTGAATTTTCACCTAAGTGTAAAATTTGACATTACAGTATTCCCTCTATTATAGCAACCCCTCAAAATTTATTCCCATTGAAGTCAATGACCGTTCCATAACACTGGTTTTATAGTTGGTTTGGTAAGTTGAAAATCTAACCCAAAGATTTGATAGTGAGGGTTGTCTATCCTTTCAGCTCCCTTTCTTAAAAGTGCCAAGAAATATTCCGATATTGTATTGTCAAAGCCCCAGTTTCTGAATAGGAAAACCAAGATAGTTACCAAACGTTACCGAGAAAAGAGTTAAATTGTCGCTGTTGTACTTAATCAATTTCTGACGTATACTTATTGCAATAAAGCCAGGAAAATATCAATCAAACAATGCCCAGGTTCCCATTCACAGCTCTCCCATTCATGGAAAGATACGGCACAGAATGAGGACACTCTGCCCATCATGCCTGTGCTAGCTCTTTAAAACAGCTTTCCTATTCGACCAACTCCTCTGCTGTTTCCCCATAGCCCATTTCGAGTATTTAACCAATTCCCTTTTGAAAGTTCCTACTGAATCTGCTTCTACCGTCTTCTACTTTCAGGCAGCGTGTTCCAGATTGTAATTGCCTCAGACAATTCCCCTCAACTCCCCTCTGTGTCTTCCAGTTACTGACCCTCCCACTCCTTATTTGCTCTATCAAAAAAACCCTTCATAATTTTGGTTCTTCTATTAAATCTCCCCTTAACTCTCCCTGCTCTAAGGAAAACAATCCCAGCTTCTCCAGTCTCTCCAAATTTATTTCCGAATCCACAGCAGTTACATCTTTTAGGTTTAAAGGGATACACACACATATACACCACCTACATTCCATTTTGCATGATATAACCTACCTATCCTTGAATAATGGTACATCCTCTGATGGGGGGCATCAGTACAAGTGGGTCATTCATTGATAAATAGAAACAGCTGATTGGAATTTCCCCCCCCCCCCCCCCCCCACTCTCCTCACCAACTCTTCAAGCCATTGAGGGACGAATGAATGCTGACAGGCTATTCAACTGTGCAAGGCACAACTGCCAACCACACAACTGGGCAGCCTGGCAGAGGGAAACCTGACTGGCATTTCCCCCCCCACTTCCACCCACCCCTTACCACCACCCGCATCGGGTGGTGTCTTCATTCAATGGGTTCTTATGGGCGGTGGGGGGGAAGGGCACTGCCTGGATATAAAAAGGCGGTGCCAGGATTTTCCCTCACCACGTTACCTCTTCGTTTGAGACTGGCTGCCCGCTTAGGCACGATGGCTGCTCTGCTTCCGCGTTCCGTGTGGTCATGCCCCTCACAGCCTCTGCTGCTTCTCTCTGTCTGAGAAGAGGAATCTTTGTATTATTCTGAGGCTTAAGCTGAATTCTCAAGTGATTGATATGTTCCCCAGGAAGTAACACTGCGTCCTGTCCCCAGACCCCTCCCCTTTCTCTCGGTTTCCTGTGTCACACATCATTATGGCCCCAGTGCCACCCCGCACCCCATCCCCACAGGAACATACCCGCAGCGCCAAAACTTTGCCTGGTTATTAACTAAAACGGAGTGACAACTGTAGCTGAGTGAGTAGCACTCTTACTACTGGGTCAGACGGTTGTGGGTTCAAGTCCTACTCCAGAACTTGACCACAAAGTCAAGGTTGGTGGTCCATGCTTGAGGGGGTGCTGCACTGTCAGAGGTGCTGCTGCTTGGACACGATGTTAAATCCAAGGCCTGCCTCTATCTGCTGGACATAAAGGATCCCACTATTTCAAAGAGCAGCAGAGCCGTCTCCTGGGGTCAACATTTATCCTTCAATTGACATCATAAAACAGATGATCTGGTCATTATCACACTGCTGTTTGTGGGATCTTACTGTGTGTAAATTGGCTGTTCCTACCCTACAACAGTGACTACACTTCAAAAATACTTCACTAGCTGTAAAGTGCTTTGAGGTGGCTGCGAAGGATGCTTTATAAATGTAAGTCTTTTTAAACTGTGGTTACGCAGCCAATTCAGCTTTGCGCACAGCAAGATCCCACAAATAGCAGCAAGATGAACGAGCATTTAAACTAGTAGCGGTGATTGCGAGAGGCATGTTGGCCAGGACCCCAGGAGAACTTGCTGCTCATCTTCAGTGTTTTTTTTTAAATTATTTGTTCATGGGATTTGGGCATCGCTGGCTAGGCCAGCATTTATTGCCCATCCCTAAATGCCCTTGAGAAGGCGGCGAGCTGCCTTCTTGAACCGCCGCATGTGGGGTAGTTACACCCACAGTGCTAGCGGTTTGATACAACTGAGTGGCTTGCTAGGCCATTTCGAAGGCATGTAAGAGTCAACCACATTAATGTGGATTTGGAGTCACATGTAGGCCAGACCAGGTAAGGACAGCAGATTTCCTTCCCTAAAGGACATTAGTGAATCAGATGGGTTTTTACAACAATCGACAATGGTTTTTAATTCCAGATTTGTTAATTGAATTCAAATTCCACCTTCTGCTGGGATTTGAACCCATGCCCCCAGAGCAATACCCTGGGTCTCTGGGTTACTAGTTCAGTGACAATACCATTACGCCACCACCTCCCCAGCTCAATAGGCAGAGCGAGCCTTGGTTTAACATCTGCTCTGTTACGATGTGAGTCTCGTTTGCAGGGCTTGGGTTCTGTTTTCGCTATCAGGATGCGGACCCTCTGTTTGGACCGCTGATAGCGGGTTTGATGCAACTGAACGTGGCTTACGACTCCAATTCAGAGGGCAGTGAAGAGCCATCCATGTTGGCATGGGACTGGAGTCACATATAGGCCCAGGACAGCAGGTGGCCTTCCCTGAGGGGACCTTAGTGAACCAGTTGGTTTAGGACAATCCGACAGTGACTTATTTATTGCAGGCTGAATTCAAACTGGCTATTGCTGGATTTGAAGTCATATTTTCTGGATTACTACTACACTACTTGACCACCTTAGAATAAGAAGCCAAAACGTGTAGACTCAGAGGTGAACTAAACAGACAGGAATACGAACCTATTTTAATACCCGATTCCCGCACATGTAGATGATAAAGAAAATAAGAAATAGGAGCTGGAGTGGGTCATTCAGCTCCTTGAGCCTGCTCCACTGTTCAGTAAGATCGTGTCTGATCTTCTATTTCAACTCCACCTTCCCTCACTATCTCCATATCCCTTAATTCCCTTCTTATCCAAAAATCTATCGATTTGAATAGAGTCAACGACTGAGCATCCACAGCTCTCTGGGGTAGAGAATTCCAAAGATTCACAACCCTCTGGGCGAAGAAATTTCTCCTCATCTCCGTCCAAAATGGCCGATCCCATATCCTGAGAGCTTGACAACTTGTTCTAGAAACGTCATCTCAGGATCTACCCTGGCAGTCCCCTTAAGAATTTTATATGTTTCAACTGGAGCACTTCTCATTCTTCTAAACTCTAGAGAACATAGGCCTAGTCGACTCAATCATGGGACAATCCTCTCATTCCAGGAATCAATTCATTGCACTCCCTCTCGGGCAAGTGTGTCCTTCTTTAAGTAAGGAGACCAAAACTGTCCTCCAGGTGTGGTTTCACCAAGGCCCTATACAACTGTAGTAAGACTTCTTTACTCTTATACTCCAATCCTTTTTGATGATGGTTAGCCTGTGTTCAACATCCAAGAACTTTGAGCTATTTATCTCCCCTCTCATTCTCTTGGGCCGATCTAGCATCTGTGTTTGAGCAGGAAGAGGGGCCTGTAAGTGGGCTTCTGCCAGTGTTTCTCTTATATTGGCTAATAGGTGCTGCTGGAGTCACTTGGTTCCATGTTTTGATCCCTTCCTAACAAGGCACCAATTGATTTCTGTGCAGCACCGCCCAGACAATTAGAGTTGCCAACTCTGCTTGAATGTTTTCCTGGAGGTTTCATCACATGACCTCCACCCTCCAACTGTCCCGCCCCTATGCTCATACCATTGGTCGCCCAACATGTCCATCCTCATGTTCGGCCAATCAGAAAGCAAACAGATTCTTCAGTGCCCAATTGGATGATTCTTGACCATCTGTCAATCAGCCCCCTTTTTCTTCATCTCCAATATTTTTATAACTGACAGAGGTGTTCAAAAAAATAAATAATTCTTCTTCAATCTTCCAATGCTTTTTATTTTCTCCTGGATTGCTCGGAGCTGGGTTCGGGAGCCTCCAGGCCAATCCTGGAGGGTTGGCAACCTTACAAATGGTACAGTTGAGATTGAGAGTCTGGTGGCTGAGGATTGCATACTTGCAATTCAATAGCTCCTCAGCGCTGCCCCTGATGAATTAGGTCCATATTAAAAAGAATACATGCATCTATATAATATTAAAGATCTGGTGTATGGGTGCATTTCCTGTCCAGAACTGTCATTTCCTGTTGTAATAAATTTGGACAAGAGTTTTTGATGTCAACATTTAACGGTGAAATTGCCTATCAGTTATAATGACAATTCCTCATGTAAACAGATGCTGGTCACACTGTAGTTGCAGACAACAACCACAAGACAGCACTGTAGTTCCAGTGTATCCTCTGAGCAGTACCACAGAAGTCTTCTAGTGAGCATTGAGAAATACCAATGGGAAAAGACTATCAGGCCCATCACTGCTTCTCCCATCCGCCAGACTCAACCCCGTCAACCATCTACCCCAAACACCTGTGATGGTGGAAGACGCTGAAATCATTATCCCTTCTGCAGATATTTCTACATTTCCCGCGCAAGAATGCAAGACGTTTTTTTGTGTGGTTCTTGTGAAATCTGAGCCCTGGGTTAGTGCTCAGGGATCAAGTTCCGCTAATTTTGCACCCAGAGCAGCCAAAACCATTTAATGCCCGTGTTTTCCACGATTCAGTTCTCCTGGATCAGGCCCTGTCCACAAAAACTAGTCTCACACTCCGGTCAACAGTGCAAGATTCTGCCAGTTTCTTTGGTTCGGGAAGGCTCTTCAAACTGCGTTCAGTTTGGGAATCCTTTTCAAAAGAAAGTAAAGGAATGATTGCATTTTGTTACCCTGCCCGATTTTTTCATTCGTTTATGAGATGTGGCAAAAACTTGGCAAATGGTGTTCAGTGTGGGAAAGTGAGAGGTCATCTACTTTGGTAGGAAGAATAAACAGGCAGATTATTATTTAGATGGAGAAAGACTACAAAATACTGCAGTACAGAGGGATCTGGATGTTCTTGTGCATGAAACACAAAAGGTTAGCATGCAGGTGCAGCAAGTAATTAGGAAGACAAATGGAATTTTGGCCTTTATTGCCAAGTTTAAAAATAGGGAAGTCTTGTTACAACTGTACAGGGTGTTGGTGAGGCCACACCTGGAGTACTGCGCACAGTTTTGGTCCCCGTATGTAAGGAAGGATATACTAGCATTGGAGGCAGTTCAGAAAAGATTCACTAGGCTGATTCCTGGGATGAAGGGGTTGTCTTATCAAGAACGGCTAAACAGGTTAGGCCTTTATTCATTGGAGTTTAGAAGAATGAGGGGTGATCTTATAGAAACATATAAGATTTTAAGGGGGCTTGACAGGGTAGATGTTGAGAAGATGTTTCCACGAGCGGGGGAATCTCGAACTAGGGGACATAGTTACGGAATAAGGGGGCACACATTTAAAACTGAGATGCGAAGGAATTTCTTCTCTCAGAGGGTGGTGAATCTCTGGAATTCTCTGCTTCAGAGAGTTGTGGAGGCCAGGTCACTAAATGTATTTAAGGAGGAGGTAGATAGATTTTTGAAATCTCGGGGAGTCGAGGGTTAGGCGGAGCAGGCCTGAAAGAGGAGTTGAGGCCTCGGACACATCAGCCATGATCTTATTGAATGGCGGGGCAGGCTTGAGGGGCTGAATGGCCTATCCTGCTCCTATTTCTTATGTGAGCAGCGTTGGCAGGAAGAAAATTAATTGCCCATCCCTATTTGCCCTTGAGAAGGTGGTGGTGAGCTCCCTTCTTGAACCGCTGCAGTCCATGTGGGGTAGGTACACCCACAGTGCTGTTAGGGAGGGAGTTCCAGGATGTTGACCCAGCAGTGAAGGAATGGCGATATAGTTCCAAGTCAGGATGGTGTGTGACTTGGAGGGGAACTTGCAGGTGGTGGTGTTCCCATGCATCTGCTGCCTTTGTCCTTCTAGATGGCAATGGTCACTAGAAGGTGCTGTTGAAGGAGCCTTGGTGCATTGCTGCAGTGCATCTTGTAGATGGTACACACTGCTGCCACTGTGCATCGCTGGTGGAGGGAGTGAATGTTTGTAGATGGGGTGCCGATCAAGCGGGCTGCTTTTTCCTGGATGGTGTCGAACTTCTTGAGTGTGGTTGGAGCCGCACCCATCCAGGCAAGTGGAGAGTCATCACACTCCTGACTTGTGCCTTGTAGATGGTGGACAGGCTGTGGGGAGTCAGGAGGTGAGTTAAGATTGACTGGTTCATGGAAGATTTTACATTTGTGACTATGTAGGGGAAACTTGACCAGCCAGTGCAAATTCAATCCCATTTCCCGATTGTGTCTAAACTCTACCCAAGAATCTCTTACCTGACAGTGGAGAATGCAAATCCTGCAAATGGAAGGTGAGTCCCAGGGAGAGCACAGTGGGAAACGGGCCGTGAGGTCTCCTAGGGGAGTAAACCAAGAGGTAAAACCAATACAGTTATAGGGTAGGTAGAGAGAAGATGTTTCCAATTGCCGGGGGACACCAGACGAAGGGGCCATAAGTATAAGATGGCCACTGATAAATCCGATAGGGAATTCAGGAGAAACTTCTTCACCTAGACAATGGTGGGAATGTAGAACTCGCTACCACAGGGAGTGGTTGAGGTGAATTGTGTCGATGCATTCAAGGGGAAGCTGGATAAACACATGAGGGAGAAAGGAATAGAAGGATATGTTGAAAGGGTGAAAAAGGAGGGGTGGGAGTAGGTTCGTGTAGAGCATGGATCAGTGCGGAATGGTCTGTTACTGTATAATTTGTAATTTGAAGACCGCTTAAACACACCTGAAGGCCGAATGATCAGATTCCACAGAATAAATGGTTCTTAACATTGGATGCTGAAAACCAAGAACTCGTAATGCAATACCTTTGCTGTAATGAAAGCTTTCCTCTTCCTAAATGACAGAGGGAGTGCAGATTTTATTTCTCCGGGAATGCCATTGACTGCAAGCTGCTAAGGATGCCAGGAGATCAGTGTCTCTCGGGATCACTCACTGCTACCAAGTTCGAGCGCCATTCCAGGTATGTGAGCGCAAAAAGCTAGACTGACACTCTAAGTGCAGCACTGGGGGAGTGCCGCACTGTCGGACACGCCGTCTTTTCGACGAGACGTTAAACGGAGGCCCCGCCTGCCCTCTCGGCTGGGCGTTAAAAGATGCCAGGGCCACTATTTAAAAAAAAGCAGGAGAGTTCCCCCCTGATCAATGTCTATCCCTCAATCAACATCACAGAAACAGATTATCTGGTCATTATCACAGTGATGGTTGTGGGATCTTGCTGTGCACACGTTGGCTGCCACTTTTCCAACATTGGTTGCACGTCGAAAAGTACTTCGTTGGCTGTAAGGCACTTTGGGACGTCCTGAGGTGGTGAAAGGGGCTATATAAATGCAAGACTTTCGTTCTTTATTCCTGCAGCACACTAAGACACCTGAAAGACCAGGGCATTTTACTCCGCTTGATGAGGTTCACAGCCTGCAGATTGCTAAGGATGTCTAGAGGCCAGGGTCTGCTGGGCCTCTTGATTTAATTCCTAACCTGCAGATGGTTTAAGGTACCTGGAGTCAGAAGCCTCTTGCTGGTAATGAAGATCATTAGCTGCTGCACTCTAAGGGACTTTGGAGACCAGGCCCCTCTCTTCTCCGATGACGCGGCTTATTAGTCGCAGGTTGCTAGGAGTCCAGGGAGCGTGAGTCTCTTGTGCTCATTGCTAGCTGTCACTGGTTGCTAAGGGTTCTTGAAGGTTACTAGCCTTTTAACTTTAATTGATAAGATTCAGTGGTTGATGGTCGCTAAAGGTTCACGGCCGCAGGTTGCTTGTGTTCTTATGTAACTCAACACCCACACGCTTACCGACGGAATTGCTTTTCCGTTTGTCTCTTTGGGAATCTGCAGAAATCGCTCACTAATCAACTTTTTGCCTCCCAGTACAGTGGCCCTAACATTAAAAGGGGTATTTCCATGTCCTGAGAAGGCTCGAGACTGCACTATTTCCGACACATGTTGTCTGTTAGTTCACTTTCCACTGGGAATGTGGAATTCCAGAGAATTTACAGCACAGGAACAGGCCATTCGGCCCAACTGATCCATGCTGGTGTTAATGCTCTACATGAGTCTCCTCCCACCCTACTTCATCTCACCCTATCAACATATCCTTCTATTCCTTTCTCCCTCATGTGTTTATCCAGCTTCCACTTAAATGTATCTATGCTGTTCATCTCAACCACTCCATATGGTAGCGAGTTCCACATTCTCACCACTCTCTGGGCAAAGGAGTTTCTTCTGAATTCCCTATCGGATTTATTTGTGACTACTTTCAGGGTCCTTTCGAATGCTTCAGCCAATTGAACCTCGTCTTCTTGTGCGTTACAAAATAAGTTTTTTTAAATTATTAATAGTCATTTGTTAGTACAGAACTTGAGTATTGCTGAGAATAGAGACATGTCGAAGTTTTTCATCTTGCACTCATCAGGACAATCTACAAGAATACCAATGTGAGGGAAAACAACAACTTTATACTGTATGAGAAGAGAGTGCTGATTGGTTGGCAAGTGAACTCTGAGTGGTAGAGGAGTTGGGACGTCCTGAGGTGGTGAAAGGTGCTATATAAATGCAAGATTTTCGTTCTTTATTCCTGAAGCTTTCTAAGGCACCTTACTCCTCTTGATGAGGTTCACGGCCTGCAGATTCTGAAGGATGTATGGAGGCCAGAGTCTCCTGGGCCTCTTGATTTGACAACCAATTTAAGATCATCAATAGGGCTCACAGTGCGGTGCATTTGCGTGTACTGGAAGCTACATATATTAATACACAGGCCCTGTTCTTGGCAGACAGAAAGAACATATACACACATTGCGCCTGTTTCAGCTCAACAAAATAAGTGGCAGCCATTCACTGGTTCATTCCTCGGGGCAATGCCTTGGCCAATCAGAGTCAAGCTGCCTGGCTTAAATTTCAAACAAAGCTTGGCAGTTAACTGTCGGTCACCATAAACTGGTGCATTCTCCATGGCAACGCCTCTACCAACCAGAGTTCACTTTCCAACCAATCAGCACTCTCTTCTCAGGCAGTATAAAGCTGTTGTTTTCCCTCACATTGGTATTCTTGTGGATTGTCCTGATGAGTGCAAGATGAAAAGCTTTGACAAGATGTCTCTATTTTCAGCAATACCCAAGTTTTTATGATATAAGTTTATTATATTTACTTTGCATCAAACCCATGCAGTCTCTGGTTTCAAATGGGACGATCAAAAGTATTAACTTTTTCATTTGCGTTGTCCTCAACTTGAGTTTTTTATTAGTTCATTCACAGGATGGGGGCAGTGCTGGTAAGTCCAGAGTCTATGGCCTTGAGGAACCATCTTAAGACAGCAAAGAGGCAACTACATTACAACAGAGCTGGAGGCACATGCAAATACCTCTTCAGGCCTGAAGACTATTAATGAACCAGAGGGGTTTTTAAACAACAATCCAGAAGTTTTATCGTCATTACTGATAATAGCTTTTAAACTCTAAGTTGTATTTCATTAATTGAATTTAAATTCGCCAACTGTCACAGTCAGATTTGAACTTATGTCCCTGGAATTATTAGCCAGTAACATAACTGCTATGCTACTGTATCCCAGCTTGAAACCATCACTGAAAGTAAAGATTAAGTCAACAAAAGGTTTTTGGAGACTAGAATTTGCCTGAATACGCACGGGGTAGCTGAAGTTTTCATTCTCCACATCAAAGTTTGAGGTGTCCATAGGATTGGTCACTATTGGGAGGAAGGGAGGCTCACACTGATCGATAATGTCCCACTCGATGCCGGCGAAGAATGGGTGCTTCTTCAAGTCCTCCACTCCGTTCCGCCCTAGCCGTTCCTCCCTGTGGCAAACCAAGTTCTGGATGAAACCCCTCGCCTCACCCGTCACATCAGACACTGAGTCCGGGAACCGTAAGTTCTCCTGAGGGGGAGGGAGGGGAGTGAAATGAGAAAGTTACTCTCCCCTGACTGGCCCAGAGGCTCATCACCAATCTTTGTGTTGGGCTATGGCTGAGACTGGTTGCGACAGCCCGAAACACTTGGATTGGCAACTTCAGTTCAGCCAATTCCTGGAGGTTTTGTCAAATGACCTCCTGCCTCCAGCACCCTGTCTCCACGCTCCCGCCATTGATAGCCCAACCCTTCCGTCTTCATGGGGCCCCACCTTCTCACAGCCAATTGGAAAGCAAAAAGGCTCTTCGTTGCCCAGCTGGGTGACTTCTGACTGCCAGTCAACAGCCGTCTTTCTCAACGTCAATATATTTACAACCGCGAAACTGAAACATTCAAGCAAAATGGAAGCAAAATTTCATGCCCCAATAATTATTCTCCTGGGTTACTCGTAGCAGTGTCCTGGAGGCTACAGACCAATTCTGGAAGGTTGGCAACCCTTCGAAATACCCCCAGCCCCAGCGCAGGGAGATGCAGAAGGATTTAGATCAGAACTGGGCTAACAGGTGGCAGCTGATGTTTAATGTGGAAATGCAGAAAAATAATTACCACGGGGCATAATAACTAAAAAGGGAGAGCTGGTATTAAACAGTTATCAAGTATTCTTATTCGCAAAAGGAAGAGTTATTGTGGATAAACATAGAAACCTGTCTGCAAACTGTTTAGTTGTAGTATAACAGGCAAATAAAATACTGGGCTAATTTAGTAGAAGGAGTGAATAATATCTGAGGCAGTTGTATTGTTAAGGATATCAGTTAATAACATTGTTCCTGTTATACATGCCACCCTCAGTATAAGGCTCTCAGTTATAACGCTCCCTCTGTTGTACACCCTGCTCCCATTAAAAGGCTCTCTCTGCTCTGGGCTCTGATGTAAATACATTCTGTTGCTCAAAAGTCTGTTCCTTGTCACTAACCCTGTAATTGATAATTTTCCCAAATGTTTCTGCCAGGGTGTCAGCGTAGAAGGGCGTCTGTCCAAAAAGCATCTCATAAGAACAGATCCCAAGTGACCACCAATCACACTCTGTGCCGTACGTTGCTGAGGTGTCTTCCACTGCTTGTAGGATCTCTGGTGAGATGTAGTCGGGGGTGCCCACTGCCACCGCTGACTGTACCTGGAAGGAAATGGCACAGGGTCAGAGATATGCAACGCCAACCCTCCAGATTGCCCTGGAATCTCCAAATATTCAAGATTAACCTCCTGCAAGCAAATCACCCTCAGAGAATCTATTGAGGCGTTAACAAAAAACTCTTTCCATTTATCAGTTATAATAATAGTGGAGGTGGAAAAAAGGCTGTTTGACTGGCGATCACGAATTATCCAATCAAGGCAGTGCCTAGTTATGATGGACGTGATGAGTGGCCAATGGCTGGAGCGTGGGGGCGGGGGCGGTTGGAGGTGGGAAGGCCATGGGACAACACTTCGAGGAATACGTTGAACCAAAGTGGCAACCCTAGTCAGGGAGCAAAGTCATCCAGGGGGAGAAAAGTCTGTTCTCTTGAGCTCTTACGGTCAAAGTCCTAGATTGAGGACGTTGGCTGTGTGGTTAACACAGTGCCCAGACTGTCCTGGAGGTTCACAGCTTCGATCGCTGTATGGGCTGAGTTATCTGTTTGTATCTGGGCGGTAGAAGAATTGTTACCATTAGGGGTACAGTAGCATCTTGCTTATCTTACTGAACTAGTAATCCAGAGGCCTGGACGACTGATCTGGAGACATGAGTCCAAATCCCACCATGGCAGGTGAGGAATTTTAACTCAATTAATTAAATAAATCTGGAATAAAAAGCTAGCATCAGTAATGGTGGCCATGAAACTACTGGATTGTTGCAAAAACACAACCTGTTCACTAACGCCCTTTAGGGAAGCAAATCTGCCGTCCTTACCTGGTCTGGCCCACACGTGACTCCAGACCCAAAGCAATGTGGTTGACTCTTAACTGCCCTCTGAGAAAGTCCGGCAAACCACTCAGTTGTATTCAGGAAGATGGCTCACCACTGCCTTCCCAGGGGCATTTAAGGATGGGCATTAAATGCTGCTCTTGCCAGCGATGCCCACATCCTGGGAATGAATCATAAAAAAGCTTGGCCTCAGCATTCATTGGGTAGGTAGGCCTTGTGCATTGAGCCATTTGGTTGGCGGTATGAGGGGGCTTAGCAGTGGTTGTGGAAATGGTTTCTAACAGGGATCTGTTCCTTAAGGAGAAAACTGGGGGTAAGATTGGGCATTGATAGCTTGGGTGGTCCTTATGTCTTGGGTGGTCTTCCATGAGGATATTGGACCCTACCAAGCAGGTCAACTTCAATCCTACTCTCAATTAAAATTTCCTATCAGTTTTCTCCCAGCCAGAGGAAGAAAACAAACTCTTCATTGTTTCTAAAGGAGGATGGATGCGGGAGTGATCAATCTAATGCCGAGACCTCACTTCTTCACTACACCCTTAAAATCTCGACCCCCTGAATCCAGCAGCCACCTACTTTACATTACAACAGTGAAGACAGGTTAAAAATACTTCAAGCACGTTTTGTTTCACACAAAAGAACGCTAGAACTCCTCCCCCTTCGGGCTATGGATTCTGGGACAAATGGAGCTTGTCAGAGAGAAAGAAAACAATTGCGCACAGCAAGATCCCATAAACAGCAATGTGATAATGACCAGAGTTTTAGTGATTGTTGTTTTTTTAGGGGTAAATATTGGCCAGGACCTCCTGCTCTCCCTCGCACAGTGGCTGTGGGTTCGTTAACATCCACCTGAGGGGGAAGTCACAGCCTTGGTTTAACGTCTTATTCTGAAAGACAGCACACTCCCTCAGTACTGCATTGCTGGAGGGTCAGCCTAGATTTTTGTTCTCAAGTCTCTGGAGTGGGACTTGAACCCACAACTTGCGGACTCAGGCGACTTAGGTAGAACTATCAAGGGATGTGGAGCAAAGGTTGGTAGAGGTGTGGATCACCCTTGATTTAATTGAATAGCAGAGTAGGCCCGAGGGGCTGAATAGCTTCCTCCTGTTCTATTGTGCGTGAAATGCTTTGGAACATCCTGTGAAGTTGAAAGGAAAATTTGTTCTTTCTTTCCTTTTAACATTCAGCCTAATTTGTCCCTGACGGTCACAAGAACTGTACTCACATGGCCCTCAACATTCAACCGAAGACAGGAACCAAAGTCAGCCAACTTGATGTGGCCACTCACATCCAGGAGAACATTATCTGGTTTCACGTCCCTGAAAAAAAGAGAGCATAATGCATGTGACAGCCAAAGTTTCAAACACAAACAATTTTTTTTTCATAATGTGGCATTGCTTGAAGCTGCTGCCCAGAACAGAATTCCAACCAATGAGGCATGTCTTGTATATATTTCAGTTTTATCATCTTTCCCTTGTGTTTCTGGGTTAATCCTCGCAAGTCCATGGGGTTAACAGTATTGGAGGGTTAAACACCAACTGTTACTGTTGTCTTATTGCCTTAATCAGGAATAAGATACCAGATAATCTTGAGTTGAAAGGTAATCAAGGAGTGGGTTCTTTATAATGAAGTAACAGGTTTACAATAGAGCTCAATAATACACATATGACTGTGTGACTAACATAACTCCAACTGAACTGTCACGTGTTGGTTGACATCACTTCTTGCGATGATGTGTGAGGCTGTCACTGTTAAAGTGATACCTCCCGAAATTGGGGTCAAACCCTACAAGAACTGCCAATGCCAGTACATAGCAGGTTAGCAAGCCCTCATTGCCACTTGCCCTAGTCAACGCAGAGAGCAGACATCCTTACTTTCTCCCTATCTGTCTCTCTTCCTCCCATCTTTCTTTCTTTCTCCCTGACACTGTCTTCTTCACACATGAAGAATGGGTGTTTGGCTGAGGTGCCACAGAGCAGCTGGCAGCCCCCTCCCCCACTCCCGCTCCCCGCCAGGGTCCCCTACTCAAGCATGGCTCAATGCCATCAAGAGATAAATATTGAACTGGTCATATTCCATGTCACACTGTGAGTACGATCCACTCTCGGCCAGGAAAGAAAAGGAGAAACAAATCAGTCATTCATTTTACGAGGTCAGTGGCAGGGAGGTATGTAGTATCTAGTGTTTAAATCAGCTGTGCATTACACCCTGGTTCAGCTGCCAGCACTAGTCAGTACTGTACCTGTCACCAAGTGAGCTGTAACTGCCACACAGACCTTAGGGTAGACCAATCCATCAGTAACCCTGCACCTCATGCTGCCAGTACCAATAACAACTGAAGGGTGTGCAAATCGGCCATCCCCATTTCCTACATTCCAACAGCAACTTCACTTCAAGAAGTATTTCATTTCTTTAAAATATTCATTCATGGGATGTGGGCAAGCACGCTGGGATGATCTGAGGTGATGAAAGGCGCTATATAAATGCAAGTCTTTGTAATGAGGGAATGGGCAGGGCAGTCCAAGTCATGTAATGAGGGCTGAGCGTTACTCACCTGTGCACGTAGCCAAGGTCATGTACAGCGTTGATAGCCAGCGCTAGTTCCGCGAGGTAGAACTGGGCCATATCTTCTGGCAAGCGGTCGCCAAACCTGCTCAACAAGGTCAGAAAATCTCCACCCGCATAATAATCCATGATGAAATACTGCAAAGGGGAGGATGTAATCCAGAACTTCATAAGCTTTTCTTAAAGAGCAGACATCAAGAAATCCTTCACCACATTCACACTGGTCTCAAGGAAGCTGCCAAAGTGATATGTATTCAGACAACAGTAAAATGTGGGCAGTAAGAAGACCCCAATCAGCTGGCATAGATATTCTTCCCCGGCAGTGGCTCAGTGGGCAGCACTCTCACCTCTGAGTTAGAACTCGTGAGCATAAAATCCAAGCTGATGCTCCCAGTGCAGTACTGAGGGAGTGCTGCACTGCCAGAGGTACTCTCTTTCAGATTGAGATGCTTAAACCAAAGACTTGTCTGATCCCATGGTGCCAGCTTGAAGGACAGGGTAGTTCACCCTGGTGTCCTGCCCAATAATTATCCCTCAACCAAAATCACAAAAAAAAAAATGGTCTGGTCATTATCACATTGCTGTTTGTAGGAGCTTGCTTTGTGCAAATTGGCATTTCCCAACATTATAACAGTGACTGCACTTCAAAAGGTATTTCATTGACTGTAAGACGCTTTGGGATGTCCTGAGGTTGTGGTTGTGAAAGGCGCTATAGAAATGAAAGTTTGCTCTTTCCTTCAAAGTTCCTCCTCACTCACCCTAAAGGCACCAACTCTCTCTGGGTCATGGTTCCCACAGTCCCTCCATTACTTCCCCATTCCTCTTGTCTAGGCAGTGAGTTACATTACAACCCAGCCCAGTCTCCAGAAACTCACACCCACGTGCTTTCCAGCAGGATTCACCATAGCCACCTGGATTAGGAGGAACCTTAGCTCATTTTGTCACCGTCTTGAGGTTGACGGCCGGTGATACTTGACCTAACATCTCAGGCTAATCACACTCCTCATTTCCGCTTTCTCTTTGTAATAATACAAACCCTTTAAAAGAGGACAATTCTCCCGTCAGTACAATTACCAATAAGTGTTTATGTGATTCAATCATATAACAGGAGAAATTCTGTGGGTCAGTATGGGTCAATGTTGGACAGGAGGGCCTCTGTGGGTCAGCGATGGATCAGGTTGTGTGGGTGAGTAATTATTGATGATACGGCAGGGACTCTATCTGTGACAGTATGAACTATCAATTACTTGTCAGCCAAGATTACTCTGCCTGAAGAACACACCAAATGATCCGTATCTTGAAAGGCAAAGTGCAGTTTCGTGATCCAACGACTGTTCCCATTCACAAGGACATCATGCTCCTCCCGGAAACGAGCAGTCTGGGGAAATAATTTGTGATAACTTGTTTTCTGTTTGAAGGTTTAACATTAAAAAGCCAACACATGACAGCCCGGACAACGCAGTGGGACAGACACTGGCCACTCACTTCCAGGACTGGGTTCAATTCTGGCCAAAACTGCTGGTCCCATGTGAATGACTTCAAGCAATTTCAAACTAATCCCTCATAGATGTGGCCTCACATCACAACCCTACCCCAACTCAACAGCATTTGGATATCTCACTAAGGACAGCCAGTGCGGACAACAGAAATTGGCTCTCATGTCCAACAATGCATTCCTTTTCTATGTTTGGGGACTGGGGTATATTGATGGAACACTGTAGAGGGAGCTTTACTCTGTATCTAACCCTGTTTTTTTAATATAAGGTGGCATTTATACCCCAGCCCCTTTTATGTATTTTATGTTGAGGGGGGCCTTTATTCCTCAGGCCCCCCCTTATATACATTTCATAAAATAACTTTATTAAAATCGAATAAATCAAACAAAAACTCAAATTAAAATGCCATTCTCGGCATCAATGATGCACTCCAGCCCCTGCGGTGCCCACTGGTCAGGGAAGGCCTCAAGCGTACCGGCGGACACCGCATGCTCCTTCTCCAAGGACACCCAGACGCGAACGTAACCTCAGAAGAGGGGCAGGCAATCAGGATGGACAGACCCCCCCCCAACAGCCCGCAGCCTAGACCTGTGAATTGCTTAATGTGGGGTGCCAACTGAAGTGCTTTATGACTTTAACCCCTGGTAGGGACTAAAGCAAATCAGGAGTACATCCCTATGAATCTCCTTTAATTAAGTTCAAACCAGACAAACTCTTATAGACACTTATTTTGGGTCCAAAGAATTGAACTAGCTTTCCCTCAAAGAAAGAAAACTCATAGAGAATATTACTATATTTCGGATAGCCTATTTTAAAAAATAAGTCATAAATATCCCAGATATTATAAGGGTCTGGGAAGCTCTCTTCAATACATATCTCTCCACTTGAAGAGACACAGAGAGGGGGTTCTTGTAGTTGTATACAGAATGCTACATGAGACGATTTATTAAATGTTACATATTTATTAAAGAATTTAACAAGTGGATAAGTATATGACAATATCAAAGATTACTAAGAGATGTAAACCATAATCGTATTTCTAAAATAAACTCCAAAATTTCAATTTTGACAATGTTGCAGCAAAATACCTTAGAATAACCATCAAAATTCGAAGTCAACTGTTACCTTAAATTCCCCGAGTAAGTCTCCTGCCTAACAAGACAGAACGCTCTTAGTTAAGAGCAGGATTCTCTTGTCATGCAGTCAGCCGTTCTTACCACAGGGTGAGTAGCATTGATGAGGAATTTTAATACCAATGATTTCTTGACTTTCACATTTATACTGTTTCTAATCTATTAACTTGTCTTTTGGAATGTAGGTGTTATCTTTTTGTGCGTGTTTTTCCCGCTTTCGTTATCCATATATGGTAATATCATTATTACTCCCAATTATGGTAATATCATTAGCTACTTTATTGCCAATTAATTATCTGCTGGGAATTCCCTTATCATGAAGTTGTGAGCTTTTATCTGGTCAAAATGTCTGTTGTGTTTTATAATAACACTAAGACTTAACTTTATAAATGTGTTTTATACTTAAAAGATTTTTAATTAAATTTGTGCAGTAACTGTTTTTGCCTTTTTGGATTAAATTGGATTTACGTGGCATCTGTGTTTTTGTGGGTAACATTCCAAATTGTGATTGATCATCTGTGATGGTTCTTTGATGGTACCTTGTACCATCTCCTTAAGTCGGTCTGTCTATATCATTAATATTATCAACTAATTCGGATTATAGTTATCAGTAGGGAACATGTGTAGCCTCTCCCATTTACCTTAAAAGGCGTATCTGGTACACATTCCATTGTAACAGAGATGTTCATGGATTTTTTAACTTTGCCCTTAAAGGGAATTTCAGTGAGTCTTGAAAACTGACCATTTATTCAATCTTTAATTCTAAAAGGTATAATGTATTAATTATATCTAAATTCTACCTAATTAAGCCTATTATACCTATATTTCATTACAGGCCAGGCCCAGGAGCAGACTGATGAGGAGATCCTCTTTCCGGCCCACCCTCCTCCGCACCGGGTGCCCAAAGATCAGGGGTGTGGGGCTGAAGTGCAGCCAAACCTTGAGGAGCAGCCCCTATAAATATTCAAAGAGGGGCTGCAACCTCGCACACTTCATGGAACACGGACTCATCCAGGCCGCAGAAATTACAGGTGTCCTGGGAGTCCGTGAACCTATTTAAAAGTCGATTGCATGGGACTGCCCTTTGCAGCACACTCCACCCCGATGTAAAAGGGGAGGACTCCCGCATGGAGAGAGCTCCACTGGGATTTCCCCTCGCCGCCAGATGGCAACACGAACCGCCACGTCTGTCCGAGCGGCAGATGAGGGCGAGGAAGTGGAGAGTGTGCAAGAGCAGCCTGTAAGGAAACCCCTCCACACCGTGTGGAATGGCATGAAGGGCATTTCCTAGAGGTGGCTCGGGTTGTGTGGGACCAGCTCCCAAGGAGGGTTTCGGGGCCTGGGTCTGATGTGCAGTTCCAGCCGAGTGGGGGCCGTCTAGCCCTGGGGATTTGCCCCTCGAGAGCTGGTGGAGGGCGCCAGTCGGCTCCGCCAACGTGAGCGGAGCCTCCAATCCTTCGGCGCCCTCCGGGCTGACCTTCAGCAGGTCCTTTCACAAAACTTTGCGCGCATCCTCACCAGACGAATCCAGAGAGAACAACGTGCCGTAGTAGGTACGGATCAAAGGGCCCATTCCCTCCAGATCCGTGATGGAGGATCTGTCGTTGGCCAGCAGCTCAACGAGCTGCTTACGGACCCCCCACTACTTTTCCAGCGAGTAGAAGAAGGGTGAGACGCGGTCCAAATCTTCCAGGATCTGGATCCGCGACCTCATGTACACGCCTTGGGACCCTATGAGTTGCAGGTCCCTCAGTGCGCCCTTCTCTTTGTACACCTGCTACAGGGCTAGGTCCATGACGAAATGACCGATGCGGGACTCCAAGTCGAGCACCTCCCTCTCCAGGCGCCCGATCTCGGCTTCCCGCCTCTTGGTCGACCCCCTCGCGTGCTCCTGACAGAAGACGCGGATGTGAGTCTTGCCCACATCCCACCATAGCCTCAAGGAGGGGAAGCCCCCCTGCTTCCTTCTCCAGTCGGCCCAGAATCAACGGAACAAGTCCCAGAATCGCACGCCCTCCAGCAGCCAGTTGTTAAAGTGCCAGTACGCAGACTCTGCCCGTGTGTGGAGCGGAGTGAACTTCGTCCACACCAGGGATGGTCCGAGCACAGCACCAGCCACATGGAGGCTACCAAGACGCGGAAGACATACGCCTGTGAAATGTAGAGGCGGTCGATTCAAGACCCTCCTCCTCCAGACCTCCAGGTTAAGGCACTGGAGTCAGGATGGAGATTCCGCCAGACGTCCACCAAGTCAAGGGAGCTAATCAGTTCCCTCAACGTCTCCACTGGCGCTTGGCTGCGCTGGGGACCGGAGCGATCCGTCACCTCGAGGGTACAGTTAAAATCCCCCCTGAAGATGATGCACTCGCTGCCATCGATAGAGCTCAAGAGAGCGGACACTTCTTTAAAGAAGCACACTTGCAACGCGCCGGGCCTGGGTGCGTACACGTTCACAAAGTGGAGCGGCACGCTACCCTGGCGAACGGCGAGGTAAAGCAAACGGCCTGGCACAAGCTCCTTGACCCCAAGATCTCCAGCTGAAAAGTCGGGGCCAACAAGATATCCACCCCACTAGAAATAGGGGTGAGTTGACTCATGTAGACCCCACCCTCCCACTCCAGGAGCCAGGTGGCTTTGTCTCCCGGAACGGTGTGGGTTTCCTGCAGAAAGCTCACTGCATATCTCCCTTCCCTGAGTACTACGAGATTGTGAAATCTGCAGGGAGATCCCCTGCTGCCGTTGATGTTGAGGCTGGCTATGGTTATCTTCATGTCAAAAGTACTTTGATTGTCACCATCACCTCACTGTGAGGAGAGAGCGGAAGTCCACCTCACCTTGCACTCCCCCAGCAACCCATTGAGGAACGTTTTAAACTCTCAACCAGTTTCACGCCCGCACTTCCCCACCTTTTTGAAGGCGGCACGGATGGACTGGATGATCAGCGCCAGATTCGACCACCGGCCAAGAGCCAGCTGAACATTATTGCGGCAACCCCTTCATGCAGCGAGGAAGTCCCGGAGTTCTGCGGGGATGAGAGGAGACTCAGTGGGAGGCACGAGGGAGTCCACCGCCTCACTGGTGATGGATTCAAGGTCATCCTCCATGCCCCACACCAAGTCCCCATCCTCCTCCGGGTCGTCACCACCAGCCGCTGACACACCCAGCACACACTGCAGGGCGGACGTCCCGGCCGCGCCAGCTGGTCCCACCTCCATCACGATCCCACCCCCTGGATCGATGGCGGAGGAGCCCTCTCTGGGTTCATCCATTTGGCTGGAGCCTATGGGCACCAGCGGTTCAGGACCCCCCTCCACCTCCAGCCCCAGGCCAGTGAGTAGCCCAGGGGAGATGGAAGTTCCCGACTCCGGAAATCTAGCCGGAGCCGAGAACGGAGGCGGAGAGAGGAGGCCATCTCCTGCGCCGCCAGCGCCCACAGACCCAGCAGATGGGGAATTATGCAAATTGGCCTCAGGATCGGGTACATCCCAGGCGGCAGTGTCGGGCTGCTGGGAGGGGTGATCCTCACAGGTCCCGCCCCCACCCAGAACACCCAAGGCATTGGACAAAGGAGAAACCTCTCCCCTGGGGTCCACAGGCTCCCCCACCACAGGCGAGCCCTCTCCCTCCTCATTCGGAGTTCCAAATTTACAAGGGCTTTCCCCACTCCATCCTGAGGGACAGAGGCCTGCTGCTTAGGGCTAAAGGCCCCGATGGTGTTGGTGGTGGGGGAAATCAGAGGACCCGCGCCAGGCGATGGACCCGGCAACTCCTAGTCCTCTTCAGAGGAGGGGTGCCTCCTCCTCTTATTCCAGGAGGGGCGCATAGGCTCACAGACCTCCATCTCAATAGAGGCCTTTGCTTCTGCCCTCGCAACCTCCTGCTCAGATTCCTTGAGCCCGAGCTCGGCCGCGGGGCAGGTGGGCTCCCCCGGATTGGGCCTAGGGCTAAGCCCAGACTCAGGTTGCCCTGTTACATCCAGGGGGCGCGGCTTTGGGTGTTTTGCTTTGCGCCATGCCTTCCTTCCACCCAGACGGGTCTCCCCCTTCCCACTGGAGGCCTTGGAAACCACGGCCTCCTGAACCGTTTGAGCAGCAGTTGCTACAGGTGACGGGGGAGCAGGGGGAGGTGCGGCAGCGCCACCCTGGGCCACCGAGGTAGAGTTGGCGGCCAGGAGGTTGGGGCAGTTCTTACGAACATGGCCCACCCATTGCAGGCATGGTAGGCCGCCCCCTGGAACTCCACATTGAAGTGGCCCTCCAAGGCCACGTCCTGCACTAGTTGCATAAAGAGTTGGCGGCGGAAGAAGTACACATACCAGAGGCTGTTCTCCTGAAGACCGAGCGGGACACGGGTGATCCCCGACGTTACCTCCCCCAGATGGTGCAGATGGGGGAGGAGGAGCTCACTGGGAATGAAAGGTGGGATGTTTGATAGCTTGATCCCCTGCGCAGTTGCCCCCAGCAGGTCCACCGGAAGGAAGGTCTCCCCCACAGTGAGTCCCTTACTCAGGGCCAGGGAACCGCCCACTCAGTCTTCGGGAAGAACACAGCCTTCCCGTACATCTTTGAGGCCGCAACAATGGCCGAGGGGCCAACAACCTCAGCCATTGCCTTTACGCAGGCCTCAATGGACATGTTGGGGTGGGGATAGCTCTTCACCCCATAGCTGGATGTTATCAATTTAAAAGGTGACGGAACCACATGGGGAGCCACAGAGGCTGCAGCTGCATAGGTAGTAGAGGGTTCCGCCACCGGTGATGAAGGGGTTGCCATGGGTCCAAGAGCTAAACCCACCCTGAATTGTAGGCTTGCAAATCGAACAAAATGAAAGGTTTACAAAAGATACTGGAAAAAAAAACAACAGGTTAGGGGAGAGGCTGAGGGTATAAAGGAGAGGGAAAGACAGGCTGTCAGGGATGACTTGCTTTCTGGAGGTGGTGCACACAGCACACTTAAAACAGTCTTTGCCAACATTCTTGGCCTTCTGGTCGGGGGAGGCGTCTTCACCTGGGTCAGCTGAAGCTGCCCAGGCACAAGCTATCCCCTTCTGTCTCTTTAGCCAGGCAGCTTCAGTTGACCCAGGCTGGGCAATTGAGGTGGGGAGGGAGCTTCCCTGTGTGCTTATTACAGTAGCACCCCTTGTTGTTTCAGCCACTTGTTCCTCCCCCAACAGTCCAAAGAAAAAAAAACTTCCGGTGTTCGGCACCCACCTCCAAACAAAGCCTTGTTTCAAAAAAAGTCTCTTTCTTCACTGTAAAGGTGATTGTTGTTCAAGCTTTCCTTCTGCTTGGTTGTAACTGCTCTCCGTCTGCTCAGTGTAGCTCCTCTCTCCACCTCAGCAACCTCCAACTGCCATCAGCAGTGTCAGCTGAGGCTCGTTGCCGCAATCAGCACTCAGCACCTCCAATCAAGCAACAGCCAACCCCGTGCTGTACCTGTCCTGGGAGTGTTCAATGGGGACAGTGTCGAGGGAGCTTTACTCTGTATCTAACCCTGTGCTGTAGCTGTCCTGGGAGTGTTTGATGGGGACAGTGCAGAGGGAGCTTTACTCTGTATCTGATCTGGGTTTTTTTCTGTATCTAACCCCGTTTTCTTTTCTAACCCTGTTTTTTTTTTTCTAACCCCGTTTTTTTTTTATAAGGTGGCCTTTATTCCTCAGGCCCCCTTTATATATTTTTTATGTGTCGAGGGGGCCTTGTGCTGTACTTGCCCTGGCAGTGTTTGATGGGACAGTGAGCAGGGAATGTTTTTACTCAATCTTAGTGGATGCAGTGAGTCTCACTGTTAAATCTCGCTCCATGACTCCTTAATCCAGTGACCCTTTCAAATTGGGGTTTCTGACAGGGTGTTACATTTGCTGATCTGAAAGTCAGTGGTGTCCATGTGGACCCGAACCCTCCTACCTCCTCTCGGTTTAACATGTCCCACTTGTTCATCCTCTTCATCGCATACACTTGGTCCGTGTGTTTCAGTCTCACCACCGCAATCTAGCAGAAAGAACACACAGGAGGCTTTCAATGCTCTACTACCTGCCAGCAATCCTCCCAGTTTCTGGGTTATTATATCTGACAGCCAGGGGCAGAGCCCCCAAACCCAGTTAACTCACTGAATTTGCGAACTACATTTCAGACACTGAAGCAAAACCCGTTCGACTGTTTTGTCAGAGGATTCGAACACTTCACGATTATCCAGGGGATTATAGATTCTTGTGGCTTAACAAGACTTTAAAGTCTGTCAGTGTCGAAATGGACTGGATGTTTGGCGGTTCCTGTATCCCCAGACAGTAGTCGGCCTCTGAAGTGTGTTTCTGGCTGGTTTGGCAGCTGCTGACTCTCTGCCTTCAAGAGGGAGCTGCTCCCCGGTTCTTGACTGGGTCAGAGATCGCATCATATAGAAGGTTAGTGTCTTCATTGATAATACTCGGTCTGTGTGGCGTGGATCAGTTTTCATTGCCTGACAGCATCGGGGCGGAATTTTTCCGAGCATTTTCCCCATTATTGTCCTTGGGTTTTTCTTGGTTTTATGGCTCTCCCTGGAGATTGATTACATGAGTAATGGGGTAGGAGGGGATTAGAGGGGCGAATGGAAGAAGAGGAGAGAGGAGAGGGAGTTGGGGGAAGGGAGGAGTGGAGAGAGGGGGAGGAGCAGATGGAGGAAGTGTTTTGTCACAAAGTTGCAGCCAACATGAGTGTGGAGCAGGCTTGCTGGATCAGATAGTCATTTCCTAGCCGTCAATTTCATATCCTATGTCTTAATAAATTGCAAGTGACACAAAATTATTGGTGACTTCGATTTCTCTTTCCAATTGTTATTCTCCTCTTCTCCTGAATGTGGGACCTTTACCAGAGTCCAGCTCCACTGGGCCGGGGCAGCCCTCAGCTGTGTGTCGCGGTGGGGCGAGGGAGAGAAGTGGCGGAGTGGGGAGTCACTGCCGAGATTGGTCCTGCCCCACCTCGATATCCAGTAGCAGGTCACTCAATCAAGAGATGACAGACTGATACAGCACAGTAGGAGGCCATTCAGCCCATTAGACCAGTGTTGGCTCTTTGAAAGAGCTATCCAATTAGTCCCACTACCCCCACCACCCCCCCCATGACCCCCCGCCCCCGTTCTTTCCCCATAGCCCTGCAAATGTTTCCTTTCCAAGTATTTATCCAATTCCCTTTTGAAAGTTACTATTGAATCTGCTTCCACCGCCCTTTCACGCAGCGCGTTCCACATCACAACAACTCACTGGTTCTTTTGCCAATCATTTTAAATCTATGTCCTTTGGTCATTGATTCTCCTACCACTGCAAAAAGTTTCTCCTTATTTACTCTGTCAAAATCCTTCATAATTTTGAGCACCTTTATTAAATGCCCCCTTAACCTTCTCTGCTCTAAGGAGAACAATCCCTGTTTCTCTCATCTCTCCCACGCAACTGCTGCCCTTGTCCTTCTGGTTGGTAGAGGTCATGGGTTTGGAAGGTGCTGTCGAAGGAGCCTTGGTGAGTTGCTGCAGTGCATCGTGTAGATGGTACACACTGCTGCCACTGTGGGTCATTGGTGAAGGGAGTGAGTGTTTAACATGGTGGATGGGGTGTTGATCAAGTGGGCTGCTTTGTCCTGGATGGTGTCGAGCTTCTTGAGTGTTGTTGGAGCTGCACCCATCCAGGCAAGTGGAGAGTATTCCATCACACTCCTGACTTGTGCCTAGTAGATGGTGGACAGGCTTTGGGGAGTCAGGAGGTGAGTTACTCACTGCTTTTGTAGCCATGGTATTTATGTGGCTGGTTCAGTTACGTTTCTGGTCAATGGTAACCCCCAGGATGTTGATAGTGGGGGATTCAGTGATGGTAATGCCATTGACTGTCATGGGGAGATGGTTAGATTCTCTCGTATTGGAGATGGTCATTACCTGGCACTTGTGTGGCACAAATGTTATTTGTTAATGAGGAGTTCTTGTTGGTGAGTCTCTCTTTAATGCCTCTGTCTCCACCTCAATTTAATTGGCTATCTGGTCCTCCTTTTTCTAGAAAGGAAAAGGTTAAGGGGTCTAATAGAGGATCTGATAGACTTCTTCAAAATTATGAAAAGGTTTCATAGGGTAGACACCGAGGAGATGTTTCCACTTGTGCTGAAGTCCAAAATTAGGGGCCATAATAGTCACTAATAAATCTAATATGGAATTGGGGACAAACATCTTTATCCAGAGTGTGGTTCGATTGCACAGGAGAGGGTACAGAGGAAATTTACAAGGATGTTGCCAGGATTGGAGAATTTTAGCTATGAGGAAAAATTGGACAGGCTGGGGCTGTTTTCTTTGGCGCTGAGGGGAGATTTAATTGAGGTGTATAAAATTATGGGGGGCCTAGATAGAGTGGATAGGAAGGACCTATTTCCCTTAGCACAGAGGTCATAACCTGGAGGGTATAGATTTAAAGTAATTGGTAGATGGATTAGAGGGGAGTTGAGAAATGTTTTCACCCAGAGAGTGATAGGGATCTGGAATGTGCTGTCTGAAAGGGTGGTAGAGGCAGAAACCCTCATCACAGTTAAAAAACACTTGGATAAGCACCTGAAATGCTGTAACCTACCGGGCTACAGACCAACAGCTGGAAAGTGGGATTAAGCTGGATAGTTCTTTTTGATATGGTACAGACAGGATGGGCTGAATGGCCTGTTTCTGTGACGTAAATGACTCTATGACTCTGTTCTAAATTTCTAAAACGTTATGAATGAGGAACTCGCCACCACAGGGACTGGCTGAGGAGAACAGCGCAGATACATTTAAGGGGAAGTTAGATAAACACATGAGGGTGAAAGGAGTAGAAGGTGAGGCTGATAGGCTGAGATGAAGAAGGGTGAGAGCATAAACACCATCATGGAGCAGATGGGCCAAATGGCCTGGTTTCTGTGCTGTACATTCATTGTAATGCTATGTGATATTAGTCTTATGATCCTGACTTTATAGTTTTGTCAACTGGACTATTCCTTTGGCCTTGGCGGTGTGCGGAGACTACATGTGGACCTATCCACTAATCCACCTGACATTTGGAGAAGAAACATCATCACACACAATAGCAGGTGCTCAGGGTGACAGTTCTATAAAAGCAGAGCTTGGCACAGGCCAGCCTACCTCACTAAAAGCTCCTCGGCCGATGACTTTCAGGATTTCAAAGTCGTCGCTGTGCAGCTGCATAGCCGACACCTTCCTCACGATCGGATGAGCTGGCAAAATATGAAAAAAAAAAACACAACAGGACATGAGCAGCCCCTGCTCTTGGCCCCACCGTTCGGGTTCCATCCGGCAATGCGGGACCTCCTGCAGTGGGTTGCTGCTATTCTCCGGTGTAGGAGGGAGGGAGAGGGGGAAGAGGTGGAGGGCGGAAGGGAGGAAAATTTAAATGAAATGCCTTTCGCGGTGGTGGGAGGTTCCAAAGCCCTTTACAGCCAATGAGGCACTTTTTGAAGCGGAGTCACTGTTGTAATGTAGGAGACGTGGCAGCCAATATGTGCACAGCAAGATCCCACAAACAACAATAATTACCAACTAATCAGCTTTTTAGCCCCATTGGTTGAGGTGTCAATATTGACCAGAACATCAGGAAGAACTCCCCTGCTCTCCTTCATCATAGTGGCCATGAGATCTTTTAGTCCCAACTGAGAGGGCAGGCGAAGCCTCAGTTTGATGTCTCGTCTGAGATAAGGCACCTTCAGCAGTGCAGCACTCCCTCAGTACTGCACTAGGAGCGTCAATTTGGACTATGGAGTGGGGATTGAACCCACAACTGCCTGACTCTGAGATGGTAGCTACCCTCCGAGCAACGACTAAATTCAGAGACTTGTGCTCTTGACTGTAATCTAGTGCTTCCTATTGGATATCAGTGGGAGCAGGGCTGAATTCGGGTGTGATGTCCCACCCTCATGGTTGATTTGGTTGTCAATACTTGCAGTCTATACCCCCCCACCCCCCATGTTGTGGACACAAGCTGCCATTTCTTCTACTTTTTCCTCACAGCACACAGTCCCTGACATTTGGGGAAGGCGGAGAGCAGTGGGAACTCACAGTGCTGTATGTCTGGTGGGGGGAGAGGGTATGGAGCAGCCAGCTCCTGCACTCGGTCTGCCAATGGGTAAAGAAATAAGACCAGAGTTTGCCTGCCCCCTCTTGGCATGATGAGTCCTACTGAGGTTAGCCTGCCGCAGAGTCTAGTGGGAAAGAGCTAAGGCCTGTTAAATGCAAATGAGCTGGCAAGGAAGGAGCGATTTAGTAGAGGTGTTCAAAAATATGAGGGGTTTTGATAGAGTAAATCGGAAGACTGCTACTGTTGGGCAGTGCAGGTTTGGACTCAACTGTGATGCCTTACACAGTCAAATAGACCACTGGCAGCAAGTGTCCAGGTCACATATGAAGAGTTTTGCTGAACACTTCCATTCAGTCTGCAAACATGACCCGGTTGTCTGTCATTTTAATTCTCCGTCTCGCTCGACCTCTCTGTCCTCAGCCTCCTATAGAAGCTCAAGTAAGCTTGAGGGACAGCACCTCATCTTTCAGTTAGTTACTCTACAGCCTGCCGAACTCAACATCGAGTTCAACCATTTCAGATCATCGCCACTGTCCCCATTTTTCCCAACAGAAGCTGCTGGCGACGATTCTGCTTTTTCCCATTTTCACCTCCACTAAACCCATCTTTTGTTTCTTTACGTGTCCCATTACCTTTGCTTTGCATCTTCAGCCCCTTTTATCATTTCACCTCTCCTGCCTTCTGCCCTATCGTAGACTTTCACTTTTGTTCTATCCTACGCTCCCCCCACTTTCCCTGCCTCATACTTGTTTAAGAACTGTTAACTCTCTAACCTTTGCCAGTTCTGTGGAAAGTTCACCGACCTGAAACATTGACTCTGTTTCTCTCACCACAGATGCCTCCAGACCTGCTGAGGATTTCCAGCATTCTCTGCTTTTATCACATATGAACGATAGCTACATGAGTCAGAAAGCAGATGGAGCCTGGGGAGCGTCAGTGCCTTCCAAAAGGGAAGGGGTGGGTCAGAGGTGTTGGACAAGGGGGAAGAGAGAAGCAAAAAGGACTGGAAAGTGACAGAATTTCTCTTGATTGCTTTTTTCGTTTCAACCATTGCAAACTGCAGCCCTAGCCAGAGTGGAACGCAAGTGATAAAATGTGACCTGTACTCCAGGAGAGTCACTTCTGCTGACAGGCAAGGACAGCTGCTGAGGACAGAGTGAAGTCATCCTCTGTTAATTACGTTCAGCGCTAATCCTGGCATCTTCAATACTTGGCCGTGTTCCAGCTCTGCAATGCTCAGTCAGCGAGAGAGAGTGACCCAAGTTTTGCTTTATGGATTTAAGCATGTCCCTCCAAAACCAATCTTTCGCAACAACGCCCCTGAGCCCAACTGGCAGCCCTGCAACTCAATTGGCCATTCTTTAATGTGTGAGCTTAGGCCAGCTATTTAACCATGGCGTGCATCACGGCCAAACCCCCATCCTATCCTCACCTGGCAATCGGCTATCTATCTTTTCCAGTAGAGCCTGCCAGATTGTGATCCGGTGAAGAAATGTTGAACTTTCTCTCTCATTAATTGGCCACAGTTGGTATATTGCGCCCAATTCTGGGCAGCACACTTTAGGAAGGATGTGAAGGCATTAGAGAGGGTGCAGAAAAGATTCACGAGAATGGTTCCAGGGACACGAGACTTCAGTTATGTGGATAGATTGCAGAAGCTTCTCAGAGAAGAGGAGATTGAGAGGAGATTTGATAGAGGTGTTCAAAATTATGAGTGGTCTGTTCAGAGTAGAGAGGGAGAAACGGTTCCCATTGGCGGAAGGTCAAGAACCAGAGGACACCGATTTAAGGTGAATGGCAAAAGAACCAGAGGTGACAAGAGGAGAAACTTTTTTACGCAGTGAGTGAGGCCCTGGAATGCACTGCCTGAGAGTGTGGTGGAGGCAGATTCAACTGTGGCTTTCAGAAGGTAATCAGATAAGTATCTGAAGGGAAAAAGTTGGCAGGGCCATGGGAAACACAGCCGGGGAGTGGGGCTAGCTAAATTGCTCGTGCAGAGACCTGGCACAGACATAATGGGCTGAATGGCCTCCTTCTGTGCTGTAATCATTCTATGATTCAATGATTCTATCTGCAGGTTCTGAAGGAATTTATAGCAAATATATTGCTGAACCGACTCAGAGCAAGAGCAATATCAACTTGCATTTATATAGCACCTTTATCATAGTTAAACATCCCAAGGTGCCTCACAGGAGCATTAACAGACAAACATTTGACACCAAGACACATAAGGAGATATTAGGACTGGTGACCAAAAGCTTAGTCAAAAAGGTAGGTTTTAAAGAGAGTCTTAAAGGTGGAAGGAGAGGTGGAGAGGTTTAGGGAGGGAATTCCAGAGCTTAGGGCCCCAGGCAGCTGAAGGCACGGCCGCCAATGGTGGAGCGATTAAAATCAGGAATGCTCACGAGGCTGGAATTAGAGGACTGCAGAGACTTCGGAGGGTTGTGGGGCTGGAGGAGGCTACAGAGATAGGGAGGGGCGAGGCCATGAAGGGATTTGAAAACAAGGACGAGAATTTTAAAATCAAGATATTGCTGGACTGCAAGCCAATGTAGGTCAGCGAGCAAAGTGGGAGTGATGGGTGAATGGGACTTGGTGAAAGTTATCTCAGCACAGGCTTGGAGTTGAGCATGGAACCCTTTGGTTGGTAGAGCTGACTATGATGGATGGGTTATTTTGATCTATTTGGCTATCAGGGTCCCTGTCGAAAGATTGAGCCACATTTCATATTGGACAGGAGTTGCCATCTTTACTTTTGATGGAGGACATGAACTGAGTTTTATAGAGGACTAATGATGGGAACAGTTGATATATAAAGGTAGAGGAATGGGGAGCCATGCAACATATAGAGGATACACTCTGGGAACAGTGTGATATATAGACGGAACTCCATGGGGTTCAGTGAGAAATATATGGACACATCCGCAAAATGTACAGCAGGGAGGGGACGACAGTAAAAACACAGAATTGCTACAAACACAGAAGGAGGCCATTCAGCCCGTCATGTCTGTGCCAGCTCTCTGAAGGAGCAGTTTACCTTGTGCCGCTCCCCCACCTTCTCCCCCTAGCCCTGCACATTCTTCCTTTTCAGACGGAGCTCATTCTAATAGTCAGAAGGAAAAGCTTGAATTTATACAGTGTTTTCACAATCGCGGGATGTCCCAAAGTGCTTTACAGCCAATGAAATGTAGTCGCTGTTGTAATGTAGGAAATGCAGCAGCCTATTTTTGCACAGCAAGACCCCACAAACAGCAATGTGATAATGACCGGACAATCCGTGACATTGATTGAGGGACGTATATTGGTCGGGACGCTGGGGAGAATTCCCCCACTTTTCTTCAAATTGTGTCAATGGGAACTTTTACATCCACCCGAGAGGGCAGATGGGGGCTCGGTTAAATGTCTCATCTGAAAGACGGCACATCCGACAGTGTAGCACTCCCTCCGTACTGAACGAAGTTTATGTGCTTAAGTGTCTGGAGTGGGGGGGTCGAGCTCACAACGTTGTGACTCAGACTTGCGAGAGTTTTCCACTGACGGCTTCAATAAAGGGGAATAGATTTTTTCCCCCCCCTGAAAGGTACTTACCCCACATTAGGAAATCCCGGACGTGTTTCTCGCCTGTCAAAGCCGAACCCCTCAGCTCCTCGAACGCACAAACGAAAACGTCCAGCAGCCCCTCGACACTGAGTAACCTTCCTGATAAAATCAGCAACTTCAATTCTCTCAGTCGGACTTCTGCTGACATTGTTGCCTTAAAGTCACTCTGTTTCCACCAGACCAGATTAATTCAAAAATTTTATACTTTTCCCCTGTGTTTTTTTTTAAGTTGGACAAATATTTTGTCACGTACTTCCTGGCAATGTGTTCTTGCTCTCTCTCCTGTTCCCCTTGCTGACCTCTGCTACTGGCTGACCAACTGGTTGCCTCTTTTAAACTGCTCACAACCACAATATGAGCATGCCTCTTAAAGCAAGAATTATCATTGTACACTTAATATTTTGTGTTGTGCTTTTCTTTTAATTACATACTTCAATCGCAAAACTTCCTGTTTGTTGGTCTAATGGATGTCAGTGCTGGGTAATGGAATAAAATTTTTGCACTTATTGCACTCAATGTCATTGTCAAGTAGGTGCAGAGCAACCACAATATTGGTTAGATACAGAGTAAAGCTCCCTCTACACTGTCCCCATCAAACACTCCCAGGGCAGGTACAGCACAGGGTTAGATACAGAGTAAAGCTCCCTCTACACTGTCCCCATCAAACACTCCCAGGGCAGGTACAGCACAGGGTTAGATACAGAGTAAAGCTCCCTCTACACTGTCCCCATCAAACACTCAAAAAAAATGGGGTGCATTACAGAGTAAAGCTCCCTCTACACTGTCCCCATCAAAAAAAAACGGGGTTAGATACAGAGTAAAGCTCCCTCTACACTGTCCCCATCAGACACTCCCAGGACAGGTACAGCACGGGGTTAGATAGAGAGTAAAGCTCCCTCTACAGTATTCCACTGCTTCCTTACGTAGAGCAAATACGAAAGAAATTTACTTGTACTAAGAGGGAAAAATCTTTTCTAATGTTCCTTCGGAAGATCATTGACCTGAAATGTTAATTCTGCTTCTCTCTCCACAGATACTGTCTGACCTGCTGAGCATTTCCAGCATTTTCTGTTTTTATTTCAGCATCTACAGTATTTTGGTTTTGTTAGGCAATCTTTTCTGTCAGGAGTCCGAGTTTTTTTTGATTCTTTCATGGGATGTGGGCATCGCTGGCCAGGCCAGCATTTATTGCCCAACCCTAATTGCCCTTGAGAAGGTGGTGGTGAGCTGCCTTCTTGAACTGCTGCAGTCCATGTGGGGTAGGTACACCCACAGTGCTGTTAGGAAGGGAGTTCCAGGATTTTGACCCAGCGACTTGCCACTTATCAGCCCAAGCCTGGATGTTGTCCAGGTCTTGCTGCATATGGATGTGGGCTGCTTCAGTATCTGAGGAGTCGCGAATGGTGCTGAACATTGTGCAATCATCAACGAACATCCCCACTGCTGACCTTATGTTGTCCGAAAGGTCAGTGATGAAGCAGTTGAAGATGGTTGGGCCTAGGACACTACCCTGAGGAACTCCTGCAGTGATTTCCTGGAGCTCAGATGATTGACCTCTAACAACCACAACCATCTTCCTTTGCGCTAGGTGTGACTCCAACCAGCGGAAGGTTTTCCCCCTGATTCCCATTGACCTCAGTTTTGCTAGGGCTCCTTGATGCCACACTCGGTCAAATACTGCCTCGATGTCAAGGGCAATCACTCTCACCTTACCTCTGGAGTTTCGTTCTTTTATGCACGTTTGGACCAAGGCTGTAATGAGGTGAGGAGCTGAGTGGCCCTGGTGGAACCCAAACTGAGCGTCAGTGAGCAGGTTATTGCTGAGCCAGTGCCGCTTGATAGCACTGTCAATGATGCCTTCCATCACTTTACTGATGATCAAGTGTAGACTGATGGGGACCAAGATCCATGGTGCAGAACACAGGAAAGTTTGATGCAAATTAGAAGAATGGGCGAGGCATCTCAGGAAGGAATGAATAGGTGCATCAATATTGAGGTTTGAAAGCCTATCAATTTTCTAAGGGAAGTTTGAGGAAGTTGAGGAATTCCACAAATTTGATATCCTGGGAAAAGAACTAGTGGAGCAAGGGACGTAATGGGGGTGGGGCGGGGCAGGGAAAAGTGCAGTGGGAAGACTGGAATCTGGAGAGATTATGGAAAGGGAGGGAAATCAGAGGAGGTAGAAGCAGCAGAATGCACAGCCTTTACTTGGGACATGAAACAGTTCTTGAGGTCCTTCCAAGGTTTGAAGGTTGCTTTTTGAGTTGAATGAACCTTGCACAGTTCAGTCTATGTTGAGACAGACCTTAATTCCATTTAGAGTCACAAGTCATAACGGTACAGAAGGAGGCCATTCAGCCCATCGAGTCCATGCTGGCTCTCTGTAGATCAATCCAATTCGTCTCATTCCCCGGTTCTGTCTCCATAGCCCTGCAAGTTTGTTTCCTTCAAGTGCCCATCCAATTTCCTTTTGGAATCATTCATTGTCTCCACTCCCTGCACCCGTATTTCTAGCGAGTTCCAGGTCATTACCACCCGCTGTGTAAAAATGTTCTTCCTCATATCCCCTCTGTATCTTTTGCCCAAAACCTTCAATCTGTGTCCCCCAGTCCCTGTATCATCAGCTAATGGGAACAGCTTTTCTTTGTCCACCTGATCCAAACTTGTCGTAATCTTGTACGCCTCTCTCAAATCTCCCCTCAAACTCCTTTGCTCCAAGGAGAACAACCCCAGCTTCTCCAATCTAACTTTGTAGCTAGATTTCCCCATCCCTGGAACCATTCTGGTAAATCTCCTCTGCACCCTCTCAAGGACTCTCTCATCCTTCTGAAAGAGTGACCACCAGAACTAGACACAAAATTCAAGTTGTGGCCTAGGATTGCTCATATCTATTGAATAGTTACATCAATCCATTTTTCACCAGACTGTCAATTTCTTTTAGGTATAGACTATGATATGAAAGTTTACTCTTCTTGAGGTTTGGCAGGTTTCACAGTGGCAGTGCCATCTTAATGACATCTGTCCAATCAGCCATCTTTCTGACTAACTCGATTGAATTTTTTGAGGAGGTGATTAGATGTGTAGATGAGAGTAAAGCAGTTGATGTAGTCTACATGGACTTCAGTAAGGCTTTTGATAAGGTCCCGCATGGGAGATCGGTCAAGAAGGTAAGAGCCCATGAGATCCAGGGCAATTTGGCAAAATGGATCCAGAATTGGCTTAGTGGCAGGGAACAGAGGGTGATGGTCGAGTTGAAGCCTGTGACCAGTGGTGTACCACAGGGCTCGGTGCTGGGATCCTCGCTGTTTGTAGTATACATTAATAACTTAGACGTGAATATAGGAGGTATGATCAGTAAGTTCGCAGATGGCACGAAAATTGGTGGTGTCGTAAATAGTGAGGAGGAAAGCCTTAGATTACAGGACGATATAGATGGGCTGGTAAGATGGACGGAGCAGTGGCAAATGGAATTTAATCCTGAGAAGTATGAGGTGATGCATTTTGGGAGGCCTAACAAAGCAAGGGAATATACAATGGATGGTAGGACCCTAGGAAGTACAGAGGGTCAGAGGGGCCTTGGTGTACTTGTCCATTGATCACTGAAGGCAGCAGCACAGGAAGCTAAGGAGGATAGGAAGGCATACAGAATACTTGCCTTTATTGGCCGAGGCATAGAATATAAGAGCAGGGAGGTTATGATGGAGCTGTATAAAACGCTAGTTCGGCCACAGCTGGAGTACTGTGTACGGTTCTGGGCACCACACCATAGGAAGGATGTGATTGCACTGGAGAGGGTGCAGAGCAGATTCACCAGGATGTTGCCTGGGCTGGAGCAT
This sequence comes from Heterodontus francisci, assembly GCF_036365525.1. Lineage (NCBI taxonomy): Eukaryota > Metazoa > Chordata > Chondrichthyes > Heterodontiformes > Heterodontidae > Heterodontus > Heterodontus francisci. The sequence goes on along the minus strand of NC_090410.1, from coordinate 8,230,928 downwards.
TTCAGCTATGAAGAGAAAGTGAAAAGGCTAGGGTTGTTTTCCTTAGAGCAGAGTGGGCTGAGGGGAGATATGATTGAGGTATACAAAAGTCTGTCACTCTAGAATTGGCCTTTATAGCCACTCCAGGCGCTGCTTCACAAACCACTGACCACCTCCAGGAGCTTACCCAGTGTCTCTCGAGACAAGGAGGCCAAAGAAGAAGAAGATACAAAATAATGAGGGGCATTGATAGATTAGATAGGAAGAAACTTTTTCCCTTAGCGGAGGTGTCAATAACCAGGAGGCATAGATTTAAGGTAAGGGGCAGGAGGTTTAGAGTGGATTTGAGGAAAATAATTTTCACCCATAGGATGGTCGTAATCTGGAATGCACTGCCTGAAGGGGTGGTTGAGGCAGGAACCCTCACAACATTTAAGTATTTAGATGAGCACTTGAAACGCCATAGCATACAAGGCTACGGGCCAAGTGCTGGAAAATGGGATTAGAATAGGTAGGTGCTTGATGGCCAGCACAGACACGATGGGCCGAAGGGCCTGTTTCCGTGCTGTATAACTCTATGACTAAGGCTTCAGTTACATTGAAACTTATAAGATTCTTACAAGGGTAGATGCTGAGAGGCTGTGTCCCAGGCTGGAGAGTCCAGAACTAGGCACAATCTCAGGATAAGGACATCAATCATTTAAGACTGGGAGGAGTAAATTCTTTGCTCGGAGGGTTGTGAATCTTTGGAATTCCCTAACCCAGAGAGCTGTGGATGCTCAGTCGTTGAGAATATTCAAGACTGCAATCGATAGATTTTTGGACTTGAAAGGAATCATGTGATATGGGGATCCCTTGTTAAAAGGCATTTAGTGACTGAATGAGGGACCCGTCTTCGGGAAGGGGAGGCTGGCTGAGAGCCAACTCCCTGCCCTTGTTGCTGAAACCGCCTCTCCCTCGATTTTCCCCCCTCCCCACCGCCCCCCCACGAAATTCCTCCTGCTGTGACTTACCTGTGGCCTGGGTCCAGGGCCTGGGATGAGAGCTCTACTGGCAGCAGTCGCCTCCTCCATGGCTGCTCAGTGACTTGCGCTGCCGGGGTCCTTGATCCCGGGGAAGGCCCACCGCTGCCCACTAAAGTGCCTAGTTAGCACTTGATCCGGCGGGCCTTCCCCAGAGTAGGGCAACAGGAAGCTCATGCCAGCGCTTTTGCTGGTAGTCGAGACCCCCCCCCCCCCCCACCCCGTCATCTGGATAAAATCCCGGCATACGTCTCCCACACACCCTTACTGTGCGCCTATACAGTGACCCCACTCTGAAGGCCTACACACTGCTGAAGCCTGGACCTTGAGTTCACTCATGCCCGTGCATCCAGAGGTCCACTTCTACAATGTAACTGTCCTGCTTTCAAATTTAACGTTCTCTTTGTGTTCAAATCCCACTCTCTCTGCAAACTCCTCTGGCCCTACATCCCTCCGAGATCTCTGCTTTCCTCCAAATCTGGCCACTTGCACATCCACAGTTTTTTCACCGTTGGCGGCTGTGCCTTCAGCTGCCTCGACCCTAAGCTCTGGAATTCCCCCCCTAAAACTCTCTCCTCCTTTAAGGCGCTCCTGTCTTAACATCTCCTCGTGAGGCTTGGGGTCAAATTCTGTTTGATAATGGTTGTTGAAAAAGTGTGTCACTTTATTATGTTTGATGGTTTTTTAACTGGTCAACTAGGCCCTGTTATAGGACACTTGTGGGTTCCCTCGTATTTTAACCATTACTGATGAAGTCCTGTTTAATGGGGACAACTTGGGAAATTGGATATTAAGTCCAACTGAAAGAAGTATTGATTACTGTGATTGGCCTTTTTTACTACTTATTTTAAGTCCCACCCTATTCCAAGACAGACTGTCAAAGTTAGCGTCTGTACAAATCTGGAGTCAAAACTAGCATCAGATGTCTCAATAAACTTCAGAACTATGAAATTCTTTTTCCTTTTAATGAAAGCACTGTGCATGCACACTCAAACATTTTGTTCAGTCATTCCTATGATATGAGTTGCTTTGTCCATTTCTACCTCTTTTTACCATTACTGGTAAGTCTGTGGCAAGGTCTTAATTCCTTTCAGGATTATCTGTGACGCTAGACCCAGTTGTTAGCTCCGCCACGGTCTCAGTCCTACATTAATCGAAGAAGGCATTAATCCTATTGAAGCATAAAGAAAGGATCTGCAGCCAAAAGACATCAAGCACATGTCTCCCAGCATTGGGGAGAGAGAGAGGTAGAGAGAGACACAGAGACAGAGAGAGAGTCACAGAGACAGAGAGGCAGACAGAGATAGAGAGAGACACAGACACAGAGATAAAGGGAAACAGTCACAGAGTCACAGAAGTGACAGCAACAGCAGAGCAAAAGACAGAAATACATAGAGAGAAACCAAGTTAGAGATGGAGACAGCGAGACAAATTTGTACATGGTCAGAGAGATATAGAGACAGGGAAATTACAATAACAACCAGCTAATGTGATATAGAGAAGAAAAAAGTCACAAGAGAGGCAGAGACATACAGAACAGAGAAAAAAGGACAGAAAGGGAGAAGCACAAAAGGGCACAGGCAGCAAAGGAACAGACAGGAGGCTGAGACAGTGACATGGGACAGAAGGAGGTGAGAGGGAACTGGGTGCATTAAAGAGATTGGAAGATTGAAAGCGAAGGGGAGAGCACGAGCCTGAGAGAAGAAGCTGTGTAGACTTAACCCGCTGATAGATCTGCACGTCGACTTAGCTGCCACTCGATAACAGTTCATTGTTTTAGTACTGTAGGTGAAGTGTGTTTGAATTCTTTTCTGGTCATTAACCTAAGAGAGGATTGTCTCGAACTCCTTTGAATTTCCTTTGTACTGAGTAATCTGCGGCTCCTGGTGTTGTCTGGATTCTGACAGACTCAATTCCCAGAAGCAGCATTTTGTGGGTAAAACAAGAGACAGAGACAGAGAGAGAGAGAGCCCAGCGCCTGTGTAAAGGACATGGAATGAGGTAAGCCATACAGCCTTAGACAGCTGCTCCATCTTTCACAGTCCTAATCTTCGATCCATTTTCTCAAAGAGAAACTCTTGTAATCGTCTTATTTCCTCAGTTCATTTGTGCATCCAATCCCTTTTTCTAATCCCTTATTTTCCTCTTTCTGTTAATATTCCTTATCCTTTCTCTTCTGCCATCAACAAACTTTTTCCCCTTCCTTTTTAGTTTTCCTCCTCATCACTTTCTTCCGAGTTTTCCCTCTTTTAATGGCTCATTATCTGGCCATTTTTATTCTCCCCCTCTATTTGACTCCCTCTTTCTTTCAATTTCCATTTTTAACCTCCCTTCCCAATGTTCCCATCCTCACACATTTCCTTCTTTTTTTAAATTCCATTCTTTCTGCGTCTGAACAGAGAATGTCTTCCTGGTGGGGGGGTATGGGTTGGTTGAGGTGAGGGTGGTTGGAGTGTTGAGAGGGTTTTCTTTTGACGATCAAATCCCTTCCCATTCACTCCCGGTGCCTAGGATTTCAATAGACTGGTTCACTAGATGGTTCCTGGGATGAGGGGGTTGTCCTATGATGAGAGACTGAGTAAATTGGGTTTATACTCTCTGGAGTTTAGAAGAATGAGAGGTGATCTAATTGAAACAAGATTCTGAAGGGGTTTGACAGGGAGGACACTGTGAGGTTGCTTCCCCTAGTTGGGGAATCTAGAACACAGTGATACAGTCTCAGGATAAGGGGCTGATCATTTAGGACTGAGATGAGGAGAAATTTCTTCACTCAAAGGGTTGCGGATCTTTGGAATTCTCTACCCCAGAGGGTTGTGGATTTTCTATCGTTGAGTCTATCCAAGGCTGAGATAGATGGATTGTTGGTCTCTCGGGAAATCAAGGGATATGAGGAGGTGGGCAGGAAAGTGGAATTGAGACAGAAGATCAGCCAAGATTGTACTGAATGGCAGAACAGTCTCGAGGCGACCCCAGCTCCTAATTCTTTTGTTCTTATGCTAGATCAGATCCCTTCCCATGCTCTCCTGGCAAAAGCAGGCGATTGTTGAGTTGATAAACCCCTTTAGAAAGGTGTTGGATATTTATTTGATGGTGGCGGGACTGGGTAGATACAGAGATAGGTGCAGACTGAGATAGTCAGTTACTCCAGCAGAAAAGACGGTTTCTGAGCTGTTGGACTAGGGGCATAGAAATATAGAAAATAGGAGCAGGAGTTGGCCATTCGGCCCTTCGAGCCTGCTCCGCCATTCATTATGATCATGGCTGATCATCCAACTCAGTAGCCTGTTCCCGCTTTCGCCCCATACCCTTTGATCCCTTTAGACCCAAGAGCTATATCTAACTCCTTTTTGAAAACATACAATGTTTTGGCCTCAACTGCTTTCTGTGGTAGCGAATTCCACAGGCTCACCACTCTCTGGGTGAAGCAATTTCTCCTCGTCTCAGTCCTGAATGGTTTATCCCGTATCCTTAGACTATGACCCCTGGTTCTGGACTCCACCACCATCGGGAACACCCTTCCTGCATCTACCCTGTCAAGTCCTGTTAGAATTTTATAGGTTTCTATGAGATCCTCCCCTCACTCTTCTGAACTCCAGCGAATATAATCCTAACCAACTCAATCTCTCCTCATACGTCAGTCCCACCATCCCAGGAATCAGTCTGGTAAACCTTCGCTGCACTCCCTCTATAGCAAGAACATCCTTCCTCAGATAAGGAGACCAAAACTGCACGCAATACTCCAGGTGTGGCCTCACCAAGGCCCAGTATAACTGCAGCAAGACATCCCTGCTCCTGTACTTGAATCCTCTCGCTATGAAGGCCAACATACCATTGGCCTTTCTTACCGCCTGTTGCACCTGCATGCTTACCTTCAGCAACTGGTGTACAAGAACACCCAGGTCTCGCTGCATATTCTCCTCTCTCAGTTTATAACCATTTAGATAATAATCTGCCTTCCTGTCTTTGCTACCAAAGTGAATAACCTCACATTTATCCACATTATACTGCATCTGCCATGCATTAGCCCACTCACTCAACTTGTCCAAATCACCCTGAAGCCTCTCTGCATCCTCCTCACAACTCACCCTCCCACCCGGTTTTGTGTCATCTGCAAATTTGGAGATATTACATTTAGTTCCCTCATCTAAATCATTAATGTATATTGTGAATAGCTGGGGTCCTAGCACCGATCCCTGTGGTATCCCACTAGTCACTGCCTGTTGGACTAGGGGCGAGGGAAGGTTGTTTGGAGACTGGGGTGAATAATAGCAATGTGGATAGATGTATATTCTGGGTTTTCTGGATAGACAGTGGGAGCCAGGGATTGTTTATGCAGAACTTTCCCTCAGGAAACGAGGCAGAGTCCAGGATGCAGCAGGTTGTACAAGTCAGAAGGAATGGATTTGATGGGCTGAATGGACAGTTCTTGCTCGATCCTTCCTTACATTAGATGGGCTTTGTAATGAAAATCCTACAGCTTCACGGTCACTTTTAATGGGACCGGCTCCCTTTTTCTCAGGTTGTTTTACACTGATCTTAAACTGCCCTGGGTGGGATTTGATCTCAGGATTATTAGTCCAGTAACTGTTAGGTGGCAAGCACGGGAGAACGGTGAGTGGGGGAGTCAATGCCTGGCACCACACCCTTTACCTTTGGAACATTGTTGAAGTTCTGAGGAGTTTTGTAGCTCTCTTTGTTTCCAGAAGGACACAATTCCCATCTGCTCCGGAATCAGTCATGGAGAAAGTCAGCTTAAAGGAAAATGTGAAACAACTCCCCATTCAGGTAAGCGCCAGTGGATATCTTTCTTTAAATGTTTTAGATGATTGAGGGATTAATATTTGCTAGGACACCAAGTCAAACTCTTTGAGACAGTACCACCTGAGGGGCAGGCAAGGCCTCTGTTCAACATCTCATTGGAAAGGCAGCACTTCTGACAGTGTCGCACTCCCTCAGTACTGGCTGTGTCAGCCTGGATTCTTTGCATTCCGGAGTGGGATTTGAACCCACAACCTTCTGACTCGGAAGTAACAGTGCTATCCACTGAGCCACAGCTGACAGCATCAGCTTGTAGGAATATGAAGTTTGGTTCATTCCTACTCAATTCATCTGTGCCCTTCAGGATATCACCCTTTTAATACAGACACCTTAGAGAGATACAGCACTGAAACAGGCCCTTCAGCCCACCCAGTCTGTGCTGACCATCAACCACCCATTTATACTAATCCTACATTTATCCCATATTCCCTATCACATCCCCACCTTCCCTCAATTCTCCTACCACCTACCTACACTCAGGGCAATTTACAATGGCCAATTTACCTACCAACCTGCAAGTCTTTGGCTGTGGGAGGAAACCAGAGCACCCAGCAGAAACCCACATGGTCACAGAGAGAACTTGCAAACTCCGCACAGGCAGTACCCAGAACTGAACCTCGGTCACTGGAGCTGTGAGGCTGCTGTACTAACCACTACACTACCTTTTTATCACATGGCTCTTTTGAATTCATACCTAGGATGCAGGTCATGGCTGGCAAGGTCAGAATTTAATCACCCATCCCCAATTGCCCTTGCAAAGGTAGAGGTGTGCTACCTTCTTGATTGGCTTGTGAGGCGAGTTAAGAGTTAACCACATTGCTGTGGGTCTGGAGTCATATGTAGGCCAGACCAGGTAAGGACAGCAGATTTCCTTCCCCTAAAGGGAGCAAGTTGGGTGTTCATAACAATCTAGTGGCTTCATGATAACCATTACTAGCACTAGACTTTCATTCCAGATTTATTAATTAATTAAATTCCTCCAACTGCTGTGGTGAGATTTGAACTCCTGCCAGGGAACTTATTAAGTTAGGCTGTTTGATTAACTAGCTCACTAACTTAACATTACGCTAACATGCATTTAATGCTGATATGGCAAGGCTCCCACCTTGAAGTCTCTGTAAACTGTAGCTCATCTAAAATGCTGCTGCCTGTATCTAACTCACACTCAGTCCCATTCGGCCATCAACCCTGTGCTCACTGATCTACATTGACCATTTGCCTAGCAATGCCTCGATTTTAAAATTCACATCCTTTTATTCAAATCCCTCCATGGCCACAACCCCTCCTTATCTCTGTAGCTACCTCCACCCCTCCAAGGTCTCTGTGCTCCATCAATTCTGGCTTCTTGCAAATCCCCGATTTTAATCACTCCGCGATTGGTGGCCGTGCCTTCAACTGCCTGGGGCCCAAGCTCTGAAATTCCCTCCTTAAACTTCTCCACTTCTCTCTCCTCCTCTAAGACGCTCCTTAAAACCTACCTCTCTGACCAAGCCCCTCTCCTATTATCTCCTGGCATGGCTCCTGTCAAATGTAGTCTGACAACACTCCGATGCAGTGCCTAGGGATGTTCTTACTACGATAAAGGCACTATATAAATGCAAGGTGTTGTTGTCGTGAGGAATTACAGAAACTGAGACACATAGCTATCCATGACACTAATGAGTGCTTAGGGGGATTTTGTCTTTGGCAGTTGCTCTTGTCAATGACATTAATCACATGCCAGAGTCTGATTGTTTGCGATAGCCAACGGTGACTAACGCAGGCGACAGTTATTTATATCAAGATTAAAATAACCCCCGGGCGGCGGTGACACGTTTCAGAGCAAATATTGAGGCTAAATCTGGCCCAAGGAAATGGCATGAAAAGTCTCGAGTTACTTGGACTGCCTCAGCTGTGTTGTCTTTCAGGGATTCATTTAAAGGGGGAACCTTTTTGTCCTTGAGTTAGTTGACTCAGATGGGACTGAGGGCGGTGAGATTTATCGAGGTTAGGTCAAGTCTAGAGGATGAAAGACTCAACCAGGGCTTCCCACTCCTGATTGTTGACCAGTGACTCCAGCTGGGAAGTGAAAACCAGGTGAGAACGGGGGTCAGGCACCGCTGGAATGCGTGGCCCCAGTACTTATCCTCCAGGTTCACCCATGTTTGCGTGTGGCGTCAGCTGTGGCTCTGTAGGTTACACTCTTCTGTTGAGCCAGAAGGCTGTGGTTTCGACTCCTGCAATAGAGAGTTGAGTATGTTAATCCAGGCCACCAATCCTAGTGCAGTACTGAGGGAGTGCTACCCTGTTGGAGGTGCTGTCCTGGTGTGGGACAAACTAAATGGATCAGTAGATCTTTCTATGTCTGTCATTGTCATATACGCCCCTTAACTTGCCAGTAATTTTAGCTAAATGACCACCCCCCCCCCCCCCCCCCACCTCACTCCAGATTGGCTCGTGAAAGAACTGTTACATGGGTGCAGTTAGAGGTTAAGAGTGAGCCTGCGGCCCGTGCGGAGTAGAGGAGGCGTTGCTCTGTAACTAGCTATATCATGTTTGACCAGAATACCAATGCTGGGTGTGTTCGAAACGAGAAGCTGCTAACGTTTAATGAGCACAAGAATTGCCAATAATTTTTGCACAAACTTAAAACCCAAACTTGGTGACACCTGAGCACTACTTCTGGCTAAATCTCATCTTCTCTCCTCCCCTTTGCAACTCTGTTGTTCAGTGCGGTGAAATAAGGAGACTTTCTTTTTACACAGTGAGTTGTTGTGATCTGGAACGCGCTGCCTGCAAGTGCGGTGGAAGCAGATTCAATAGTAACTTTCAAAAGGGGAAGAATCAGATATCTACTTGGAAAGGAAAGGGGCTATGGGGGAAGAGCATGGAGGGAGTGGGACTTATTCAATAGTTCTTTCAGAGAGCCAGTATTGGTGTTGATGGACTGAATGGCTGCCTTTTTGTGCTGTAAGATTCTATCAGTCTATGGTTCTACGAGGCGGTCTGCAGATAATGATTGTGATCGGAGCCTGCCTTCTCTCTTCCAATTCCCCTCTCCTGTTTTCTCCCCCACCCCCACCCCAACGCAGATATTTCCAGACCCCTCGGAGAGCGTTGATGAGTGTTACAGGAGGATTAAAGGTCGTCTCCCTTCGATTGTCGTGGAGCTAACTGACACCAATGAGGTTGAGAGTGGGGAATTACGCTGGCCGCCAGAGGACTTCAGGTCCTGCGAAGATGTGGAAAACTTCTTTGAGGCGAGCGGTGAGGCAGACAGTCCGAGTGATGATAATCCAGAGCTCAGTGACACCGCACTGGGAGGTAAGAATCCTTGTTCTTTTTAATTGAGGAGGCTGCTAATATAGAGGGACAGCGAGAGATAGTGAGAGACTGATCATGTGGATACTCCATGGTGACATTACCAGAATCACCAAACTGGCAACTTGCACCCAATGGGACCCACTGGAGCAGTGGCAATTGTACTGAGATAGTGCCCGTTTCCTCCTCCTCTCCAATATTTCTTCCTGGCTCTGCTTCTTTGAAAAAGGACGTGAAGGCTTTAGAGAGGGCGCAGAAAAGATTTACGAGAATCGTTCCACAGATGAAGGACTTCAGTTACACGGATAAATTGGAGGAGTTGGGACTGTTCTCCTTACAGAAGGTTGAGAGGAGATTTTTGATAGAGGTGTTCAAAATCATGAGGAGTGTGGACAGAGTAGATAGAGAGAAACTGTTCCCGTTGGCAGAAAAGTCGAGAATCAGAAAACACCAATTTAAGGTGATTGGCAAAAAAAAACAAAGCAGGCAAGTGGAAAAACTTTCTTCACGCAGCAAGTGGTTAGGATCTGGAATGCACTGCCTGAGAGTGTGGTGGAGGCAGAGGCAATCGAGGCATTCAAGAGGGAATTGGATAAGAACCTGAAGGGAAAAAACTTTCAGGGCTACAGGGAAAGGGCGGGGGAGTGGAACTAGCTATATTGCGCTTGCAGAGAGCTGGCACAGGCTTGATGGGCCGAATGGCTCCTGTGTTGTAACCATTCTATGACTCTAAAGTTGGAGACTCAATGCAGGTAACTGTTCCATACGAACAAACAAAATTAAAGAGCAGGGAAAGGCCAACTGACCCATCAAGCCTACCCCACATTCAAGATGGCCGCAGCATCATGACTAAAGACTGCTTTGGAATATCTATAAACATTAATTTTGGGGTTGGCTTTCTCTGTCAAAATCGACAACTTGCATTTATATAGCGCCTTAAATAGAGTAGAACATCCCAAGGAGCTTCACAGGAGTATTATCAAACAATGGTGGGCCGAAGGGCCTGTTTCAGTGCTGTGTCTCTCTATGAGTCTATGACTCTAATGCTTGACACCGAGCTATAAGGAGATATTAGGAGAGATGGCCCAAAGCTTGGTCAAAGAGGTAGGTTTTAAAAGAGGAGAGAGAGAGTCAGGGAAGTTTAAGGAGGAATTTCCAGAGCTTAGGGCCCAGGCAGCTGAAGGCAAGGCCGCCAATGGTGGACCAATTAAAATCAGGGGTGCGCAAGGAGCTGGAATTGGAGGAACGCTGAGATCTCGGAGGGTTGTGGGGCTGGAGATTTCAGAGTTGGGGACGGGATGAGGCCATGGAGGGATGGAAAACAAGGATGAGATTTTTTTTAAATGGGAAGCGCTGTCAGACTGGGAGCCAACGTAGGTCGTTCTGTTCTGTTAAATACCTTGTTCGCTTCTAAAAAGCTCCTTCAGATACCTCTCTGTTCCAGGCAACAACAAAAAAAGCTGGGCCAGCACCTGGAACACTGTTGCCATGACAACACGCTTCTATCTTTCTCATCATTTTGTGGTTCTTTCTCAGGGGAGGCAGAAGCCAAAGAGAAAACAGCTGAGACAAACAGCGATGGCGGAACTGGGGTCGTGACCTTACCTCGTGATAATAAAGAAGTAAGAAAACACAACTGAATTTGCAGGGAGGAACCTCGAACCATTTCTTGTTACCAACGCTGAACCAAACTGGTTGCTTACGAGGGAAGTGGCTCCTGGAATTAAGGGACCAACGGCCAATATTAAGGTCATGAACCCTCTCCCCACCAAAAAAGATTCTGTTAAGTGCGTTGAAGCATCACCGTCTCTATCCTGATCCCTTTTACTTTGTGTCAGCTTGGGTCCGTTGATAGCACTGGTGCATCTGAGTCACAGGGTCAATGTCTCAAGCCCCACTCTAGAACCTGAGCACTTAGTCTAGCACTGAGGGAGTGCTGAACCGTCTGAGATACTGTCCACCAAATGCAACGCGAAAACGAAGTTCCGTCTACCTCTTCAGGTGGAGGTTATAAAATCTCGTGGGACAGACCCAAGAGGAATAGACACTTCTGGTGATCTCATAGAATGGCATAGTACAGAAGGAGGCCATTCAGCCCATCATGCCTGTGACAGCTCTTTGAAAGAGGTATCCAATTGGTACCGCTTGCTCTGCTCTTTCCCTACAATTATTTTTCTTTCAAGTATTTATTCGATTCCCTTTTGAAAGTCACTATTGAATCTGCTTCCACCGCCCTTTTCAGGCAGCGCGTTCCAGATCACATAATTTACATAATTACCTTTCCTCATCTCCCGCTCTGGTTTTTTTGCCAGTCACCTTAAATCTGCGTCACCTGGTTACCAACCCTTCTGCCAATGGAAACAGTTTCTTCTTATTTGCTCTATCAAAACCTTTTATGATTTTGAACACCTCCATCAAATTTCCCTACTATAAGGAAAGCAATCTCAGCTTCTCCAGTCTCTCCACATAACTGAAGTCCCTCATCCCTGACAGTGGACACAAAACCAGCCTCAAGCAACACGAAATGAAAACCAGATTGCTCATTTGCTTACTGCTATTTGAGGGACTGAGTCCAAAATGTCTGTTGAGTCCCGTCTATTATAACAACAGTGGTCATAATTCCTTGTGCGGTTGTCGTGAGAGATGACAGCAGGCACAATATTACCAGAAGCTTCTCATCTCTCCCTCCATTCAGTTCCTTTTCTAGCCAGCTCCACCCTTCTTACCAACAGTTGCTATTATGCAGCTGTCGGGAGCCGACTTTTTTTTTGGGAGTGTTGCCAACTTTTATTCAGGGAGAACACATTGTTGGCTGTGAGGCTGAAAAGATGGCTGGTTAAAACAGGTGGCTGATCTGTCAAGGTTGCTGTAAGAAGAGGCGTTCACCACAGTTTCAGAGTACTAAACTATAATCCTATATATATATACCTAATCGGGACTAGAAAATTAATTGAATTCCCATAGTAAAAAATCCCAATGGATAAAACCGCTTTCACATTCACTCCCATTGTACAAAATTCCAATGGACCAAACTCCTTCCCATTCACTCCCATTGTACAAAATCCCAATGGACCAAACTCCTTCCCATTCACTCCCATTGTACAAAATCCCAATGGACCAAACTCCTTCCCATTCACTCCCATTGTACAAAATCCCAATGGACCAAACTCCTTCCCATTCACTCCCATTGTACAAAATCCCAATGGACCAAACTCCTTTCCATTCACTCCCATTGTACAAAATCCCAATGGACCAAACTCCTTCTCATTCATTCCCATTGTATAGAATTCCAATTTACCAAGAGCTGATATCAGCTGGTAATAAACATGGTTATTTCTCTAGTTGTGGTCTTCAGGACATTCCTTGATCAATAAATTCAGAAGTTACAGCTTTCAGATTCCCAGCTGATTCCAGCAACATGGAGCAGAGTTAACTAATGTGCCTCTACCTCATTGTAAAGAATTAGAGAAAAGGGGATCATCCCAGAGACACCACACAGCTTTATCAAGATTGCAGAACATTGCTTTCTGTCATTTTCCACTGAAGGAGATGTCCTCCCAGATCAAGTCCTCTGAGATCAGGTCCTCCGAGATCGGGGCCTACCAGATCAGGTCCTCCGAGATCAGGTCCTCCAGGATCAGGTCCTCCCAGATCAAGTCCTCTGAGATCAGGTCCTCCGAGATCGGGCCCTATCAGATCAGGTCCTCCGAGATCATTTCCTCCCAGATCAGGTCCACCAAGAGCAGGTCCTCCCACACCAGCCCCTCCCACACCAGGTTCTCCCAGCTAAAGCTCCCAGATTTGGCCCTCCACCAGGCCTGGTCTTCCCAAACCAAGTCCTCCCAGATCAGGTCCTCCCAGATTAGGACCTCCCTGACCAGGTCCTCCCAGCCAGGCTCCCACACGATGGCTTCCAGTGACCAGTATATGGACATCAAGTCAGGATAGAATTAGTCTTCATGGTGTGTTATTTGTAGTAAATCCGTATAATAAGTTAAAAAAGCTGTTATTTTCACAAAAGTCATCTGTCACCTGAATAGAAAACCATGGGCTTGAACCTGGACCTCATTGCGGCCATTTTCCAGGCACAGAATAGTGAAAGTGTTCCAATTTAGTGACCAACTCCTTACGTATTGGAAACACATCAAACACCAGGTAGGTAGTGCCAGGTAGGTAGGCTGTAGAGACATCCAGGATAGCTGCCTGAAACAGACTCTATATTGAATGGAATAAGGAGTCTAACTTCAGTTTGCACCCCACTTCTGGCAGGATCCAATTTGGAAACCCGTACATTTCTGGTTGGACTGAACAGTTTTGAGGCAGTCCTGCACACAGACACACACACACACACAGACACAGACACACACGCACGCACACAGGCGCACAGACAGACACACACACACTGCACTATTACTCAGTGGTGGCAGTGAGTGTTTGGGACATTAGTGCGAAACAGTTTAAGAGATGCTTGATCGAATTCTATTTCCATTGCAAAGTTACCTCCTAAATCGTGAGTGTGTCTCAATATAACCCATAATTATTCTGCCTGCATGAAATGGAATTGCCATAGCAACCTGAGCCTGTTCATCAACGGTTTTTGTTAAAGTCCCTGAATGTTACTCAAGCCTCAGGATTAAAGGAACGGATTCTGTTCAATTAAATGCTGAACCCTTTCACCACTCGTTTTAAAATTCCTCTTTTTTTTCATTGCTGATGGGACGGTGGAGATGGGAGGCGTATCGGACAAGGACTTTCGAGTGGTTCATTACAATCTCATTCCAATTTCATCTTCACAAGAAGTGCTTGTGAGTTTCTTTGGAGCTGAATGGGATTCATTCATTCATCGGCCAGGGTACAGTAGCATAGTGGCTATTTTACTGGACCAATTAGCCAATGCTTTGGAATGAAGATCCCAGAGACATGAGTTTAAATCCCACCACAGCAGCTGGAGAAGTTAAATTCAGTTAATTACATCGATCTGCAATTAAAAAGCTAGTCCCAGTAATGGTGACCATGAAATTACTGGATTTATTGTTTTAAAACCATCTGGTTCACTAATGTCCTTCAGGGAAGGAAATCTGCCATCCTTACCTGGTCTGGCCTACACGTGACTCCAGACCTGTGAAAATGCCTAGTAAGCCACACCCTACAAGGGAAAAACTTACTTGTCCTTGACCTAATCCTCATCAATCTACCTGTCGCAGATGCTTCTGTCCATGACAATATAGGTAGGAGTGACCACCGCACAGTCCTTGTGAAGATGAAATCCTGGTCTTCCCATCCATCGTATTGTGTGACAGTGCTGAATGGGATAGATTCAGAACAGATCTAGCAGCTCAAAACTGGGCATCCATGAGATGCCGTGGGCCATTGTAATCAACCACAATCTGTAATGTTATGGCCTGGCATATCCCTCACTCGACCATTACCATCATGTCAAGGGGTCAGCCCTGGTTCAATGAAGAGTACAAGAAGGCATGCCGGGAGCAGCACCAGGCATATGAGGTACCAATCTGGTGAAGCTACAACACAAGACTACATGCATGTTAAATAGCAGAAGCTATAGATAGAGCTAAGTGATTCCACAACCACAGGATCAGATCAAGACTCTACCATCCAGTCGTGAATGGTGGCGGACAATTAAACAAATAACCGGAGGAGGAGGCTCCATGAACATTCCCATCCTCAGTGATGGGGGAGCCCAGCACATCAGTGCAGAAGACAAGACTGAAGTATTTGCAACCATCTTCAGCCAGAAGTGCCAGGTAGGTGTAGAGATCAGGGAGGGGGAATTGTGATATACTTGAACAAATTAACATTGAAAGGGAGGAAGTATTAGCTGTTTTAGCGAGCTTAAAAGTGGATAAATCCTCAGGCCCAGATGAGATGTATCCCAGGCTGCTATGTGAGGCAAAGGAGGAGATAGCAGGGGCTCTGACACAAATTTTCAAATCCTTTCTGGTCACAGGAGAGGTGCCAGAGGACTGGAGGACAGTGAATGTGGTACCATTATTCAAGAAGTGTAGCAGGGATAAACCAGGTAATTACAGGCCAGTGAGTCTAACATCAGTGGAAGGGAAACTATTGGAAAAATTCTAAGGGACAGTATTAATCTGCCCTTGGAGAGGCAGGGATTAATCAAGGATAGTCAGCATGGCTTTGTCAGGGGGAGATTGTGTCTTATAAATTTGAATGAATTTTTCGAGGAGGTGACTAGATGTTTCAATGAGGGTAAAGCAGTTGATGTAGTCTACATGGCCTTCAATAAGGCTTTTGATAAGGTCCCGCATGGGAGATTGGTTAAGAAGGTAAGAGCCCATGGGATCCAGGGCAATTTGGCAAATTGGATCCAAAATTGGCAAAGTGGATCCAAAATTGGCTCAGTGGCAGGAGGCAGAGGGTGATGGTCGAGGGTTGTTTTTGTGATTGAAAGCTTGTGACCAGTGGTGTACCACAGGGATCGGTGCTGGGATCCTTGCTGTTTGTCGTGTACATTAATGATTTAGACATGAATATAGAAGGTATGATCAGTAAGTTCGCAGATGACACGAAAATTGGTGGTGTCGTAAATAGTGAAGAGGAAAGCCTTAGATTACAGATAGACTGGTAAGATGGGCAGAGCAGTAGCAAATGGAATTTTATCCTGAGAAGTATGATTGGCTGCATTTTGGGAGGACTAACAAGGCAAGGGAATATACAATGGATGGTAGGACCCTAGGAAGTACAGAGGGTCAGAGGGACCTTGGTGTACTTGTCCATTGTTCACTGAAGGGAGCAGCTCAGGTAGATAAGGTGGTTAGGAAGGCATATGGGATACTTGCCTTTATTCGCTGAGGCATAGGATATAAGAGCAGGGAGGTTATGGTGGAGCTGTATAAAATGCTAGTTAGGCCACAGCTGGAGTACTGTGTACAGTTCTGGGCACCACACTATAGGAAGGATGTGCTTGCACTGGAGAGGGTGCAGAGGAGATTCACCAGGATGTTGCCTGGGCTGGAGCATTTCAGCTATGAAGAGAGACTGGATAGGCTAGGATTGTTTTCCTTACAGCAGAGAAGTCTGAGAGGGGACATGATTGAGGTGTACAAAATTATGAGGAGCATAGTTAGGGTAGATAGGAAGAAACTTTTTCCCTTAGCGGAGGGGTCAATAACCAGGGGGCATAGATTTAAGGTAAGGGGCAGGAGGTTTAGAGGGGTTCTGAGGAAAAACATTTTCACTCAGAGGCTGGTTGGAATCTGAAACACACTGCCTGAAGAAGTGGTAGAGGGAGGAACCCTCACAGCATTTAAGAAGT
Source organism: Heterodontus francisci (assembly GCF_036365525.1). Lineage (NCBI taxonomy): Eukaryota > Metazoa > Chordata > Chondrichthyes > Heterodontiformes > Heterodontidae > Heterodontus > Heterodontus francisci. The sequence goes on along the minus strand of NC_090410.1, from coordinate 8,214,512 downwards.
ATTTAGATGAGCACTTGAAACGCCATAGCATACAAGGCTATGGGCCAAGTGCTGGAAAATGGGATTAGAATAGATACGTGCTCGATGGCCGGCATGGACACAATGGGCTGAAGGGCCTGTTTCTGTGCTGTTTTGCTCTATAACTCTATGATCCATCTCAGTATCCTCCTGAGGGCCCCAGCATCACAGATGCCAGACTTCAGCCAATTAGATTCACTCCATGCGATATCAGGTAATGACTGAGTGCACTGGATATTGCAAAGGCTATGGGCCCTGACTACATTCTGACAATTGTACTGAAGATCTGTGTTCTAGAACTAGGCGCATCTCTAGCCAGGCTGCTTCAGTACAGCTACAAAATTGGCATATACTTGACAATGTGGAAAATTGCCCAGGTATGTCCTGTCCACAAAAAGCAAGACAAATCCAATCCAGTAAATTACAATCCCATCAGTCTACTCTCAATTATCAGTAAAGTGATGGAAGGTGTCATCGACAGTGCTATCAAGCAGCACTTGCTTAACAATAACATGTTCACGGATGCTCAGATTGGGTTCCGCCAGGGCCACTTGGCTCCAGACCCCATTACAGCCTTGGTCCAAACATGGACACAAGAGTTGAACTCCAGAGGTGAGATGAGAGTGACTGCCCTTAACATCAAGGCAGCATTTGACCGAGTGCGGCACCAAGGAGCCCAAGTAAAATTAAAGCCAATGGGAAGCAGGTGGAAAGTTCTCCAGTGGTTGGAGTCATACCTAGCACAAAGGAAGATGGCTGTAGTTATTGGAGGCCAATCATCTCAGCCCCAGGACATCACTGCAGAAGTTCCTCAAGCCCAACCATCTTCAGCTACTTTATTAATGTCCGCCCCTCCATCATGAGGTCAGAAGTGGGGATGTTTGCTGATGATTGCACAGTGTTCAGTTCCATTAGCTACTCCTCATATACTGAAACAGTCCGTACCCACATGCAGCAAGACCTGGGCTGAGAGGTGGCAAGTAAAATTTGTGCCACACACGTGCCAGGCTATGACCATCTCCAGCAAGAGTCTAACCACCTCCCCTTGACTTTCAATGGGATCATCATTGAATTCCCCACCATCAACATCCTGGGGGCAACAATGTCCAGAAACTGAACTTCACCAGCCACATACTGTGGCTACAAGAGCAGGTCAGAGGCTGGGAATTCTGCAGCAAGTAACTCACCTCCTGTCTCCCTAAAGCCAGTCTACAAGGCACAAGTCACAATACTCTCCACTTGCCTGGGTGAGTGCAGCTCCAAAAACACTCAAGAGGCTCGACATCATCCGGGACAAAGCAGCCCACTTGATTGCACCCCGTCCACCAACTTAAACATTCACACCCTTTATCACCGACTGTCATGCCAGGAATGAGGCACATTAATTTTGTCATGAACATTGATTTTAACCTGATACTGGAATGAAGAAAGGACTTGTTAAACAGATCAGCTGTGGCTGGAAAAGACATTTTCATATTAACAGACAGTGATTAGAAGGACAAAGGACCATTCCCTGAGACATTCAACCCACAATGGACCTTGATCACCAGGTATTGTGTGTAAGAGGAGCATTCCAGAGACTGCTAAGGTGATACAATCCAAGACATGGTCAGACCAGTTAGTCACATGACTAACCTGCTTGGCAACCTGAGTTTTTTGAATTTGTACAAACAGTTTTGGAGAGAAAGCTGTTTGCTCCTGGATTGAGAAGATCTCTCTCCTGTCTGCTCCCATCTCTTTCTCACAAGCCTCTGAATCCACTGAAGACATATGAACCCCAAGAGAGAAAAGTCTTCTAGAGTGAACGAGGTTTAAGAAGAATACTGGGCCCCAACGAAAAGCAAGATCTACCTACAATCAAAGATTCTACAGTGAGCTCGAAGAACCATAACAACAACTCTTCAGATATTGCTTCAAACTTTTCCACTTTACTTTTCTTCTGCCGTTTTCTGTCTCTATTTACATGTGTATATCACGTATGCATGCGAGCATGGGCACATCGCCTATCCGTAGGCATCAAACGAATTAGAGTTTAAGCTTAAGTTTAATAAATTTCAACTTTTCTTCTTTAAACCTAAGAAAGTCTGTTTGTGCTGGTTTCTTTGCCTTATAATTGGAAAGCAGTGAACAAGGATTCACTGAGGGGGAGCTAAAAACACGGTGTGTTTAAAATTAAACCCTGTCATGGTAAGACCAAGTGAAGGCTGAGAGGGACCCCTAGACACCTTTCTCACCTGGTCGTAACACGACGCACAGTGGCAGCAGTGTGTACCATCTACAAGGTGCACTGCAGCAACTCACCACGCCTCCTACAACAGCACCTTCCAAACCTGCGACCTCTACCATCTAGAAGGACAAGGGCAGCAAATGCATGGGAACACTGTAGGGTGCTTCCGATTGGGTGAGGGTCGTTCAACCTTAATGGTCACGACCGAACCCACTTATTTACGGTCGAAGGTCTGTGCTTACCTTTATGAATTACCCTGAAGGATGATGAATAATGAAATCGACACAGTTTTCAGATTTCGAATAATAAAAGTATGTTTAATATGTACAATGAATCTCAACATGGCAAAACCGATGCTAACGTTCCTATATGACTAAAAACAAATAGATTACTTCCCCTTGGAATTCTTAAACTAAGCCCCTCCGTGTTCTCTAGCTCACTGTGGGTTAACTCCCAACACTACACTAACCCCCTTTTATAAGGTTTGGTCGGGACATGCAGAGGTAACTCTCCACACGGCTGTGAGTCGAGTATTCTGCAGGCTGCGGATGAAATGCTCACCCTGCTGACATTGGCTGCTGGGTCCTGTCTTCTACGATCGAAGTCCTTGGGGGCCGTACCTGTTCCTCAGGGCATGCGACTTCCTTTGGTTTTGGTTGTAGAGAGAGCAGCGTGCTCTGATCTTCTGTCCTGTAGAGCTGTGTGGCTGGTGTCCGTTTGACATCAACTTTTTTTTAAATTTCCAAAATATACTTTATTCATAAAAATCTGTAAAAAAATACATTACCAAACAGTTTCCAAACAGCACCAAAAAATACAAACATTGCAAGGGAGATCAGTTTCCTTCAATACAATCATGAGTTGCCTCACAACCCTTCCATTTCATTTGTCATGCCAGATGCATTTTTACATTTTACAGCAAACGAAAAATTTCCCGATACAGTTCGAGGGGTTTCCCAATGGATCCAGCCCCTCAGTTCAGCTTGGTGGGGGGACCTTACACAGCGGTCTTTTGACATCAACTATTCGACCCTCCTCTCCTTCCTCAGGCAGCTTCAGTTCGACTGTTTCAGCGGTCTTGATTTTTCCCCCAAAACCGAATGTTCCCTTGTTTTCTGATTGATCTTGTCAGACGGTGGAAAATGCTTCGTTTGGTCCCTGCGTTCGCCAGAGCTGGCGGGCAGCCATAAAGGCGGGGCTAAAGTGTGGCGAGTCGAAGAGACTTAGTAGTTGGAAGGAAAAAAGACAGGCGCAAGGTGAGAGCCAACTGTGTAACAGCCCTGACAAACAAATTTCTCTGCAGCACCTCTGGAAGAGTCTGTCACTCTAGGATTGGCCTTTATAGCCACTCCAGGCGCTGCTCCACACACCACTGACCACCTCCAGGCGCTTACCCATTGTCTCTCGAGACAAGGAGGCCAAAGAAAAAAAAAGGTCCCTGGAGAGAAAGCTTTGTTTGAATGTGTAGTATTTTCCCACCTCTTACCGAGTTGGTTTCAGCGGTGGGGGGACAATGGGAACTGCTGGTCTTGTTGAGTACTATACGAGGTGTGAACAGTTTCCGATGGGTTCTCTTGTTCAGACCGATTGACTTGATTATGTCAACCGATGGATTTCATTGTCTCCTTAGCCAGCTTGGAGCTAGTGATGACATGGGAGCAGAAGGCAATGTCTTTGTTGGGTGGGGTGGGTTTTGGTTGTGCAATTTGAAAAGCTTGTCCTTTCTGGTCTGAGACCGAGAGCCTGTCCTTTGGTAACTGTGTTTTAAACAGGGTCCTTTTCACAGCCATTTTCCCCAAACTGGGGTTTTACCCCTGGCGAATAAAGTCTTGGATTAAAAATGACAATCCTTCAACACCACCACCTGCAAGTTCCCGTCCAAGTCACACACCATCCTGACTTGGAACTATATCGGCGTTCCTTCACTGTCGCTGGGTCAAAATCCTGGAACTCCCTTCCTAACAGCACTGTGGGTGTACCTACCCCACATGGACTGCAGTGGTCACCACCACCTTCTCAAGGGCAATTAGGGATGGGCAATAAATGCTGGCCTAACCAGCGATGCCCAAATCCAATGAAAAATTAAAAACCCCTCCGTAATCAGTGCTGGAATCATTAGCTATGAAAATGTGGCATTTTGAGTGGCCACACAATGCTCAGTGGTGGCCAATTGTGTGTCAGCCATGGATTGGTGCACGGTATTCGTATCTATGAGTCAGAAGATCCTGGGTTCAAGTCCCACTCCAGCGATGTGAGCATGTAATACAGTCTGGCATGACTGAGGGAGTGCTGCACTGTTGGAGGTGCTGTCTTTTGGATGAGACATTAAACCGAGGGCCCCGTCTTCTCTCTCAGGTGAATGTTAAACATCCCACGGCCACTATTTCGAAGATGAGTAGGTGCGTTCTCCCTGCTGTTCTGGCCAATAGTTATCTCGCCCTCAACATCACAAAAAAAAGGATTATCTGTTCGTTATCACATTGCTGTTTGTGGGATCTTGCTGTGTGTAAACTGGCTGTTGCATTTCTTGCATTACAACAGTGACCACACTGCAAAAAGTACTTCATTCGTCGCAAAGCACTTCGTGTTGTGAAAGACACTATATAAATGAAATTGTTCTTTCTTTTAACTCACGCAGATCAATTCATCTGATTCGAGAGAAGGAAAACCATTTTTAAAAGCAGCAGAGGGTGGAGGGGTGGGATCGACAATGACCTTTCACCTCTGAGGCCTAATTTCGCAACTAGCCTGGGTCTTTGGATAGATAGCAAGCAACGCCTCGATTTTAAAAATTCTGAAGTTTTCAAATCCCTCCATGGCCTCCCTATCTCTGCGATCTCCTCCAGCACCACAACCCTCCGAGATCTTGGTGCTCCTCTAATTCTGGCCTCTTGTGCATCCCTGATTTTAATCGCTCCACCATTGGCGCCCGTGCTTTCAGCTGCCTGGGCCCCAAGCTCTGGAATTCTCTCCCTAAACCTCTCCGCTTATCATTGGGGACAGTGTTCTCTCTCTGCTGGTTGCAAGAGTCTCTTCATGAAACAGGTTGGACAGTCTCAGGCCAATCCCTAGTGGGCTAGGGCCCACAGCACTAACTCCATCCTCTCACTGTGCTAATTCCCAGAGAACATAGAGTCATAGAGTCATTTACAGCACAGAAGGAGGCCATTCGACCCATCTAGTCCATGCCGGCTCCCCACAGAGCTATCCACTCAGTCCCACTCCTCCGCTCGATCCCTGTAGCCCAGCAAGTTTATTTCCTTCGAGCAGCCATCCAATTTCATTGTCTCCGCTTCCACCATCCTTGTGGGCAACGAGTTCCACGTCATTACCATCCGCTGTGTATAAATGTTCTTCCTCATTGTCCCTCAATCTACGTCCCCTACTCCTTGTACCATCAGTTAATGGGAACAGTTCTTCCTTGTCTAACCTATCTAAGCCTGTCATAATCCTGTATACACGCGACAGCAATGCCTTTAGGTACTACCACATAGGCCAAAGGTCTCCGCTCGTGATCCTGGTCCCTATCACACGTGAGGTGCTCGACTGTGATACTACCACAGACGCATAGCCGACTGGCTCTCACGAATCAAGAATGGCCATTTGGACGTAATGGGCACCTGTGAGAGAGAAAAACGTCTTTTGAAAAACAGAGGCAGCGATTTGAGTTGATGAAAATGTTTTTTTCCAAAATACACTTTATTCATAAAAATCTGTAAAAAATACATTACCAAACAGTTTCAAACAGCACCAAGTCAGAAAATACACCAGTGCAAAGGAGGTCAGTTTCCTTCAATACAATCATGAGTTGCCTCACAACTCTTCCATTTCATTTGTCGTGCCAAAGACATTTTCCAGCAAACGGAAATTTTCCCAATACAGTTCGAGTGGTTTCCCATGGATCCAGCCCCTCAGTTCAGCTTGGTGGGGGGGACCTTACACAGTGGTCTTTCCCCATTGAGCCTTTGCTGCGGCTGCCCCAAGCTTTAGTGCGTCCCTCAGCACGTAGTCCTGGACCTTGGAATGTGCCAGTCTGCAACATTCGGTGGTGGACAACTCTTTGCGCTGGAAGACCAGCAAGTTTCGGACAGACCAAAGAGTGTCTTTCACCGAATTGATAGCCCTCCAGCAGCAGTTGATGTTTGTCTCGGCGTGCGTCCCTGGGAACAGCCCGTAGAGCACAGACTCCTGTGTTACAGAGCTGCTTGGGATGAACTGCCCAGCAGGGGGAGTGCCTCCTCCAAGATGCATCCAACAGTTTTAAGGAGTTCAGGGTTTAAACTGAGCTGAATGTTTTTTTTTGTGAAACTTAGCAATTAGGATAAAATTGGAACGATAGCCTGATACCAAAAAGGATCGGGCTTTGCGTGCACTCCAGAGGAGTGGGATAAAGATATGCTGCCTTCGCTTGGGAGCTGGAACATGTGTCAGTCAGAGTGCCTATCCATTCACCTCTGGAATATGGTTTGAACCGGAGCCAAGGAGTTGAAAGTTTTCTCTCCAACAATTGCCAAGTGAATTTCCCTGAGGGCCCATCACAGCGATTATTATCCCAAGACGGAAAGCAGCTCTCTCCCTCCCTGAGATTGCGCACACAGGATTAACACAACCTCATTCAGGGTCGAGAACAAGAGGAGGCCATTCAGCCCCTCGAACCTGCTCTGTCAATCAATTAGATCATGGCTGATCTGCGTCACAACTCCAGTCACCCAGCCTTGGTATCGGTCTGGTTCACTAAAGCCCGGCTACACGGCCCGAACCCGACCAAACCTGACTATATGTGTCGGATTCATGTCGGGTTGGGTCTGTTTTCTGCGTCCAGCGTTCGGGCTCAGGTCAGGCCGGACTGTTGTTTTGTTTCGTATTGTGTTCATTTTAATCTACGATTTTGTTTCTACTTCATTAATGTGTTTGTTATTTTCAGGTAGGGTCGGGCATTTAAAAAAAATTAAAGGTCTCGGACCCGGGTTGGGTTCAGGTTGGTTGCTGTTGGGTCGGGCCTGGGTCGGGTTTTAATTTTATACTCGAGCCAGGCTTTCCGGTGCAGCCTCTCCAAAGCCTTCCTGAGCTGCAGTGCACCAAAAGACTAGAGCAATAATTCTAAAATTAATATAAGGCTCCTTCGACAGCACCTTCCAAAACCACGATCTCTACCACCTCGAAGGACAAGGGTAGCACATACATGGGAACACCACCACCTGCAAGTTCCCCTCCAGGTCACACACCATCCTGAGTTGGAACTATATCGCCATTCCTTCACTGTCGCTGGGTCAAAATCCTGGAACTCCCTTCCTAACAGCACTGTGGGTGTACCTACCCCACATGGACTGCAGCGGTTCAAGAAGGCAGCTCACCACCACCTTCCCAAGGGCAATTAGGGAAAGGCAATAAATGCTAACCTTTGCATTCCAAAAATGAGTTTTATTTTTAAATTAAGAGAATTGAAAGGATAGATGAAGAGCTAAAAAAAGGATAATTAAGAGTTAAAGAAAGAGAAAAGGGAAGAGAAATAGACAGCAGAATTGAGAAAGAAATAGAGCAGAATTGAGAGAACTAGAGTGAGGAAGTGACTAGATGTGTAGATGAGGGTAAAGCAGTTGATGTAGTCTACATGGACTTCAGTAAGGCTTTTGATAAGGTCCCACATGGGAGATTGGTCAAGAAGGTAAGAGCCCATGGGATCCAGGGCAATTTGGCAAAGTGGATCCAAAATTGGCTTCGTGGCAGGAGGCAGAGGGTGATGGTCGAGGGTTGTTTTTGCGAATGGAGGCCTGTGACCAGTGGTGTACCACAGGGATCGGTGCTGGGATCCTTGCTGTTTGTAGTGTACATTAATGATTTAGACATGAATATAGGAGGTATGATCAGTAAGTTCGCGGATGACATGAAAATTGGTGATGTTGTAAATAGTGAGGAGAAAAGCCTTAGATTACAGGACGATATAGATGGGCTGGCAAGATGGGTGGAGCAGTGGCAAATGGAACTTATTCCTGAGAAGTATGAGGTGATGCATTTTGGAGGACTAACAGGCAAGGGAATATACAATGGATGGTAGGACCCTAGGAAGTACAGAGGGTCAGAGGGGCCTTGCTGTACTTGTCCATTGATCACTGAAGGCAGCAGCACAGGTAGATAAGGTGTTTAGGAAGGCATATGGGATACTTGCCTTTATTTGCCAAGGCATAGAATATAAGAGCAGAGAGGTTATGATGGAGCTGTATAAAACACTAGTTAGGCCACAGCTGGAGTACTGTGTACAGTTCTGGGCACCACACTATAGGAAGGATGTGATTGCACTGGAGAGGAGATTCACCAGGATGTTGCCTGGGCTGGAGCATTTCAGCTATGAAGAGAGACTGAAAAGGCTAGGGTTGTTTTCTTTATAGCAGAGTGGGCTGAGGGGGGACCTGATAGAGGTATACAAAATTATGAGGGGCATAGATAGGGTAGATAGCCTTAGCAGAGGTGTCAATAACCAGGGGGCATAGATTTAAGGTAAGGGGCAGGAGGTTTAGAGGGGATTTGATGAAATAAAATTTCACCCAGAGGGTGGTTGGAGTCTGGAACAAAATATAAACAAGAAATGCTGGAAATACTCAGCAGGTCTGGCAGCATCAGTGGAGACAGAAGCAGAGTTAATGTTTCAGGTCGGTGACCTTTCGCCAGAACTGACAAATATTAGAAATGTAAAAGATTTTAAGCAAATAAAGCGGGGGTGGGGCAAGAGATAACAAAAGAGAAGGTGTTGATAGGATAAGGTCACAGAAAATAACTGACCAGAAGGTCATGGAGCAAAGACAAACGGTAAGTTAATGGTGCGCTGAAAGACAGAGAGGGTGTTAATGGACAGAAAACGGAACAGCCTGGCCCCAAGCACAAACGTGGAGAAAAAAAACCAGTGGATCGGCACAGTAGAAACAAGCTAAACAAACTAAAATAAAATAAACAAATACAAAAGAAAAAAAAAAACTAAAAATAAAATGGGAGGCTCGTCATCCTTTGAAAATGTGGAACAAGCACTGCCTGAAGGGGTGGTGGAGGCAGGAACCCTTACAACATTTAAGAAGTATTTAGATGAGCACTTGAAACACCACCATAGCATGCAAGGCTACGGGCTGAAATATGGGGTGAGAATAGATGGGTGCTTGATGGCCGGCACGGACACGATGGGCCGAAGGGCCTGTTTCTGTGCTGTATAACTCTATGACTCTTTAAAATTGAGAAATAGAAGGCAGAATTCGGAGAGAAATAAAGAACAGCAGATATAAGAGAAAATTAAAGGCTTAAAAAGAGAAGATAAAGGAAAGCAGGGGATTAAGAGAAGAGAAAGGGGGGTGAGTGGGAGAATTAGGAGGGCACCATAATGATTGCACTGCTGTTTTGGCAACAGATACCACGGACAGTCACAGGTTAAAAATCCACAAACACAATTGTGTGTGTGTTTACTTGGACATTTGGAAATGGTCCAAACATATACAAACTGTCTTAAAGACAGATCACTGGGGAGGTCCCATATGGAAAACCCCACAGCCTGCACTGAAGCTTCATTCCTGACTGTCTCAGAGAGCAGGACACAGGCTGAGAAACCTCTCCAGTAACTCACAGCCAACTTTTTAAAAAGTTTATTTTTCTCTCTCTATCTCTGTACTCTCCGGAACAGGTGAGTCAAATCTTCCTCTGTGTATATTATTTTCACCCGCGATTAAGATGTTCTCTCTCTCTCTCTCTCTCTCTATTTTGTGTGAGGTTCTGAATTGAAAGGAAAAGTTCCTGGAGCTTGCAGCCTCTGTATTTCTCTAGTCGAATTCTAAGAGTTCAGGGAATTAATTTGATTGGAAAAGTTGTGACTATGTTTGTGCTGTTTTTATTTCCTCTCTCTGTTCAGTGTTTGCAGCAGAATTGGCAAAGTGTTTCCTTTAAATCACACGATAATTACAGATGAAGAAGGTCTGGAAATATTTTACGATTGCAGTCAATACTTTCAGTTCCATGTGAGATTTACTTTTTACTTAAGGAGTATAATATCAATGCTAAATGTACCCGCCACGTGTTAGGACCTGTATCTCCCCTGAGCAGCTCCAGTCAGTGAGTGAGCAGCTCCAGTCACTGAGTGAGCAGCTCCAGTCACTGAGTGAGCAGCTCCAGTCACTGAGTGAGCAGCTCCAGTCACTGAGGGAGCAGCTCCAGTCACTGAGGGAGCAGCTCCAGTCACTGAGGGAGCAGCTCCGAGATTCTGTTCTGCTCTGTTTCCAGTGACTCGATCACATCCCCTGTGTCTCATTGAGCACAACAGGGCACTGCACTTAAAGCAGAGCTCCCTGCTGTCTGATCGTGACCACTTCCTGACTGTCTTCTGGTATTTTAGGCTGTTTGGCTCAACGTTCTGCAGCTTTTGGTGATCACTGCTGAGCTCTGGTTGGACAGATTGAGAGTTCACCGGGCTTCAGGTGTCAGCTGCGTTTTATTGCACGGCCGCTCAGAGTCCGAAGGTTGTGGGTTCAAGTCCCGCTCCAGAGACTTGAGCACAAAATCCAGGCTGGCGTTCCCAATGCAGCACAGAGAGGGTGCTGCGCTGTCTTTCGGATGAGATGTTAAACCGAGGCCCCGTCTGCCCTCTCAGGTGGATGTAAAAGATCCCACTGCACTATTCTGAAGAAGAGCAGGGGAGTTCTCCTGGTCAATCAATATCACAAAAATAGGTGATCTGTCATGTTTCTCATTGCTGTTTTGTGGGCGCTTGCTGTGCGCAAATTAGCATCTGCATTCCCTACATTACAAAAGAGACACACTTCAAAGCACCACTGGAGGCTGTGAAAGACGCTATACAAATGCAAGTTCTTGCTTTCTTACCAATACTGTCCGGTCGCTTTCAACTCCATCTGTGGCTATTTCAGCACCATTCGGGCAGCTTGTGAGACACCTGTTTCTCCTTCTCCTATGGAGCACTTTACATTTATGTCTGCCTTGAACTGCATCTGCCATTGGTCTGCCCAGTTACAGGTTTTGTCCCACATTCACTGATTAATGATTCCAGTTCCCATCGTTTGGGTTACTGAGGACATTGATGTATCTTAGGAACAGTAGTAGAACCTGCTTTGTTAGGAAGAGAAAGGAAAACTTGCATTTATATAGCACCTTTCACAACGATAGGATGTCCCAAAGTGCTTTACAGCTGATGATGTACTTTGTGCAGTGTGGTTACTGTAGTGATGTAGGAAACGCAGCAGCCAATTTGCGCACAGCAAGCTCCCACAAACAGCAATGTGATAATGACTGGATAATCTGTTTTCGTAACGTTGATTGAGGGATAAATATTGGACAGGACACCGGGGAGAACCCCCCAGCTCTTCTAAATAGCACCATGGAATCTTTTCCATTCACCCAAGAGGGCAGACAGGGTCTCAGATCAATGTCTCCTCTGAAAGACGGCACCCCTGACAGTGCAGCACTCCCTCGGTACTGCACTGGGAGCATCAGCCTGAATTATGTGTTCAAGTCTCTGGAGTGGGACTCAAACCCATGACCTCCTGACTCAGAGGCGAGAGCTATGCACGGAGGCTGACACAAATACGGAAGCAAAACATTTCTTTCTGTGCCATTCTCACTGTGGAAACCTCAAATCGCAGGGGCATTAAAAAGAAATACTACTTTACCAATCCATTTTTGAAAACTTTCATTTATTAGTGGGAAAGATATTGGTCGGGACGGGGGCGGAGTGGGGGGGAGAAGGGCTGTTCGACTAGGTGGGGCAGTTGGAGGTGGGAGGTCATGTGATGAAACCTCTGGGTTCATCCAATTAGCAGGCAGGTGAATGCAGAATACAGGTTTCCTTCTGACACAATACAAGGTGTAATACTGAAAAGGATAAGGAGGGTTAAAATCAGCCAGCATAATCCCAATTGCTAACTAGTGACCCCTAAAGTATCCTTATGTGTGTGTGTGTGTGTGCGCGCATGTACATTTGTGCTTGCATGTTGGGGGCACATGCGTGTCACATGTTGTGTGTATGTTTGTGCATGGTTGTGCGTGTGCAGATGCATGCGTGTATGAGAGTGTGAAGTGTGCCAGTGTGCATGTGAGGTGCGTGTGTGTATGTGTGATGTGTGTCTGTATGCGTGTAAGGTGTGTGCACGTGTGTGTGAGTGTGTATGCATGTGTGTGTGAGTGCGTGCATGTGTGTGTGTGTATGCACATGAGGTATGTATGTGAGGTGTGAGTGTGCATGTGTGTGTGTGCGTGAGGTGTGCGTATGTGTGCGTGTGCGTACATGTGAAGTGTGTGCGTGTGTGTATGCGTGAGGTGTGTGTGTGCGTGTATATGTGAGATATGTGTGTGTGAGGTGTGTGTGCGAGGTGTGCACACATGTGTGTGTGTGTGTGTGTGTGTGTGTGTGTGTGTGTGTGTGTGTGTGTGTGTGTGTGTGTGTGTGTGTGTGTGACAAAAACAAAAAATGCTGGAAATACTCAGCAGGTCTGACAGGATCTGCCAAACCTGTTGAGTATTTCCAGCACTTCTTGTTTTTGTTTCAGATTTCCGCCGTCTGCAGTATTTTGCTTTCATTATATGTGTGTGTGTGCATGTGTGTTTGAATGTGTGTGTGAGGTCTGTATCTGCATGTATGAGGTATGTAACAGGTCCTGCTTTCATCCTAAAACTGCTCACTATCCCAGGATCATAAGATCATAAGAACTAGGAGCAGGAGTAGGCCGTCCGGCCCCTTGAGCCTGCTTCGCCATTCAATAAGATCATGGCTGATCTTTTCGTGGACTCGGATCCACTTACCCGTGCTCTCACCGTATCCCTTAATTCCTTTATTGTTCAAAAAGATATCTACCTTAGCTTTAAAAACGTTTACTGAAGTAGCGTCAACTACTTCACTGGGCAAGGAATTCCATAGATTAACAACCCTCTGGGTGAAGAAGTTCCTTCTTAATTCAGTCCTAAATCTGCTCCCTCTAATCTTGAGGCTATGCCCTCTTGTCCTAGCTTCACCTGCCAGTGGAAACATCCTCTCTACTTGTATCTTATCTATTCCCTTCCTAATTTTATATGTTTCTATAAGATCCCCCCTCATTCTTCTGAATTCCAATGAATATAATCCCAATCTACTCAGTCTCTCCTCATAAGCCAACCCCCTCAACTCCGGAATCAACCTAGTGAACCTCCTCTGCACCCCCTCCAGTGCCAGTACATCCTTTCTCAAGTGAGGAGACCAAAACTGCACTCAGTACTCAAGGTGCGGCCTCACCAGTACCTTATACAGCTGCAACATAACCTCTCTGCTTTTAAACTCAATCCCTTTAGCAATGAAGGACAAAATTCCATTTGCCTTCCTAATTACTTGCTGTACCTGCAGACCAACCTTCTGCGATTCATGCACAAGGACACCCAGGTCCCTCTGCATAGCAGCATGCTGCAACTTTTTACCATTCAAGTAATAATCCTTTTTACTGTTACTCCTACCGAAATGAATGACTTCACATTTATTAACATTGTATTCCATCTGCCAGACCTTTGCCCACTCACTCAATGTATCTATGTTCCTCTGCAAAGTTTCACAGTCATCTGCACACTTTGCTCTGCCACTCATCTTAGTGTCATCTGCAAACTTTGACACCCTACACGTGGTCCCCAACTCCAAATCATCTATATAAATTGTAAATAATTGCGGTCCCAACACCGATCCCTGAGGCACACCACTAGTGACTGATTGCCAACCAGAATAGCACTCCTTTATCCCCACTCTCTGCTTCCTGTTAGTCAACCAATCCTCCATCCATGCTAATACTTTACCCCTAACGCCATGCATCCTTATCTTATGCAGCAGCCTCTTGTGCGGCACCTTGTCGAAGGCCTTTTGGAAATCTAGGTACACCACATCCACTGGGTCCCCATTGTCCACCTTGCTCATAATGTCATCATAGAATTCCAAAAGATTTGTCAAGCATGACCTGCCCTTCATGAACCCATGCTGCGTCTGCCCAATGGGACAATTTCTATCGAGATGCCCTGCTATTTCTTCCTTGATAATAGACTCAAGCATCTTCCCCACTACAGAGGTTAAGCTAATCGGTCTATAATTCCCCATCTTTTGTCTACCTCCCTTTTTAAACAGTGGCGTCACATCTGCTGTTTTCCAATCAACTGGGACTACCCCAGAGTCCAGCGAATTTTGGAAAATTACCGTCAGTGCACCTGCTATTTCTCCCGCCATCTCTTTTAGTACCCTGGGATGCATTCCATCAGGGCCAGGAGACTTATCAATCCTTAGCTCCATTAGCTTGCCCAACACTACCTCTTCCGTAATAATGATTGTTTCCAGGTCCTCACCTACGTTCGTCTCTTTGTCAATTACTGGCATGTTATTAATGTCCTCCACTGTGAAGACCGATACAAAATACCTGTTCAATGCCTCGGCCATTTCATCATATCCCATAACTAAATTCCCCTTCTCATCCTCTAAAGGACCAACATTTACTTTAGCCACTCTTTTTCGTTTTATATATTTATAGAAACTTTTGCTATCTGTCTTTATATTCTGTGCTAGTTTTTTTCTCATATTCTATCTTACTTTTCTTTATAGCTCTTTTTGTGGCTTTCTGTTGACCTTTAAAGTTTTCCCAATCTTCTAGTTTCATGCTGTTTTTGGCCACTTTGTATGCCTTCTTTTTCAAATTGATAGCCTCCCTTATTTCCTTTGACACCCATGGCAGATTACCCCTTTTCTTCCAGTCCTTCCTTTTCACTGGAATATACTTTTACTGAGCACTTTGAAAAATTGCTTTGAAAGTCCTCCACTGCTCGTCAACTGTCCCACCGTAAAATCTTTGTTTCCAGTCTACTTTAGCCAAGTCCTCCCTCATTCTATTGTAGTCCCCCTTGTTCAAGCACAGGACCCTGGTATTGGATTTTATCTTCACACTCTCCATCTGTATTCTAAATTCAACCATACTGTGATCACTCCTTCCAAGAGGATCCCTAACCATGAGGTCATTAATTATTCCTGTCTCATTACACAGGACTAGATCTCGGATAGCTTGTTCCCTCGTCGGTTCCATTACATACTGTTCAAGAAAACTATCACGGATACACTCAACGAATTCCTCCTCAAGGCTACCCTGACTGAGCTGGTTCGACCAATCTACATGTCGATTAAAATCCCCCATGATAATTGCCATACCATTTTTACAGGCATTAGTTATTTCTTTGTTTATTGCCCGCCCCAATGTAATGTTATTATTTGGTGGCCTATAGACTACGCCTATCAATGACTTTTTCTTCTTAGAGTTTCTAATTTCCACCCAAATGGATTCAACCTCATTCTCCATAGAACCTATATCATCTCTCAGCACCGCCCTGATGTCGTCCTTGAGTATCAGAGTTACACCACCTCCCTTACCTTCCTGTCTGTCCTTCCGAATAGTCTGGTACCCCTGGATATTTAACTCCCAGTCGTGACCAACCTGTAACCATGTCTCCGTAATGGCTACCAAATCATATTCATTCGCGATGATTTGTGCCGTTAACTCATCAACCTTGTTACGAATGCTATGAGCATTCAGGTAAAGTGCCTTTATGCTCGCTTTCTTACCCTCATGATTTCCAGGATCATCCTGGAATCCAAAAATAACCCCCGGCTTCTTCTCTCAACTGTAAACCATCCTCCTAAACCCCTGTCCTTTGTCTCCTCCACCCTCACCACCAACAATAAGTGTGAACAGCTCATCGTCTTCTTTTTCACTAAGATCGAGGGCATCCGATCAGCTGCCTCTGCCGCGTCCCTCCCTTCCACTAGCCCACCTAACCAAATTCCCTGCTGCCCGAGCTCTGATCTCACATCTTTCTCGAGTTCCTCTCTCACCTCATTTCCTCTCCAAGATCATCTTGTCCATGAGACCCACCCCCTGCTCGCTCAACCCAATTCCCACTAAACTGCCAACCACCCAACTTCCCCGCCTGGTCCCCATCTTAACCGATATTATTAATGGTTCTCTCTCTTCAGATGTTGTCCCACTCTCCTTTAAATCTTCCGTCATCATCCACGGCTCAAAAAAAACCGATTCTTGATCCCACCGTCCTTGCAAACTACTGTCCCATCTCCAACCTGCCTTTCCTCTCCAAAGTCCTTGAACATGTTGTTGCCTTCCAAATCCGTGCCTGTCCTTCCCGGAACTCTATGTTTGAATTCGTCCAATCAGGTTTCTGCCCCTGCCACAGTGCTGAAACAGCTCTTAGCAAAGTCACAAGTGACATCCCATGTGACCGTGACAAAGGTAAACGATCCTCCTCGTCCTTCTCGACCGGTCTGCACCCTTTGACATGGTTGACCACACAGTCCTCCTGCAACACCTCTCCACTGTCGTCCAACTGGGTGAGACTCGCCTGGTTCCATTCTTATCTATCTAATCATAGTTAGAGAATCACTAGCAATGGCTTCTCTTCCTGCTCCCACACCATTACCTCTGGTGTCCCCAAGGATCTAACCTTGGCACCCCCCCCCCCACTTCTCATCTGCATGCTGCCCCTCGGTAACATCATCCGAAAGCACAGTCTTAGTTTTCACATGTACGCTGACAGCACCCAGCTCTACCTCACCATCACCTCTCTCAGCCCCTCCGCTGTTGTTAAACTATCAGACTGCTTATCCAACATCCAGTACTGGACGAGCAGATATTTCCTCCAATTAATTACTGGGAAGACTGAATCCATTGTTTTCGGTCGCTGCTCCAAACTTGTTCCCTAGCTACCGAATCCATCCCTCTCCCCGGCAACTGTCTAAGATTAAGCCCGTCTGTTTGCAACCTTGTTGTCATATTTGAGCCCATGATGAGTTTCTGACCTCATATTTGTGTCATCACGAAGACTGCGTATCTCCATCGCCCCACTCCGCCCCTGTCTCAGATAATCTGCTGCTGAAACCCTCATTCATGCTGTTGTTACCTCGAGACTTGACTATTCCAACATTCTACCCTCCATAAACTTGAGGTCATCCAAAATTCTGCTGCCTGTGTCCGAACTCGCACCGGGTCCCGTTCCCCTATCACCCACTGTGCTCATTGACCTACACTGGCTCCCAGACGAGCAACATCTTGATTTTAAAATTCTCATCCTTGTTTACAAATCCCTCCATGGCCTCGCCCCTCCCTATCTCTGTAACCTCCTCCAGCCCCACAACCCTCCGAGATCTCTCTGCTCCTCTAATTCTGCTCTCTTGTGTATCCCTAATTTTAATCGCGCCACCATTGGTGGCCGTGCCTTCAGTTCCTGGGCCCCAAGCTCTGGAATTCCCTCCCTACACCTCTCCGCCTCTCCACCTCCCTGTTCTCCTATAAGACAGTCCTTAAAACCTACATCTTTGACCAAGCTTTTGGTCATCTGACTTAATATCGTCTTTTGTGGCTCAGTGCCAAATTTTGTTTTTTAGTGAAGCTCCTTGGGACATTTTATTACATTAAAGGCGCTATATAAATATAAGTTGTTGCTGCTGTTGTGTCTGCTTGTGTGAGGGGTGTGTGTGAGTGCACATGTGTCTGAGAGTGTATGAGGTGTGTGTAGGTGAGGGGTGTGTGTGTGTGAGGTCTGTTTGTGAGAGTGTGTGTCTATGTGAGGTATGTGTGTGTACCTGTGTGTGCAAGTTGTGTGCGAGTGTGTGTGTGTGCGCGTGTCTCTGTGCGCGTGTGTGTGAATGGTTTTGCATAAGTAAGTGTGTGTACACACCAGATAAGCCCCGGACTAGACTTTTTTGTGACGCCTTCCATAGTCGAAAAACCTCCCAACACAAGCTGTCCAGACCTATGTGTGGAGGTCAGGTACTGGAGAATGGCCAGTGCTCAGGATGTCTTAGCGTCTTCAGGAGAGGGGAGAAGGGAAGTGTAGCGAAACCTGCCAAAAAGTTACAAATAACAGGCCAAATTTCCCGGGTGATTTCTCACTCACTTCCGTTGTGCAATATGAGATAACTCCTGAATGAACTGAAAGTGATAGTTTGTCTCTGGTTAAAGCTCAAAGCCCAACTGCTTTTCCTTAGTTGCTGCTCCTGTTCCTTCACCAGGTAGGACAGTCTGTCTATCCTCTTTCTGTAAAATGTAAATTAGACTTTAGAAATTCAATTCTTTCAGCAAATATCAGGCACACAGTCTGAGTTTAAACCCTGGCCAGAGAGAGGGAATAAATTAAGATGTAGAAATTGCTTTTTCTCTCCCTCTCCATATCTCCCTTTTTAATCCCTCTTTCTCACACATCCATCTGCCTCGCTCTTTCACTGATTCTTAGCTCCCTGTCTTTCTCCATTGCCCTTTGTTTTGCTTTTGCTCTCTCTGTCACTCTCATTCTGCCTCTCTCCATTGCTCTGTCTTGTGTTCTTTCTCATTCTCTGACTTTCTCTCTCTCACTGTCTGTCTGCCTCTCTCTGCCCCTTGCTCCCTGTTTCCACCTTTGTTTGATGTGTGCCTGTGTTGTCGCTTAAACTGCAGCCCTCTCACTATCCTGTACTGTAATTTATTTATTTAGCGATACAGCACCGAAACAGGCCCTTCAGCGTCTGTGCTGACCAACAACCACCCATTTTATACTAATCCTACATTAACCCCATATTCCCTACCACATCCCCACCACCTGCCTACACTAGGGGCAATTTACAACGGCCAATTTACCTATCAACCTGCGGGTCTTTGGCTGTGGGAGGAAACCGGAGCACCCGACGGAAACCCACGCGGTCACAGGGAGAACTTGCAAACTCCGCACAGGCAGTACCCAGAAGGGAACCTAGGTTGCTGGAGCTGTGAGGCTGCGGTGCTAACCACTGCGCCACTGTGGGATTAAAAGTCCGGGCTTGGGGTTTAATGACAAAAGAACGTATCAGTGGTAATGTCCGAGGTAGTCATTTAGAGTAGTTTACAGCACAGGTGGAGGCCATTCGGCCCATTGAGACCATGCTGGCTCTCCACAGTGCTATTCGGTCAGTCCCACTGTATGGGATTGAGGGGAAAAGGTTTTTGTCAGGGTAGTGGGGGGGAGGGAGTAGCTGAATATTAGTTTCATGGTGGAGGGAGAAGACTGACAGAGGGCGAGTTTCAGGACCCTGACGTTAGGACTAAGCAGGGGTCCCGAGCCCACATTTACCTCCGAGTTCTCCAGCCAGTCGAGGGCATTCAGAGGGGTCAAGCAGGCAGGCCCCTCTGATTGGAGGGAAACCCCTATGGATGGCTCGTTGGGGCCACAGGTGCGTCCTCTCCTGCCCATGTTCCCCCACTTGGGAGTTGGTGCCTCCAGCTCTGCTGGCCCCCTGGACTGCTGCGGGGAGGCTTGCCCCCATTCGGTGGCAGCCAATCTGTCTCCTTGCCCACCACTGGGAATCTTTCCTGGCGATGGGAATACATCAGGGAGCCATCCCAAAGCGGCTCCCCGCTACCCAGCCCAGAGAATTGGACAGAGATTGAGTGAAACAGAATGAGAGAAGAACAGACAGAAAGATCGGATAGGGGAGTAACAGGATGTGGAAGAGGCGCAACACAAGATGGAGAGGTGCAGGAAAGATATAGCACAGATGAAGCCATGCAGGCAGTGGCTCTTTAAGACAGAACTCCTTTAATAAGACAGTGTCCCTTTAAGAAGACAGTGCCCCTTTAATAAGATAGTGCGTCTTTAAGGAAACAATACCTATTTAATAAGACAGTATCCCTTCAAGAAGACAGTGTACCTTTAAGAGGACAGTACCCTTTTAAGAAGGCAGTGTACCTTTAAGAAGACAGTACCCCTTTTGGAAGTTGGAACTGCGCCATGATGTTTGCCCGGCAGTAACCAAATACATGTAACATACCAACCCTTCAAGCTGAGGCACTATGCTGGGAAACATAGAAAATAGGAGCAGGAGTAGGCCATTCGGCCCTTCGAGCCTGCTCCACCATTCATTATGATCATGGCTGATCATCCAACTCAGTAACCTGTTCCCGCTTTCGCTCCATACCCTTTGATCCCTTTAGACCCAAGAGCTATATCTAACTCCTTCTTGAAAACATACAATGTTTTGGCCTCAACTGCTTTCTGTGGTAGCAAATTCCACAGGCTCACCACTCTCTGGCTGAAGAAATTTCGCCTCGTCTCAGTCCTGAAATCACATGGGACATGGACTTTAAGCAAATTGCCAACTGTGCTTATTTATCTCAACAGGATAAAGGTTTCTATTGACATTGGATTATGTTCTTTGACTTTACTGACAAACAATTACTGATGGCAAGTTTGGAAAATCCAACTGGTCTGGTGGGGTTTGAAACATAGAGAGTACCAACAACAACTCGCAGTTAGATAGCAACTTTAACACAGTGAAAGGTCCCAAGGGGCTTTGTAGGATTTCAGAGGGTTGTAGGGGTGGAGGAGGTTGCAGAGATAAAGAGGGAAGCGGACGAGGCCATGGAAAAATTTGAACACGACGATGAGAATGTTAAAATCGAGACATTACCCAGACCAGCGAGAAGAGGCAAAGAAGCAGGGGGGGACGAGGGATGAAATATATTTTTTCAGTCAGTAATCAGGACCTTATAAAGTCACTATGGCACAGCAGGAGGCCATTCAGCCCATCGAGTCACTGTAGAGCAATCCAGTCGGGTTGTGGTTGTTGGAGGTCAATCACCTCAGCCCCAGGACATCACTGCAGGAGTTCCTCAGTGACCTTCCCTCCATCATAAGGTCAGAAATGGGCATGTTCCCTGATGATTGAACGATGTTCATACCATTCGCGACTCCTCAGATACTGAAGCAGTCCATGTCCATGTGCAGCAAGACCTGAAACAAAAGTAACATTTGCGCCACACAAGTGCCAGGCAATGACCAACTCAAACAAGAGAGAATCTATCTATCACCCCTTGATATTCAATGCCATTACCATCGCTGAATTCCCCCACTATCAACATCCTAGGGGCTACCATTGACCAGAAACTGAACTGGACCAGCCGCATAAATACCGTGGCTACAAGAGCAGGTCAAAGGCTAGGAATCCTACGGCGAGTAACTCACCTCCTGACTCCCCAAAGCCTGTCCACCATCTACAAGGCACAAGTCAGGAGTGTGATGGAATATTCTCCACTTGCCTGGATGAGTGCAGCTCCAACAATACTCAGGAAGCTCGACACCATCCAGGACAAAGCAGCCCGCTTGATTGGCACCCCATCCACCACCTTAAACATTCACTCCCTCCACCACCGACGCACAGTGGCAGCAGTGTGTACCATCTACAAGATGCACTGCAGCAATGCACTAAGGCTCCTTAGACAGCACCTTCCAAACCCGCGACCTCTACCACCTTGAAGGACAAGAGCAGCAAATACATGGGAACACCACCACCTGCAAGTTCCCCTCCAAGTCACACACCCTCCTGACTTGGAACTATATCGCCGTTCCTTCACTGTCGCTGGGTCAAAATCCTGGAACTCCCTTCCTAACAGCACTGTGGGTGTACCTACCCCACATGGACTGCAGCGATTCAAGAAGGCAGCTCACCACCACCTTCTCAAGGGCAATTAGGGATGGGCAATAAATGCTGGCCTGGTCAATGACGCCCACATCCCATTAAAAAAATGCTTAACTGGATTTCAGGTAAAACGGCGAATACTTTTGGGTCAAAATTTAAGACCAATTCCGTGAAGACAATCGAATTTATTTTTGAAACCTACCCTTCACTTTGTTATCATGCTGATCTGTAATTGTACTCCAGGGTTTTTTTTATTTTGGAATCAAATGAGTATGAATGATAAAGGAAGGGCAGAAAGGATAAATAAAAACATGGCGAAATCCAACAGCATGACGGCACCACCACTGTAGCGTAGCTAGACTTTGTAGAATCTGTCCAGATCTTCATAGAGGTTTGAGCAAACAAATTTTTTCTTGCCATGTGGGAAGGTCTTCCCAAGGTGATCATAGCTAGTCACGCTGTCACAATCACACAGATTCCCTACCACAGTGACCCACCACTTGACCTCAGCGTCGGGGTCCTGACCCAAAGGGCAAAATCCAGCCCAGAAAGTGCTGGAAAGTGCTCAGCGGGTCAGGCAGCATCTGTGGAGAGAGAGAGAGAAATAACAGTCAGCGTTTCAGGTTGGTGAGACTGGACATAAGATGCTCTGTACAAATCAATGGCAGTCATGGTTTTTTTTAGTTGTTCCTGGGATGTGGGATTCGCTGGCTAGGCCAGCATTTATTGCCCATCCCGAATTGCCCTTGAGAAGGTGGTGGGTGTGATTGGATTGCAACATCAAAGCGTCAATGATTGCAGTCAAACTCTTCCCACTAAATCCAATGCTTCCTTGATTGAACTGTGTTGGAATGCTTACTGATAACCCGGAAATATCCACGTCTCCTCACAGAGACAGGTGGAGAGAATGGGCTCTTCAGCTGACTGATTGCCGCAATTCTGCTAAAATATTCCGAAGCCGATGAAGATACAGGTTAGAGAGACAACAAGGCCCTTGAACTAACTGTGACCACTGGATGCTCTGAATTCTGCCCGCTAGTTCACAAGAGCAGAAAAAATGCAAACCAATTGGGATGCACATCTAAAGAGATAGAATTAAAAAGTGGAGACGTTCTGTTAAACTTGTATTGACCCCTAGTTCGACCACACTTGGAGTATTGTGTACAGTTCTGGTTTCCTGTTACGACCAGGTGAGAAAGGTGTCTTGGGTTCCCTTTCAGCCTTCACTTGGTCTTACTGTAACAGGGTTTAATTTTAAACACACCGTGTTTTTAGCTCCCCCTCAGTGAATCCTTGTTCACCGCTTTCCAATTATAAGGCAAAGAAACCAGCACAAACAGGCTTTCTTGGGTTTAAAGAAGAAAAGTTGAAATTTATTAAAATGAAAGTTGGTTAACATCTATGGGTACATGCCGTGCCCCACGCTAGCATGCATATGCGATACACAGATGCAAATAGAGACAGAAAAGAGCAAAAGAAAAATAAAGTGGAAAGGTTTGAGGTAATATCTGAAGAGTTTTTGTTACGGTTCTTCGAGGTCACTGTATTATCCTTGATTGGAGGTAGATCTTGCTTTTCATTGGGGCCCAGTATTCTTCTTAAACCTCGTTCACTCTAGGAGACTTCTCTCTCTTGGGGTTCATGTGTCTTCAGTGGATTCAGAGGCTTGTGAGAAAGAGATGGGAGCAGACAGGAGAGCGATCTTCTCAATCCAGGAGCCAACAGCTTTCTCTCCAAAACTGTTTGTACAAATTCAAAAAACTCAGATTGCCAAGCAGGCTAGTCATGTGACTAGCTGGTTTGACCATGTCCGTTCGTGTATTTGGCCATCTTAGCAGTCAATCTGGAATGCGAGCTCCCCCACCTTCAACGTCTGGTAATCAAAGGTCCACTTTGGGTTGAATGTGTCAGGGAATGGCTGCTTTGTCCCTCCAAACACTGTCTGTTAATATGCAAATGTCTTTTCCAGCCACGGCTGATCTGTTTAACAAGTCCTTTCTTCACTCCAGTAACAGTTTAAAATCAATGTTCATGACAAAATTAATGTGCCTCATTCTTGGCAGGTGGGGGCCCAGCATGACACTCCATATACCTTGGTTTGACCACATTGGGAGCACTGTGCACAGTTCTAGTCTCCAAATAATGAAAAGGATGTAGAGGCACTGGAGAGGGTGCAGAGAAAATGTTTTAAGAATGATATCAAGAAAGACTGAACAGATTGGGTTCTTTTCTCTAGAAAAGAGAAGACTGTGCAGTGACCTGATAGAGATTGTTAAAATTATGAATCAGTTTGATTGGATAGACATAGAGAATGTTATAATCAGTTCTTTATGTTGTCTTGTGCAACATCAATGAAATGTGTGGAGTCCAGTTTGCTGAAGATCTCCAATTAACAACTGAACTATTATATACAATACAGAGCAAACTATTTACAGAACCTTCATCTGGGTGTTATAGTTGCAGAGTGACTCTGGCTTTGGGTCACACGACTACATCCTGGTACTTAGCTCATTAGCATACTGACATCTTAAAGGGACATCATTCTTAAAGGCAATCATACAACAAATGTCACAACACATATAGCCAGACGATGAAAGATAGATCGAGAGCCACATCTATATACACATACAAGCTTGTATTTACCGAGCTAGACGTTGCTTATTTCAGTCTGCTTCTTTATTTAGAAGCACTGGTGGGGCCCGCAGTTAATGCCCACCACCTGAACACAAACAAACACCCAATAAATATACAATTAACAGAGAAGATGTTTCCACTTGTGGTGGAGACCAAAACAAGGGGCCATAAATATAAGATAGTCACTAATAAATCCAATAGCAAATTCAGGAGAAACTTCTTTTTTCCAGAGAGTGGTGAGAATGTGGAACTCACTATCCCAGAGTGATTAAGACATTTAAGGGGAAGATAGATAAACACATGAGGGAGAAAGGAATAGAAGGATATGTTGATGGGGTGAGATGAATTCGGGTGGAAGGGGGCTCGTGTGGAGCATAAACACCACAGAATCATAGAATTGTTACAGCGCAGAAGGAGGCCATTCGGCCCATCATCTCTGTGCCAGCTCTCCGAAAAAAGCACTTCACCCAGTGC
Organism: Heterodontus francisci; assembly: GCF_036365525.1. Lineage (NCBI taxonomy): Eukaryota > Metazoa > Chordata > Chondrichthyes > Heterodontiformes > Heterodontidae > Heterodontus > Heterodontus francisci. The sequence continues at coordinate 8,189,694 of NC_090410.1, read as the reverse complement.
CGCTCCCCGGCCTTCTCCCTGCAGTCCTGTCCATTCTTCCTCTTCAGCTACTAAACAAATTCCCTCGATTGAATCTGCCTCCACCACACTCGCAGGCAGTGCATTCCCGATTCTAACCAAGCGTTGCTTTCCTCATGGCACAATTGCTTCTATTGCCAATCACCTAAATCTGTGCCCTCTTGTTCTCGATCCCTCCACCGATGGGTACAATTTTGCCCCTGTCTACTCTGTCCAGGCCCCTTATGATTTTGAACACTATTATCGAATCTCTTCTCAACCTTCCCTTCTCCAAAGAAAACAGTCCCAACTTCTCCAATCTATCCATGTAACAGAAGTTCCTCATCCCTGGAGCCACTCTTATGAATCTCTTCTGCACCCTCTCTAATGCACTCACATTGGCCTGGAACAGTGGGGCTGAATGGCCTGTTTCTGTGTTGTAAATTCTATGTAATTGTTCCTCCAAAACACAATCTCCAGAACTCGCTCTTCCGCCTACTTCTGCTACTCTAAGTGACCTCTCCTAAGACACTGTGGCATTCTCTTACTCCCACCATACCCAAATTTGCACAATCCAAGTTTGCTGTTGCCAAATCCGCTTAACTGATGGTTTACCTCTCCCATAACCTTTAACCTGTCCAACTTCATTGCTCAGCAAAAAGATTTAATCCCGGAGCTTTGTCATGACTTGCAGTGAACGGAGATGCCGTAACAGTTTGACAGTCTATTGCACACAGCCTTGGACAGTAGCCAAGGTAACTCAATTTCACAGCAGTTTCTCGGAAGTCTCGCTCACATTTGGTACCAATTCTGGATCACAAAATTGTGTGAAATATCTTGCGCAGCAGCGAGTCCAGACATGCCAAGCATCCTTTGTTGGCCTTTGTTGGTTTTCAGTAACAGGATATATCCTCTTCCAGTCCAGGGAAAGTCAGTTCAAACTAGCCAGCTCTTTTAGGATTCTCCTGCTCTTTGCTTCAGGTCCATATTCAGCCACAGCTAGGTTTTACGCCTATGTGAAGACCTCTCTCTCTCTCTCTCTCTCTCTCCCAGACCCTACTCTCCCAGCGCTTGTTACATAGGGAGTATCACATCACACACTGAACAACAACTTGCATTTATATGGCGTCTTAAACATTGTGAAACATCTCAAGGCTCTTCACAGGGGTGTTTATCAGGCAAAATATGAACACCGAGCCACTTGAGATATTAGGAGAGATGACCAAAAGCTCGGTCAATGAGGCAGGTTTTGAGGAGTGTCTTACAGCAGGAGAGACAGAGAGTGGTGGAGAGGTTTAGTTTAGAGATACAGCACTGAAACAGGCCCTTCGGCCCACTGAGTCTGTGCCGACCATCAACCACCCATTTATACTAATCCTACACTAATCCCACATTCCTACCACATCCCCACCTGTCCCTATATTTCCTTACCACCTACCTATACTAGGGGCAATTTATAATGGCCAATTTACCTACCAACCTGCAAGTCTTTTGGCTTGTGGGAGGAAACCGGAGCACCCGGAGGAAACCCACGCAGTCACAGGGAGAACTTGCAAACTCCACACAGGCAGTACCCAGAATTGAACCCGGGTCGCTGGAGCTGTGAGGCTGCGGTGCTAACCACTGCGCCAGGCAGCTGAAAGCACGGCTGCCGATGGTGGAGAGATTAAAATCAGGGATGCGCGAGAGGCCAGAATTGGAGGAACGCAGAGATTTCGGAGGGTTGTAGGGTTGTAGGAGGCTACAGAGATGGGAGATTTGAACAGGAGGATGAGAATTTTAAAATGGAGCTGTTGGTGGACCAGGAGCCAAAGTAAGTCAGCGAGCGCAGCGGGGGTGGCATGGGGATGGATGGGTGAGCGGGATTTTGTGCCAGTTAGGATACGGGCAGCAGCGTTCTGGATGAGCTCACGTTTACAGAGTTTGGAGGATGGGAGGGTGACAGGAAGAGCATTGGGATCATGGAGACTGGAGGTAACAAAGGCATTGATGAATAGGCCACTGTAAGATGAAAAAGCAGGTTAATGAATGTGCTTTTCTTTCTGTGTGCAGGAGGTGCCAAAGTGGGGAGTCAATGCCAATCTGGAAAAGCAGCTTAACCAGGCTGAGCCCCACAAAACTGTATGAGGGCTCCGTAAAGCTGCAAAAGGAAATAATATTGGGAAGCAGGATGTCTGCTGGATCCAACCCTTTCGAGGAAGACATGAGCAATGAGATGAATCCCTTTGCCGAAGACTTAGAACAGGAGAATAATCCTTTCGATGAAGAAGAGGAGGAAGGGGCAAATGCCCCAGAGAGTCTGAACGAAAGCTCGCAATCAGGCGAGGCAACCACGCCAAAGAGAAAGGGCAGTGAGAAACCCAAAACGCTAATTTCTCCCCTGAAGAAGATGTTGGGGGCCGTCAAGAAGAAAGGACGATTGCCCACTGAGGAGAAAAGTGAAGAGAAGAAGCAGCTCTTCAGACTCCCGTCAACTCTGAAAGATCAGGAGTTGCCTTGGAAAAACCAGGAGCAGAAGAAAGGCCATAGGCAGTCGGAGGAGCTCTCCTCCCCGGTGAAAATGGGAAACGGGTTGGAGAAGGAAGGGCCGGTGGACTTGGAATCGAAGAAGAGGCTGTCCTTCCTTAAACGGGGCAAGGCTAAAGCGGAGAAACCAGAACTGGGGGGAGAGTCGGAGAAACAAACGGAGACGGTGCCCAAAGTCAAGGAGCCTCTGTCAGGTAGGCTCCCCTCGTAGAGACATGCAGCCCGGTTTGTGTTTATAACCTTACTAGTGGTACAATGCAGGTTGTGGGTTGGGTAATGTCCGAAACTAGGGGCTATGAATATAAGATTGTCAGTAATAAACTCAATAGTGAATTCAGGAGAAACGTCTTTACTCAGAGAGTGGTGAGAATGTGGAGCTCACTTCCACAGGGAGTAGTTAAGGCGAGTAGCATAAATGTATTTAAGAGGAAGCTAGACAAGCATATGGGGGAAAAAGAAATAGAGAGGGACATTGATAGATTTAGACGAGGAAGGATGGGAGGAGGCTTGATTGGATCATACACGCTGGCATGGTCTGGCTGGGCTGAATGGACTGTTCCTGTGCCATATATCCTATGTATGTAATCCCAAGTAATGCTGATAGAAAGGAACTTGAGCCAATTACAATATGCTATTTGTAAATAGGGCACTTTAATTCTTCGTACATCCCCCTCGTCGTCCGCCAGTCGGGATCCTGCTGGGCCGTCGGGGCTCCACAGTGAGAAAAACCCAGAGCTAAATAAAAGGAGGCATTAAAAAAACATTTGTTTTGTTAAAAAAAAATTCTTTGGCTATTCTTTTTGGTTATGCAAATAGCAGATGGGGAGAAAAGGGACAGTCTAGAATTATCCAATCCTGGAGAGATTTGCTTTCTGATTGGCTGTGGGAAAGTGGGCACCACAAGGATGGACATGTCAGAAGATCAAAGGTGGAAGCACAGGAACAGGAGGAGGCCATTCAGCCCCTCCAGTCTGTTCTGCCATTCAATGAGAGCATGGCTGACCTGTGACCCAACTCCATACACCCACCTTTGCCCCATATCCCTTAATACTTTTGGTTCACAAAAATCTATCAATCTCAGATGAAAAATTACCTATTGATCCAACATCAACTGCCGTTTGCGGAAGAGAGTTCCAAACTTCTATTACTCTTTGTTTGTAGAAGTGTTTCCTAATTTCACTCCTGAAAGGTCTGGCTCTAATTTTTAGACTCAACGCCCTCGTCCTGGACTCCAATACCAGCAGAAATAGTTTCTCTCTATCTACCCTAACAGTTCCCCTTAATATCTTGGAAACTTTGATCAAATCACCCCTTAACCTTCTAAATTCCAGCCAATATAACCCTAGTTTAAGTAATAAAAACAAGAAATGCTGGAAACACTCAGCAGGTCTGGCAGCATCTGTGGAGAGAGAAGCAGAGTTAACGTTTCAGGTCAGTGACCCTTCTTCAGAACTGGCAAATATTAGAAATATGAAAGGTTTTAAGCAAGTAAAGCGGGGGTGGGGCAAGAGATAACAAAGGAGAAGGTGTAGATAGGACAAGGTCACAGAATAGCTGACCAGAAGGTCATGGAGCAAAGGCAAACAATATGTTAATGGTGTGTTGAAAGACAAAGCATTAATACAGATAAGATCATAATGAGATCATAAGAACTAGGAGAAGGAGTAGGCCGTCCGGCCCCTCGAGCCTGCTCCGCCATTCAATAAGATCATGGCTGATCTTTTCATGGACTCAGATCCACTTACCCGCGCTCCCACCGTATCCCTTAATTCCTTTATTGTTCAAAAAGATATCTACCTTAGCTTTAAAAACGTTTACTGAAGAAACGTCAATTACTTCACTGGGCAAGGAATTCCATAGATTAACAACCCTCTGGGTGAAGAAGTTCCTTCTTAATTCAGTCCTAAATCTGCTCCCTCTAATCTTGAGGCTATGCCCTCTTGTCCTAGCTTCACCTACCAGTGGAAACATCCTCTCTACTTGTATCTTATCTATTCCCTTCATAATTTTATATGTTTCTATAAGATCCCCCCTCATTCTTCTGAACTCCAATGAATATAATCCCAATCTACTCAGTCTCTCCTCATAAGCCAACCCCCTCAACTCCGGAATCAACCTAGTGAACCTCCTCTGCACCCTCTCCAGTGCCAGTACATCCTTTCTCAAGTGAGGAGACCAAAACTGCACACAGTACTCCAGGTGCGGCCTCACCAGTACCTTATACAGCTTCAACATAACCTCTCTGCTTTTAAACTCAATCCCTTTAGCAATGAAGGACAAAATTCCATTTGCCTTCCTAATTACTTGCTGCACCTGCAGACCAACCTTCTGCGATTCATGCACAAGGACACCCAGGTCCCTCTGCATAGCAGCATGCTGCAACTTTTTACCATTCAAGTAATAATCCTTTTTATTGTTACTCCTACTGAAATGAATTACTTCACATTTATTAACATTGTATTCCATCTGCCAGACCTTTGCCCACTCACTCAATGTATCTATGTTCCTCTGCAAAGTTTCACAGTCATCTGCACACTTTGCTCTGCCACTCATCTTAGTGTCATCTGCAAACTTTGACACCCTACACGTGGTCCCCAATTCCAAATCATCTATATAAATTGTAAATAATTGCGGTCCCAACACCGATCCCTGAGGCACACCACTAGTGACTGATTGCCAACCAGAATAGCACTCATTTATCCCCACTCTCTGCTTCCTGTTAGTCAACCAATCCTCTATCCATGCTAATACTTTACCCCTAACGCCATGCATCCTTATCTTATGCAGCAGCCTCTTGTGCGGCACCTTGTCGAAGGCCTTTTGGAAATCTAGGTACACCACATCCACTGGGTCCCCATTGTCCACCTTGCTCGTAATGTCATCATAGAATTCCAAAAGATTTGTCAAGCATGACCTGCCCTTCATGAACCCATGCTGCGTCTGCCCAACGGGACAATTTCTATCGAGATGCCCTGCTATTTCTTCCTTGATAATAGACTCAAGCATCTTCCCCACTACAGAGGTTAAGCTAACCGGTCTATAATTCCCCATCTTTTGTCTACCTCCCTTTTTAAACAGTGGCGTCACATCTGCTGTTTTCCAATCTGCTGGGACTACCCCAGAGTCCAGCGAATTTTGGAAATTTACCGTCAGTGCACCTGCTATTTCTCCCGCCATCTCTTTTAGTACCCTGGGATGCATTCCATCAGGGCCAGGAGACTTATCAATCCTTAGCTCCATTAGCTTGCCCAACACTACCTCTTCCGTAATAATGATTGTTTCCAGGTCCTCACCTACGTTCGTCTCTGTGTTAATGGACTGAAAACTGAACAGCCGCAAGTACAGACATGAAATAAACAGTGGGTAGGCAAACTGAACAAACTAATAAACTAAAATAAAATAAACGCAAAAAAAACCTTTCACATTTCTAATATTTGCCAGTTCTGAAGAAGGGTCACTGACCTGAAACGTTAACTCTGCTTCTCTCTCCACAGATGCTGCCAGACCTGCTGAGTATTTCCAGTGTTTCTTGTTTTTATTTCAGATTTCCAGCATCCATAGTATTTTGCTTTTATCCTAGTTTGTGTAATCTCTTCTTGTAATTCAACCTTTGGAGTCCAGATATCATTCTGGTAAATGTACACTGCTCTCCCTTCAAAGGTCAATATATCCTTCCTAAGGTGTGGTGCCCAGAACAGTGTGTGTGTGTGTGCAAGAGAGTGGATGAGTGAGCGGGTGGGGTGATTTGAGGTCATGTGATGAAACCTCCAGGAATATGTCCCACTAGAGTTGGCAACTCTCGCCTGGATCACTGGTTAAAAGAGACTAGAGGTTCGCACAACAAGAGGGAATGTTTCTCTGACACAGAGAGGCACCTGCTCTCGAAAGAAGGTGATAGAGCAATAGTCTGTCAATAGCTGCTGGAATCAGGAAGTTAACAGAACAGAATACCGATAGATTTCTGAATACTATTGACATCAAAGGATATGGGGATAATGGGGAAAATGGCATAGAGGTAGATGATCAGCAATGATCTGTTTGAATGGTGGAGCAGGCTCGATGGGCCGAAGGGCCCACTCTTGCTCCTATTTCCTATGTTCCTAAGACAACTTGCAGTCTTGTAAAAGAAGGTTGTAAAAGAAAGAAGGATATGGGCTGGCAGACAGGCATAAATGGCTTGCATACAAAATCAGACAAGGAAAGACTTGCATTTCTATAGCACCTTGTGCAACCTCAGGATGTTCTAACGTGCTTTACAGCCAGTGAAGTGAAGTCACTGTTGTGATGCAGGAAACACAGCAATCAATTCACACACAGCAAGCTCCCACAAACAGCAAAGAGACAATGATCAGATAATATAAATAAAAGCAAAATACTGCGGATGTTGGAAATCTGAAATAAAAACAAGAAATGCTGGAATCACTCAGCAGGTCTGGCAGCATCTGTGAAAAGAGAAGCAGAGTTAACGTTTCGGGTCAGTGACCCTTCTTCGGAACTGACAAATATTAGAAAAGTCACAGGTTATAAGTAGGTGAGGTGGGGGTGGGGCAAGAGATAACAAAGGAGGTCGAGATTGGACCAGGCCACATAGCTGACCAAAAGGTCACGGAGCAAAGGCAAACAATATGTTAATGGTGTGTTGAAAGACAAAGCATTAGTACAGATTAGGTGTTAATACACTGAATATTGAACAGCAGCAAGTGCAAACCTGAAAAAAAACAGTGGGTAAGCAAACTGAACAAACTAAGATGAAATGAAATAAATGCAAAAAAAAGGATTGTAAAAAATGTAAAAAAAAGAATGTAAAAAAAAAGGAAGAAAAAATAACTAAAAATGGAAGTAAAATGGGGGGCTGTCATGCTCTGAAATTATTGAACTCAATGTTCAGTCCGGCAGGCTGTAGTGTGCCTAATCGGTAGATGAGATGCTGTTCCTCGAGCTTGCGTTGATGTTCACTGGAACACTGCAGCAATCCCAGGACAGAGATGTGAGCATGAGAGCAGGGGGGAGTGTTGAAATGGCAAGCAACCGGAAGCTCAGGGTCCTGCTTGCGGACTGAGCGGAGATGTTCCGCAAAGCGGTCACCCAGTCTGCGCTTGGTCTCCCCAATGTAGAGGAGACCATGATCAGATAATGATCAGATAATAGGCTGCTTGGTAAATATTGACCAGGACACTGGGGAGAACTCCCCCACTCTTCTTCAAAATAGCAGCTGTGGAATTTTTTATGTCCACCTGAGAGAGCCTCAGCTTAACATCCTATCTAAGAGACAGCATCTCTGACAGTGCGGCACTCCCTCAGTACTGCACTTCAGTGTTAGCCTAGATTTTTTGCGCTCCAGTCTCTGGTATAGGATTTGAACACCCAAGCTTCTAATTCAGAGACGAGAGTGCTACCCACTGAATCACCACACAAGTAAAGACAGCGTACCTTGTGATACTGAATCACTAAGATCATAAGATCATAATCATAAGATCATAAGAACTAGGAGCAGGAGTAGGCCGTCCGGCCCCTCGAGCCTGCTCCGCCATTCAATAAGATCATGGCTGATCTTTTTGTGGACTCAGATCCACTTACCCGCGCTCCCACCGTATCCCTTAATTCCTTTATTGTTCAAAAAGATATCTACCTTAGCTTTAAAAACGTTTACTGAAGAAGCGTCAACTACTTCACTGGGCAAGGAATTCCATAGATTAACAACCCTCTGGGTGAAGAAGTTCCTTCTTAATTCAGTCCTAAATCTGCTCCCTCTAATCTTGAGGCTATGCCCTCTTGGCCTAGCTTCACCTGCCAGTGGAAACATCCTCTCTACTTGTATCTTATCTATTCCCTTCATGATTTTATATGTTTCTATAAGATCCCCCCTCATTCTTCTGAAATCCAATGAATATAATCCCAATCTACTCAGTCTCTCCTCATAAGCCAACCCCCTCAACTCCGGAAACAACCTAGTGAACCTCCTCTGCACCCTCTCCAGTGCCAGTGTATCCTTTCTCAACTGAGGAATAGGAAGATCCCAACTCTTTAACTGGTGAGTGTAGAGTAAGCTGATCTCAGCCGGGGGTGGAGGTGGAGTGGGGGAAAGTCTCAATCATGCTGGACATAGGTGAGAATTTAGCCGATAGTGCTAATCTCATCCTGGTGACCCCTGCTCGAAAACCACGTGTGCAGAGTGATCAGCTGAGGGCAGTATTCAGAGCAACTGTGATGCTCCCCGCAGTCGAGCAGATCATTGACACTCACAGTCAAGGATCACACATGAAGAATGGCCACTTTGGTGAGGCAGGGACACCTGTGCACCGCTCCCAGTCACAGTCTTCAAGAGAGGAGGAGTGAAAATGGGAAAATAGGAGACGGGCTCCTTTATCCAGTTTCCTTCTGAACAGAATGATCCCGGGGCTAAAAGGGTTAAATGATGAGGACGGGTTGTATTCCCTCGAGTTTTGAAGATTAAGGGATGATCCAGTCAATGTGTTTACGATGATTAACACATTTGATAGGGTCAATACAGAGAAACGGTTTCCTCTGGTATGGAGAGGGGTGGGGGAGTCCAGAACAAGGAGCCAGATCCTTAAAATCCGAGCTAGGCCGTTTTCTGGTGTGTTCCCGGGAAGCACACACAGGGGACTGGAAATCTGGAAGTCTCTCCCCTAAGATGCAGTGAATGCTGGGGGTCAACTAAAAATTTAAGAGCTAAGATTGATCATTTTTCATTGGGGAGGAGTATTAAGAGATCGGGAACAAAGACAGGTAAATGGATAAAGAAACAGATTAGCCAGGATCTAACTGAATGATGAAATGGGCTGGATGGGCTAGATAAGTCTCCTCCTGTTCCTACCAGCCTGTACTTAATCAAGGTTAGACATCAAACCCCACTCACTTTTGAGACGAACACAACTTACATTTATATAGCGCCTTTAACCCGAGGTGCTTCACAGGAGCGTCACCGCACAAAAAAAGGAACTAGCTTTTAGCCTGCCTACCATGTGACAGATTGGAATGGCTTTGCATTACGCAATCTGGCAGCTTGGAACCATTTGGGAAATTGGGAGTTTGACGGCGGATTTGAACTGTCATCAGACTATTAGTGATGTTGTTGGGCTGTTAATCTTTCTTTTTATCTGGTTCAGTTCTTGAAATCAACAAATTGATTCAGAGCCGGGACCTGGCAGCAGCCGATTGCCACATCATCGAGCTGGAGGAAGAGTGCGAGCGGGTGAAGAAGCAAAGCTCGGAGGACGGCAGCGCAAGCAAGGACAGCGGGAGGAAGGCGAAGGACGTGGCGCTACTCTACGCAGAGCTAGAGAAAGAGCTGAAGAAAATTGTCGCGGAATCGCTGAGCGAAACCCGCGTGGCCCTGCACCTGGACCAATTGGTGAAGGCAATCGAGGAGGAGGAGAAGGTGGACCAGGAGTGGGCCAGTCGGGGCGGGGATTCTGATGGTGGAAGACCCAGGGAGCTGAGAAAAAAATGGAGGGAAGCGGTGAAAGAATCGGTGGACAAGAGATTGCAACAATTTGAGGTCGACAGCTCAGTGGGCCAGTACTTGGCAAACCTCAAAGAGCAGACCGTGACTGACCTGATCTCAGTCCGAAAGAACCTCATTGACGTCTACCCAAAGGAATATGAGGTATTCAATGTTTATGTGAGCAGCTGTCACGAGGGGCTGTCTTCCTGTCTCTCCGAGCTGGGCCAGAAAGAATTGGAAATTCAGGATCTCTACATCTTTCTCCAGTGGTGCCACGACGTTTACTTCAGGTAAGACCGTCCCCTGAATTGGCAAGAATGTCCGCTGCGAGGCCATTGGCCGGCCCCGTGGCACCATGGCAATGGCAGGGTGCGTGATTGGACTGCACTGGATAACTGTGGAGACCAGTGGTCAAGCTACCTGGGCCAGTTTTTGTCGCACTGCTGCTGACAGAGATGCTTCCTTATCAACTCTCCATCTTTTGTGGACTCTACGGGAAGGAAGGGATATGGGTAGCGGGCAGGAAGGTGGAGTAAGGTAGAATATCAGCTGGGATCTTATTGAGCATCGGAGCAGGCTCCAGAGGCCTCATATGGCTCTGTTCTCATTTCATTCAACGCCGGGCGCACGGCCAAGCTTTCCCAATAAGCATGTCTGGCGGGCGGGAGACAGAAGCAGATGGTTCCCGTAATTAAGTTCCCTTCAGCACAAGGTGGAGCCACTTTGTCAGGGACACCGGCGGGAGAGATCGCCACTGCACCGTACGCCGCAGGGATCATTTGGTAACTGGTCACTTCACGCACGCACGCACGCTGCGCTCAATTTTTCCCTCAAATGGTGCCCGCCAGAGGGGCGTGGTCACAAACGTTACCTCCACCCCCCCCTCCCCTCCCCTCACCCTTCCCCTCCATCCATTAATCCCAAACGCCTAAATGGATTGCCATCCATTAATCCCAAATGCCAGGGTGTGCTGGGGATTGGTGAGTGGGTCAAATGCCTCCCCCTGCCCACCATAGTCACTGTCCAGGCCCGTAGCTGGTTTCAGTGCTACCCCAATCCAATGTGTCGGCTCCAGTAGCAACAGCTGGAAAATAAAGACTTGCATTTATATAGCACCTTTCACAACATCTCAAAGCACTTTAGAGCCGATGAAGTGCAGTCACTGTTATCAGATAAGAAAGACAAGCAGCTGATTTTCACACAGCAAGATCCTACAAACAGGGGATAATGACCAGATTATCTGATTTAGAGATATGTTACACCCTCCGCCTCTTCTGTTCCACATCATCGGGTAAACAGGGGCTCAGTTTACCTTTGACAGTGCAGCACTCCCTCCATACTGTACTAGAAGGTGAGGTATACATTTTTTTTTTTTTGCTTATTTCTCTGGAGTGGGACTTAAACCCACGACCTCTGACTTGGAGATGAGAGTGCTACCCACTGAGCCACAGCTGACACTTATAACTGTGTCTATTTTTTTCAAGAGAAGTGATGGGTCATGAGGATCTCACCGCATATATCAGAAAACAACAGCTTGGACCATTGTTACCAACAGAAACAGTTCAGAGGTTGGAGGATAAGTGTGTCTCCATGGTGAAGGTAGGATCAGAAGCGTACTCACACTGCCACTTCTGAAAAACACCAAAGTCCCGCAGAGATTGGAACTGATCAGGAACTAACTGACCTGTATCTCTCTACCCTCCTTCTGCACCGAGATCTCTGCGCTCCCCCAATTCCGACCTCTTGCCCATCCCCCGATTCCCATCGCTCCACCACTGGCAGCCGTGCCTTCGGCTGCCTGGGGGCCCTAAGCTCTGGAATTCCCTCCCTAAACCTCTCAGCCGCTCTCTCCTCCTTCAAGACGCTCCTTAAAACCCGACCTCCTCAACCAAACCTTTGGTCGCTTGTCCTAATGTCTCCCCCTTTGGCTCGGTGTCAAGTTGTGTCTGATCAGGGGCCCTGTGAGGTGCGTTTTCTCTGCCCTAAAGGCGCTACGTCAATGCAGGTTGTTGTTGTATTCCGTACGGTTACTGAGCCCTCCGGCATTTCCCCCTGCGCCAGGGATAACAGACGAGCCAGTGTTGCACAAATCCGAGGCGCCTAATCACCTCTCAGCCCCTTAAATGCTGGAGTCTGGTCTCAGTCTCGGCCTAAGTTCCTAATAGGCAAGAGAGCACAATACAAAACTGCCTTAACTTGGCACAAAGAGAGACCAAACTAATGACCTGTGTAAGATTTGGAAAATGACACACTGGGGCAGAATGAGGCACATTGTTGAGGCACAGCAGAGGAAGCCTTTTCTTATATTGTGACCTGGGAGTGTACGCTGCTATTGGGTACCCGAATTGGGAAGAGTTGATTCCTCATTGCTATTATCCCTCAGCATGCAATTTTAACCAAAAGCTGCTTCTGATTGTTTATTTCCTTGTGTTTTAAAGACGCAGATCACAAAATATATGGGACAGGAACTCTCCACAGAACAGGAGAAGTGGAAACAGGGAAGTGAAACATTTCAATCAGAGCTGGCAAACCGAGTGATTCAGGTAATGTCATTCGTAGCGAGCCTGTGAGGCTGAGAGGCTGTTTTTCCCTGGTTGGAGAGTCTCGAACTAGGGGCCACAGTCTCAGAATACGGGGTTGACCTTTTAGAACTGAGCTGAGGAGAAATTTCTTCACCCAGTGCGTTGTGAATCTTCGGAATTCTCTACCCCAGAGGGGTTCAGTCGTTGAGTACAAAGAAATGATTGGAGGCAGATTTATTTTTGAATTATAACTTTAACTCATTTGACATTTAAAAGGACACTGTGAGGCTCCCTCTTTAAAAGGGGCCCCGATCGAGGAATTTCCATTTGAAAGTTCTGTAAACCTGTTTTTATCTTTTCCTCAGATCCTCACTGAACACGTCGAAAAGTCCGCTGCAATCACGCAGGAGCTCGGGGCTGAAATCGCTCGCTGCTGCCTCTGCAGCCTGGCTGACTTCCTACAAAGGTAGTTGTCTCCCAAAGCCCCCCTCGTTAGGATAGGAAGGGGCACACATGGCAGGTGTGGGAGCCGGGGGGAGAGGCTCGAAGGATAGGCCTCTGAAAGTTGATCACAGTCAACCATGCCAAACTCCTGTTGGGAATCAATTTGAAGATCGGCAAATGCTCACAATAGATGAGGGCCAGAGGCACGGAATCAGAGGGGCTTCATCAGCCAGCTGTTCGTTACGAATTCCCGGTATCATTGGGAGCCTGCGTTCTTAATCTGCGGGGCTGTGAATTGCCTCAGGGACCATATCCCACCATGGGCTTTGACTACATTAACGCAGTACTTCAAACCTATCTGATTGGCTGCAAAGCACTTTGAGACGTCCGGTGGTCGTGTAAGGCGCTATTGAAATGCAAGTCTTTTATTTCGGCATAAGCCTTGACTACCCAAAGCAACTTCCAATCCCACGCCTGATCTCTTTAACTAAAGGTTTGATCGCTCAAAGGCATGTGTCAACAGAGACTGTGTGCTGAGGGGAGGCGGGCAAAGTGATGTCTCTTTGATCTATTTCACACGAAACATGCTTGGCAAAGGGACAAGGATAAGCCATGAGGGCTGGCAAAAACTGGAGAGAAGACGGTTTAGACCTGGAAGCTCGTGCACAGATTTGTAGAAGTGATGGGGGGTGGGGAGAGACTGAAACTCCACTTGTGTGATATAGAGACCATGGCGGAATTTAATGCCCCCCCGCACAGGAGCAGCCTGGTGGCAGAGTGGGTGGGAGGCAGGAAGTACCGTTTCCATCGCCTTCCCACTCCCACTGCTATTTTACCAGTGGCCAGTGGGCGTCTCAGGGCCCTCCTGATCAGGCATCCTGTGCCCCATGGAGGGCCCCCCCACCTCCCGAAGCCCCAACTGCCCCCACTGAAATAAAGTCCTCCCTCCTCCCAACCGACCCCTTTTTCCTCGCTGGCGCCAGGCCAGTTGCCCCCGGCGAGGCCCCAAAAAACGTACCTTTCTTCCAGGGCCGGCGTCCACCATCCTATTGTGGCTGGGTGCCGGCCCACTGATTGGCCGGCAGCTCTTGGAGGCGGGACTTCCTGCCTCAGGAAGTCACACCCAAGTCCAATTAAGGAACCCTGGGCCACATAAAATCCTGGCACGGCTCCCAGACCTGGCGGGAGGCGGGCTCACCCCCGATTTTTTTTTGGCCGGTGGGCAGGGCCTCCCGCCCAACGTAAAATTCCAGCCCGTGGTGCAGCTTTTTGTCTTTACCATCTGGGTGTTAAGAAAGAGCATCGGAACAGGAGGAGGCCATTCAGCCCCTCGAGCCTGTTCCGCCATTCAATGAGAACATAGCTGGTCTGTATCTTAACCCCATCCATCCGGCCTAGCTCCATATCCCTTAATACCCTGAGCTAGCAGAAATCTACCGATCCCAGGTTTCATATTATTAATTGAGCCAGCATCTACCACCCTTTGCCTCCTCACTCATCTCCTGAATGAAGATCTTGCATTTATAAAGCACTATTCATGACGTCAGGATGTCGCAAAGCGCGATGCAGCCAATGAAGTACTTTCCAAGGGTAGTCACTGTGGTCATGTAGGAAGCGCGGCGGCCAATTTACGCACAGCAAGATCCCATAATGAGGAATCTGATAACGACCAGATAAACTGATTTAGTGATGTTGGTTGAGGGATGAACATTGGGCGGACTCCCCTGCTCTTTGGTGTAATAGTGGCCGTGGGATCCTTTACATCAGCCAACATCACTGTAACAGGTTATCTGATCATAATCATATTGTTGCTTGTGAAATCTTGCTTAGTCTGTCTTTCACCTCTCTCTGTCACACTATAACCTTGATACTGAACTGTGCCCAATATCTCAGTCTTACTTAATCAAGTAAATATCAGGTTAGACTTGAACAGAGCAACCCCTCGGTTATCTCGCCCCAGTGCATAGGGAAGTGAGCCAGAGAATTGTGTCCAGTTTGTGACCAGGCAACCTCATGCTTCATCATTGTTAAAACAACACTTTGTTTCGACCTCAAGTGCACAATTGTTAGGTCTGAAGGTTTGCAATGAACTTCCACCAACAGTAGAACAAATCTCAGAACACGTCGCTGATCCCAGACCCCTCCCGCACCCTGCACGCCCACTCCCAATTCTGCCTCCTCCTGGTTTCTTGACTTTGAAGTTGCTGCACCTCTTTGCGTAGTTTTGTGTCTGTCTCCTTGCTGCCAGAGACACAGCAGGGAATTTCCTAAAATGTAGGTTATTAAAATTCTCCCTGCCAACTGCCCCACGTGACAATACTTATCCAACAACGAGTTTAACTCTTTATCAGGTCCAATCCCTATGGTGGAATTAAACCTGAGGCAGGAATCTCAAACTGTTCTCCAGCTGTAGTTAAAACAAAATCCAAATTTCATTTCCTTTTTCGAATCCTCAGTTTTCATTATGGCTTCCGGGAAGGTCCAATGTCAATGCTTTGTTGGTGAACAATGAAAACTCTCTTTCCATCAGCTTGTGTATTCTATATAAAGGAATAGGGGGAGGCCATTCAGCCCCTCGAGGCGAAATCTTTCAGCTTCTGGATCTGCCTGATGAAACTGTATACCCAGTAGGGTCCCCAACTCTGGATTGGGTGTATTGTTGGAGCTCTCATCACATGACTCTTTGTCACCAACCGCCCCAGCCCCCACACTCTCTCATTGGTCCATCCTCCGCATCCCCTGCCTTCCCACGTCCAGTTGGAAAGGCAGCAACATTTAACCAATGGGATTCATCTTGGCTGTTGGGTGAAACAGCCTCTTTTCCAACATCTGCAATATTGTTATAAGTAATAATTGAAAGTGTTCCAAAAAAATGAAAATAGCATTTTTTCTAACGGCTTCCATGATTGTTTTCCCCAAGTATTGTGCTCAGCCATGCTTTGCAGATTAATCTGTAATTGCTGGAGACTCCAGGGCATTCCTGGAGAGTTGGCAACTCTAATACGCAGATACTGAAGACAAGTCGAGGCTGCTGACGCTGGACGAACTTTTGCCAAGAAGCCAATCTTCATGCACCAATATAGCGGGTTATTCAACCAGGAGGTGCAACCATTGCCATTTATCCCTGGGAATGATCAATTCTGGTCACTTCCCCTTTAAGATTTAATCTGTTTACTTCACGCTACAGAAACATACCTGATCCAGCAGGTTCTATCACTCATTGTTCTTTTGCACAGTTCATGCTGTGCCTAGTTAACATTGAGTACTGTGATTATATACCTCAGTAACCCTTAACGCACTGGTCTGTGCGATTCTCTTAAAAAAAAAGTCATTCCGGCACAGAAGGAGGCCATTCGGCCCTTCGAGTCCATGCCAGCTCTTTGTAGAGCAATCCAGTCAGTCCCATTCCCCCGCTCTATCACCGTAGACCTGCAGGTTTATTTCCGTCAAGTGCCCATCCAATTTCCTTTTGAAATCATTCATCGTCTCTGCTTCCGTCACCCTCGTAGGCAGCTCAACAACTTGCTTTTATATAGTGCCTTTACCACAGCAAAACATCCCAACATCCCTATTGATTGTTTCAGGGGATCTGGGATTTTATGGAATCATTGAGGCCCATCATATTTCTCTATTCTGCATCCAGTGACTTACCAGAACACTATTTCTGCTCCTTTGTAATGTAGGAAACACAGCAGCCAATTTGTGCACAGCAAGCTCCCACAAACAGCAATGTGATGATGACCGGATAATCAGATTGTGCGATATTGATTGCGGGATAAATATTGTCCAGGACACTGGGGAGAATGCCCCTGCTCCTTGTCGAAACATTGTCATTGGGATATTTTATACCAACCTGGGAGGGCAGACGGAATCTCGGTTTAACATCTCACCCAAAGAGCAGCACCTCCAACAGTACAGCACAGGGAGCATCGGCTGAGATTGTTGTGCGCAGGTCTTTGGAGTGGGATTTGAACCCACAACCTTCAGATGTAGGGGTGAGAGTGCAGCCCACTGAGCCACGATTGATAAGGTGCGTGTTGTGAGGGGAGGTGGGGTGGTTCTCCAGGAGTGTATAAATATCCACACTTACTGTCTTCTCATTCTGCCCAGTCTCAGTTTAGATGTGTACTGGAGCCTGCGCTGATTTCACTCTCTCTTGTTTTACAGGTTTCAGGCAAATGTGCAAGAGTTTTTTCAGAGTTTCACTGTAAATACAGCCAGTACGGAACAGATAGCTCCTCAAATGATTGCACTGGTGAATTGCTGCCCTGCCTTCAGGTAATTCCACATCTCTACTCAATATACACTAGACCATGTACTCTCTACATATACACAGGCCAGTTACTCTCTATCATATACACAGGTCAGTTACTCTCTATCATATACACAGGCCAGTTACTCTCTATCATATACACAGGTCAGTTACTCTCTATCATATACACAGGCCAGTTACTCTCTATCATATACACAGGTCAGTTACTCTCTATCATATACACAGGCCAGTTACTCTCTATCATATACACAGGTCAGTTACTCTCTATCATATACACAGGCCAGTTACTCTCTATCATATACACAAGCCAGTTACTCTCTATCATATAATCAGGCCAGTTACTCTCTATCGTATACACAGGTCAGTTACTCTCTATCATATACACAGGCCAGTTACTCTCTATCATATACACAGGTCAGTTACTCTCTATCATATACACAGGCCAGTTACTCTCTATCATATACACAGGTCAGTTACTCTCTATCATATACACAGGCCAGTTACTCTCTATCATATACACAGGGCAGTTACTCTCTATCATATACACAGGCCAGTTACTCTCTATCATATACACAGGTCAGTTACTCTCTATCATATACACAGGCCAGTTACTCTCTATCATATACACAGGGCAGTTACTCTCTATCGTATACACAGGTCAGTTACTCTCTATCATATACACTAGACCATGTACTCTCTACATATACACAGGTCAGTTACTCTCTATCATATACACAGGTCAGTTGCTCTCTCTCATATACACAGGCCAGTTACTCTATCATATAATCAGGCCAGTTACTCTCTATCGTATACACAGGTCAGTTACTCTCTATCATATACACAGGCCAGTTACTCTCTATCATATACACAGGTCAGTTACTCTCTATCATATACACAGGCCAGTTACTCTCTATCATATACACAGGTCAGTTACTCTCTATCATATACACAGGCCAGTTACTCTCTATCATATACACAGGGCAGTTACTCTCTATCATATACACAGGCCAGTTACTCTCTATCATATACACAGGTCAGTTACTCTCTATCATATACACAGGCCAGTTACTCTCTATCATATACACAGGGCAGTTACTCTCTATCGTATACACAGGTCAGTTACTCTCTATCATATACACTAGACCATGTACTCTCTACATATACACAGGTCAGTTACTCTCTATCATATACACAGGTCAGTTACTCTCTATCATATACACAGGCCAGTTACTCTCTATCATATACACAGGTCAGTTACTCTCTATCATATACACAGGCCAGGTACTCTCTACATATACACAGGTCAGTTACTCTCTATCATATACACAGGTCAGTTACTCTCTATCATATACACTAGACCATGTACTCTCTACATATACACAGGTCAGTTACTCTCTATCATATACACTAGACCATGTACTCTCTACATATACACAGGTCAGTTACTCTCTATCATATACACAGGTCAGTTACTCTCTATCATATACACAGGTCAGTTACTCTCTATCGTATACACAGGTCAGTTACTCTCTATCATATACACAGGTCAGTTACTCTCTATCATATAAACTAGACCATGTACTCTCTACATATACACAGGTCAGTTACTCTCTATCATATACACAGGTCAGTTACTCTCTATCATATACACTAGACCATGTACTCTCTACATATACACAGGTCAGTTACTCTCTATCATATACACAGGCCAGTTACTCTCTATCATATACACAGGTCAGTTACTCTCTATCATATACACAGGCCAGTTACTCTCTATCATATACACAGGGCAGTTACTCTCTATCATATACACAGGTCAGTTACTCTCTATCATATACACAGGTCAGTTACTCTCTATCATATACACAGGCCAGTTACTCTCTATCATATACACAGGGCAGTTACTCTCTATCGTATACACAGGTCAGTTACTCTCTATCATATACACAGGCCAGTTACTCTCTATCATATACACAGGTCAGTTACTCTCTATCATATACACAGGGCAGTTACTCTCTATCATATACACAGGCCAGTTACTCTCTATCATATACACAGGTCAGTTACTCTCTATCATATACACAGGTCAGTTACTCTCTATCATATACACAAGCCAGTTACTCTCTATCATATACACAGGTCAGTTACTCTCTATCATATACACTAGACCATGTACTCTCTACATATACACAGGTCAGTTACTCTCTATCATATACACAGGTCAGTTGCTCTCTCTCATATACACAGGCCAGTTACTCTCTATCATATACACAGGCCAGTTACTCTCTATCGTATACACAGGTCAGTTACTCTCTATCATATACACAGGCCAGTTACTCTCTATCATATACACAGGTCAGTTACTCTCTATCATATACACAGGCCAGTTACTCTCTATCATATACACAGGTCAGTTACTCTCTATCATATACACAGGCCAGTTACTCTCTATCATATACACAGGGCAGTTACTCTCTATCATATACACAGGCCAGTTACTCTCTATCATATACACAGGTCAGTTACTCTCTATCATATACACAGGCCAGTTACTCTCTATCATATACACAGGGCAGTTACTCTCTATCGTATACACAGGTCAGTTACTCTCTATCATATACACTAGACCATGTACTCTCTACATATACACAGGTCAGTTACTCTCTATCATATACACAGGTCAGTTACTCTCTATCATATACACAGGCCAGTTACTCTCTATCATATACACAGGTCAGTTACTCTCTATCATATACACAGGCCAGGTACTCTCTACATATACACAGGTCAGTTACTCTCTATCATATACACAGGCCAGTTACTCTCTATCATATACACAGGCCAGTTACTCTCTATCATATACACAGGTCAGTTACTCTCTATCATATACACTAGACCATGTACTCTCTACATATACACAGGTCAGTTACTCTCTATCATATACACAGGTCAGTTACACTCTATCATATACACAGGTCAGTTACTCTCTATCATATACACAGGCCAGTTACTCTCTTATCATATACAAAGCGTCATTTACTCTCTATCATATACACAGGCTAGTTACTCCCTATCATATACACAGGCCAGTTAGTCTCTTATATACACAGATTCAGTTACTCTCTTATCATATACTTAGAGTCAGTTACTCTCTATCATATACACAGAACAATTACTCCCTATCATATACACAGGGCAGTTATTCTGCAATATACAGAGGCCAGTTACTCTCTATCATCTACACAGAGTCTGTTACTCTCTAAATTGTACACAGGGTAGCTGCTCTCTAGTTTATACACGGAATTGTTATTCTGCAATATCCACCTCTCAACCATAAAAACGTAGACTAGCAGGTAACCGGGAGTGAGTTGCAGGCTGAAACCGAGTTTGAATGGCTTGTATACTGAATTCCAGATGCACAGATGTGAGTCAGAGGGTGGAATCTAGCCAAGGGAATCAGGTGATAAAATCTCGGAGCTGGATTTTCCCTCTGGGGGCAGGAAAGAGAAGCTGGGCCTCTTCCCGTCTTCCAAACCCGCCCCCGGGGAAACGGTTGCCCAATGGGATTTTCACGGAGCTGTTCCCTTAATTGTCATGGAGACAGGTTCCCTGTCCAATTAAGAGAGGTGGGCAGGCTCTCGAAGCTGGAGGGCCAATCAGAGGCCTTCCAGCTAGACAGGAGCGGCCAGCTGTAACAGAAGTTAAGTAACAAAGAGGGCACTTCAACCTGGAGGTGGCGTCTCTCCAACTTTTGGAGACTTTAAATAAAAAATGGTTCTTGCTGCCAGTCCGCAACTGTTGGTTTGGGGGGTGGGGGGGTGCAGTGTGGTGTGGTGTGGACGGGGGGAAGAATCCCTCTAGAGGGCAGCCTGTAGCTGCTCTCGCACCCAGTCAGACGGGGGGGGGAGGGGCCTCTAGGCCTGCCTGGAGCGCTGGGCCCCCAAACCCCCGCTGGCCTGCCACCGAGTGCACGCCTCCAGGCACTCCACCTTCCATCGGTTCGGAAAACTGGATGCCGACTGTTAATGGGCTTAATCGGCTACCTGTTGCGGTGGGGGGGGGGGTAGTCCTTCCATCCCCGAATACCCCCTCCATCAAAAATGGCCGGCGTCGGGGAATCCAGCACGCCGGCTGGCGCCGGTATATTCGAGCCTTGTCCGCCTCCGTTCCCACCCTAACCCACACCGCCATCCCCGGCAGGGCTCGGAAATGCAGCCCTATTATCTCTGTCGCTCTTGGCCCATCACTCGGCTCAGTCTCCTGACTCTGCCCATGGCTCTTTTTTTCGCAGCGACTACATCGAGCGCCTGAAACAGAAAGTTTCCACTGGCGATGAGGAAAAGAAAGAAGCCCTGGTTTCTCTGGACAAAGTTGTGAGAGGAGGAAACAACCTCTTAAAGGCCAAGCTGTTTCAAGAACTAAAGGTGCGGAAACCCTGACTTTCTTTTATTAGTTGTCAGGTTTCAGGTGAATGTCTGGATGCCCCCAAGTTGCAGCACAAGCATGCAGGTTATGGTTGGAGCCCCCACAACATTTTGGCAAAAAGATTGCAAGCTTCCTTATAGCTCAGTGAGAATAAACATTGCTGTGTCATGTGTTACTGAGGCCGGACCAATAGCTGTAATATTACTTGTTGCTTTGATATGTGAATTATTGTAAGGCTCACAGAACTACAAGTAACATCCAATGAAACCACGAGTTTTTATTATACTTTAAACTAGAACATACGTATACAAACAGTTACTGCATGAGCCACATCTAAACACATCTCACTCTGGTCATGTCTGACACGACATCACTTCCTCCGGTGACGTTCATTTACAGCTTCTTAAGGGGGTCCGCTCTTAAGGTCGCCCCACAACAATAGCCGGGCCGACATCTGGGCGACAGCTGGGTAACATTTGGCCCACCAGCTGTGCTGCTACAATTGACGCCCAGGGTTAGGAAAGCGATCGCCAATCTGTATTCCCGCTCCTGTTCATGACTGGCAAGTGGGCACGTGCGGACATCGGGGAGACGGTGGTGTAGTGGTAATGTCACTCAACTAGTAATCCAGAGGCCCAGGCTAATGCAATGGGGAGATGGGTTCACCTCCCAGCACAGCAGCTGGTGGAATGTAAATTCAATAAAAATCTGGAATTGAGAGCTAGTCTCAGTAATGGTGGCAATAAACTATCATCGATTGTTGTAAAAACCCATCTGGTTCACTCATGTCCTCTCGGGAAGGAAATCTGCCGTCCTTACCTGGTCTGGCCCACATGTGACTCCAGACCCACAGCAATGTGGTTGCCTCGTAACTGTCCTGTGAAATGGCCCAGCAAACTATTCAGATGTCAAGGGGCAATTAGGGGTGGGCAACAAATGTTGGCCTTGCCAGTGACCCCCACATCCCATGAAAGATTAAAAGAAAATTGGTTGAGCCCAGGGTCAAAGGTTGAAGGTCACATGCGAAGAATGGCCTCTTAGGTGAGGTACAAGGAGACAATACCTTTCGGGAGAGAGGGGGTGAAAAAACAAATATTATACCAATTGCCCGACTATGGGAGGAAAGCTGCTTGTGTTACTATTTCTGAAGGGCTGAGATTCGTTTACAAACTCTACTCCCATGTCTCTGGTTATCATTTACAGCCAAACTTTTCAAAGCTGTTGAGAAAGAAATGGCTGCAAAGCACGGAGAGCTTTGAAAGTATCGTCACGACCATCAGAAACTACTTCAACCAGTTCCGAAAAATGAAAACTCCACCCTACCAGGTAGGATAACGTTAATCTGTTCACTGCATCCTACACCTCATCCCTTTACCCTCCAAATAGCTCGATTAGGGAGGGAAAAGTCAGTCAGTGTCCATAATCTTGAACGCTTACCATTAACGAACATCGAGAAAGACCCCTTGTCAGTCCCACTGTGTACAGTCCCCACGGGGTACAGTCCCCATGGGGTACAGTCCCCACAGGGTACAGTCTCACTGTATACAATTTTACTGTGTCCAGTCACACTGTGTACAATCACATTGTGTACAGTCCCATGATGTACAGTCCCCACTGTGTCACTTTGACAGTGTACACTCTTACTCTGTACACTCACACTGTGTACAGTCTCATTGTGTACAGTCCCACTATGTACAGTCCCAATGTACACATTCTCACTGCGCACATTCTCACCCTGTATACAATCTCACAGTGTACACTCTCACTGTGCACACTCACACTGTGTACACTCCCACTGTGTATAGTCTCACTACGTAGAGTTCCACTGTGTACACTCTCAACGTGTACAGTCTCATTGTGCACAGTTCCACTGTGTACAGTCCCACTATGTACAGTCCCAATGTACACATTCTCACTGTGCACATTCTCATCCTGTGTACAGTCTCACTGTGTATAGTCCCACTGAGCACAGTCTCACTGTGCACATTCTCACTGTGTACAGCCCTGTGGTGTACAGTCTCACTGTGCACAGCCCCACTGTGTACAGTCTCACAGTTTACACTCACACTGTGTACAGTTCCACTATGCACAGTCTCACTGTGGACATTCTCACTGTGTACAGTCCTATGGTGTACAGTCTCACTATGTACTGTCCCACTGTGTACAGTGTCACTGTGTGTACTCTCATTGTGTACAGTTCCGACAGCCTGCTCCTCTCCCCCCACAGCCTAACATGCGATACTCATTAATCCTTTAACGAAAGGATTTGTAACCCTGCAAGGATTTGAACCTTCGGTGCATAAACGTACAGCAAACTAAAAGCGACAACAAATGTCTTTACCCAGGATCTGGTAAACGACGTTCACAAGTGGGTGATCATCCAGTATTTGACAGCCGTGATGCAGGTGCGGATAATCTGCAATTCGACTGAAATGCGGACAAAGGTAGCGGGGCAACTGAGCCAGGAGTCTGCACAGTTCAAGGAGCTGTTTGAAAGTCTGGTGAGTTCACAGCTGGTAAAAACATTATCAAGGCAAGTGGCCAACTGGAGGTTTCATCAGAGTGAACATAGGAAACAGGAGGAGGCCATTCAGCCCCTCCAACCTGTTCTTCCATTTGGTGAGATCATGGCTGATGTGTCATCTAACTCCATATACCTGCCTTTATCCCTTAATACCTTTGGTTAACAAAAATCTATCAATCCCAGATTTACAATTAACAATTGATCCAACATTAATTGCCACTTGTAGAAGAGAGTTCCAAACTTCTCCCACATTTTATTTTGCAGAAGTGTTTCCGAATTTCACTCCTGAAAGGTCAGGCTCTAATTTTTAGTCTCTGCCGCCTGGTCCTAGACGTCCCAACCAGCAGAAATAGTTTCTCTCTATCTACCCTATCTATTCCCCTTAATATCTTAAACTTCAATCAAATCACCCCTTAACTTTCTAAATTGCAGGGAGTCTCTCCTCGTAATTTAACCCTTTGAGTCCAGGTATCATTCTGGCGAATCTACACTGAGCTCCCTCCAAGACCAGGATATCCTTTCTAAGGTGTTTGCAGGTGATGGAAGGGCCTTCGAAACTCGGTAACATTGGTACCCAGCCATATTGACAGCCCTCCCCCCCTCCCTGCCTGACTCCAATGGGCTGGGAAAATTCAGCCCACAGACTTTTGTTTTATAAATAAAACTATAGCCCTTGTAATCCTAATAGGGGCTTTTCACAAGAGCTAAGACTGATGGGATTGTTTTGCCTCCATTGCTGTCTCCTACATTCTCTCACTCCTCAAGGAGAGAAACCAGTAGACATTTGCAGACAGTACAGACAGACAGAGAGACAGACAGAAAAACGCACACAAAGAGAAAAGAAAAGAGAGAAGAAGATGAGTAATGAGGATAAGGAGAGAAAAAGAGGATAAGGATGAGGTGAATGAGACACGGCCTTCACAGCTCATGTGACAGACACCGTTTCGTCGCTGTTAGCCGAGTTTCTTTTTCCCATGAGCAGACCCGAGAACGAACAGCTCGATACCAGAAAACTCATGCCTAGGATGCGCCCAATGCTGACAGCTCTGGGTTCAAGACCTCGTTCAGTGTGATGCTGGTCACTAATGGACAATTGCTGCTGTTCCTTCTCCCCTTATCCCAGGACTCGACTATGACCTGGCTGGATCCTGCGATCGGTCATCTGGCTGAGATTATCAAACTGAAGGACACCTCCTCCATCCAGATGGAAGTCGGAGTCTTGGTGAACAGCTACCCTGACATTTGGTGAGTTTAAACTGTCCTCCTGTTTCCCTGCTCTCCTCCCGGCCGTGATTTCTTTGACAGGAAACTAGACAGAGAGAAAACGGGTGGAGATTATTACCACCTGGTGCTGAATTCACTAGAGGGCAAGGCTGGCATTGATTTCCCATCACCAGTTGCCCTGCGAAGGTGTTGTTGGTGTATGTGAAGTCTGTGTGGTGACTCTTTATAGATGTTCGATACAACTAAGCCCACTTCAGAGGGCAGCTAAGAGACAAAATCATTGGTGTGAGATTGGAATCACATGTGATCTGCAATGCACTGCCTGAAAGGGCGGTGGAAGCAGATTAAATAGAAACTTTCAAAAGGGAATTGGATAAATACACGAAGAGGAAAAATTTTCAGGGTTATGGGGAAAGAGCAGGGGGGAGTAGGATTAATCGGATAGCTCTTCCAAAGAGCTGGCATGAGGGGCCGAATGGCCTCTTTCTATTGTATCATTCCAGGGAAGGACGGTAGGTTTCATTCCTTGAAGCGTATTATTGCAACAATTGGGTTTTTGTAACAATCCGACATAAAAACATAAGAAATAGGAGCTGGATAAGGCCATTCAGCCCTTCGAGAACTGCTCTGCCATTCAACAAGACCATGTCTGATCTTCTACCGCAACTCCACTTTCCCGCACTTTCTCCGTAGCCCTTAATTCCCGAAGTACTCAAAAATCTATTGATCTCAGTCTTGAATATACTCAATGACTGAGCTCCCTGGGGTGGAGAATTCCAAAGATTCACAACCGTCTGAGTGAAGAAATTTCTCCTCATCTCAGACCTAAATGGCTGACCCCTTATCCTGAGACTGTGACCCCGTGTTCTAGATTCCCCAGCCAGGGGGATCTACCCTGTTATGCCCCTTAAGAATTCTATATGTTTCAACGAGAGTACCTCTCATCCTTCTAAACTCCAGGGAGCACAGGCCTAGTCTACTCAATCTCTCCTCATAGGATGATCCCCTCATCATGGAACCAGTCCAGTGAACCTACGTTGCACTCCGTCTAGGGCAAGTATGTCCTTCCTTAGGTAAGGAGACCAAAACTGCACACAGTACTCCAGGTGCGGCCTCATCAATGCCCTGTATAACTGTAGTAAGACGTCTTAACTCTTATACTCCAACCCCTTTGTAACAAAAGCTACCTTATGCCTTGCTGTACCAGCTTACTGTGATGCATGAAGACGGCTATTAAGACGGGAGGGAGAAGTCGATGACCGCCCCTCCCCGCCCCCATCAGGAGAGGAGGGGGAGAATGGCTGCATAATATTAGTCCCCTTCCATATTGGAGCACTTTAAGAGACTCAAAATCCTTTCTCCGGCCTGCAGTGTGCTAACACTGGGAAATGCTTCAAGCTCGCAAGATCGTCCTGAACTTTAGTAAACTCCCGAGTGTATTCAGAGCCCGACGCCAAGGAATGCTAAACATATGTAAAAATATTCCCTGCCATCCCTACTGAGATGTTCTTGGCAGTGGGACAGTGCGTCACTGAGGGAGGGGTTTCGGCCTCGCATTATCATTTATTTTGTTATTTTTCCTGATCTCTTTCCTGACTGTTCGGCATCCTGACGTTCCAGGTGTCACTGTTGATAAATTGTGACAAGCGTTCATTTCCTGTTTGATTTGAACTCCTACTTATAGCAGAAGGAGGAAGCAAGGCGCTGGCAAGGGCAGTAAACAGGAAGTGAAATCAGGAGCACTTCCTGTCCCACTGGCCATACTGGGTACCATCAAGATATGAAAATGAATCAATGTGAAGGAAAACAAACCATATAATCTTCTGTCTGACTTCCAAACATAATATCATGAATGGCTTCACTGCCAAGGGGGAAATTCTTCACAGGATTTATTTTGAAACGATTATAGGACCACGATTTCTCCCTCTCCTGAAGGGATTGTCTCTTGCTCAGTATAACTTCCTGCACAATGTGTTACAGCAGGATAATCTGCCCTGAAAGGCATCGCAGGTGGGTCTAATCCTGCTCGCGTCCAATGTCAAAGTGTACGCACGCTCTTTCCACTGGGAGTGGTCAGTCATCAGACGGTGATCAGGAGCAAGCACCGTGGTGGGCTTTCCCCTCGCTAAACCCAGGGGGATGCAGAGGACGGGGTTGGAGTCAGCTGTGATGCCCTTCACAGTCGAATGGCCTGACAGCACTCCAGGAATATGCGCAAAGGACAGATGCTTGGGAGAGCAGTAGGGTGCCTGCGCAAGCAAGAACTTGCATTCATATAGCCCCTTTCACAACCCCTGGACGTCCCAAAGCCCTTTACAGGCACAGTAAGCTCCCACAGATAGATAAAGAAAATTGTCAACGCACAAAAATAGCTCAGTGTACGTTCCCGGTAAGCATGCATGGTGTTGTGACAAGAATCTTTTTTACTCCGTGGTGACACATAATATCCCATCATGAGAGGTTATTCACAAGTGCGATGGAAGTGCATCAATCCTGTAACTAAGGAAACTGCTAATTAAAAGCTATGTTTAGTCTAGATTGAAAAATAAATCACCAACTTTTCCATCAATGGTCAAAGTGAAGGAGACAGACAAAAGTTGTCATTCACTCCCTGTTGGCTGATGCTAATTGAACTCACTTTAACAATTAAAAACGCACTCTCATTGTTTAATGATCGAGATACGGTCTGATACTCAGCTATAAATGGCCTGCGTGCAAACTAATAAATACAACATTTACATTGAAAGAAAGACCTGCATTTAGATAGCGCCTTTAACGACCTAAGGATGTCCCGAACGCTTTGCAACCGTTGGGAGTACTTTTGAAGTGTAAACACTGTTATAATGTAGGAAACACAGCAGCCACTTTGCACACAGCAAGATCCCACAAACAGCAATGTGAAAAATCACCAAATAATTTGATGTTGATTGAGGGATAAATCTTGGCCAGGATACAAGGGATAAATCCCCTGCTGTTCTTCGAAATAGAGCCATGGGATCTTTTATGAGAAGGCAGACGGGGTTTCGGTTTAACATCTCATCCAAAAGTCAGCACCTCCAACAGTGCAGCAGTCCCTCAGTACTAAAGCTAGGAATATCAGCTTGGATTTTGTGTTTGAGTCTCTGGACTCTTAACTTCTGATACTCTGAGCAACAGGCAACACATGTGAAACCATCTCCCAGTGAGAGGCAATGGTCTAGATTTTGCGGTGGTAATGACAGCAAGACTGTCAGCGTTCACCGTCATTACTCCAGTGAAACTGACAGCAATGTCTGGAGTCTGTACATGTGCAGAATAACAGTGAGTCTACACTCCTGCAGACGGTGAAAAGTTGATGTTCCCCCAGACTGCAATCTCTCACCCTCACGCTGTTAGTCTCACTGTAAAAGCTTACACCTTATTGCATGAACTGGGCTTTTAAGAACATAAAACATAGAACATAGAACAGTACAGCACAGTACAGGCCCTTCGGCCCACGATGTTGTGCCGAACCTTTAACCTACTCTAGGATCAAATTACCTACCTACCCTTCATACTACTATCATCCATGTACCTATCCAAGAGTCGCTTAAATGTCCCTAATGTATCTGCTTCCACTACCACTGCTGGCAGCGCATTCCACGCACCCACCACTCTGTGTAAAGAACCTACCTCTGACATCTCCCCGAAACCTTCCTCCAATCACCTTAAAATTATGCCCCCTGGTGATAGCCCTTTCCACCCTGGGAAAAAGTCTCTGGTTATCCACTCTATCTATGCCTCTCATCATCTTGTACCCCTCTATCAAGTCACCTCTCATCCTTCTTCGCTCCAATGAGAAAAACCCTAGCTCCCTCAACCTTTCTTCGTAAGACATGCCCTCCAGTCCAGGCAGCATCCTGGTAAATCTCCTCTGCACCCTCTCTAAAGCTTCCACATCCTTCCTATAATGAGGCGACCAGAACTGAACACAATATTCCAAGTGTGGTCTAACCAGTGCTTTATAGAGCTGCAGCATAACCTCGCGGCTCTTAAACTCAATCCCCCTGTTAATGAAAGCCAACACACCATACGCCTTCTTAACAACCCTATCAACTTGGGCGGCAACTTTGAGCGATCTATGGACATGGACCCCAAGATCCCTCTGTTCCTCCACACTACCAAGAATCCTGTCTTTAAGCCTGTATTCCGCATTCAAATTCGACCTTCCAAAATGAATCACTTCACACTTTTCCAGGTTGAACTCCATCTGCCACTTCTCAGCCCAGCTCTGCATCCTGTCAATGTCCCGTTGCAACCTACAACAGCCTTCCACACTATCCACAACTCCAGCAACTTTCGTGTCATCGGCAAACTTGCTAACCCAGCCTTCCACTTCCTCATCCAAGTCATTTATAAAAATCACAAAGAGCAGAGGTTCCAGAACAGATCCCTGTGGAACACCACTGGTCACCAAGCTCCAGGCTGAATACTTTCCATCTACTACCACCCTCTGTCTTCTATGGGCCAGCCAATTCTGTATCCAGACAGCCAACTTTCCCTGTATCCTATGCCTCCTTACTTTCTGAATGAGCCTACCATGGGGAACCTTATCAAACGCCTTGCTAAAATCCATATACACCACGTCCACTGCTCTTCCTTCATCAACGTGTTTTGTCACATCTTCAAAGAATTCAATAAGGCTTGTGAGGCATGACCTGCCCCTCACAAAGCCATGCTGACCGTCTCTAATCAAACTATGCTTTTCCAAATAATCATAAATCCTGTCTCTCAGAATCCTCTCCAATAATTTGCCCACTACCGACGTAAGACTGACTGGTCTATAATTCCCAGGGTTATCCCTATTCCCTTTCTTGAACAAGGGAACAACATTTGCCACCCTCCAATCATCTGGTACTACTCCAGTGGACAGTGAGGACGCAAAGATCATCTCCAAAGGCGCAGCAATCTCTTCCCTCGCTTCCCATAATATCCTTGGGTATATCCCGTCTGGCCCCGGGGACTTATCTGTCCTCATATCATTCAAAATTTCCAGCACATCCTCCCTCTTAACATCAACCTGTTCGAGCATATCAGCCTGTTTCACGCTGTCCTCACAAACGACCAGATCCCTCTCACTAGTAAATACTGAAGCAAAGTATTCATTTAGGACCTCCCCTACCTCCTCCGACTCCAGGCACAAGTTCCTTCCACTATCCCTGATCGGCCCTACCCTCACTCTGGCCATCCTCTTTTTCCTCACATAAGTGTAGAACGCCTTGGGATTTTCCTTAATCCTACCCGCCAAGACTTTTTCATGTCCCCTTCTAGCTCTCCTAAGTCCATTCTTCAGTTCCTTTCTGGCTACCTTGTAACCCCCTAGAGCCCTGCCTGATCCTTGCTTCCTCAACCTTAAGTAAGCTTCCTTCTTCCTCTTGACTAGCTGTTCCACATCTCTTGTCATCCAAGGTTCCTTCACCCTACCATCCCTTCCCTGCCTCATCGGGACAAACCTATCCAGCAGTCGCAGCAAGTGCTCCCTAAACAACCTCCACATTTCTGTCGTGCATTTCCCTGGGAACATCTGTTCCCAATTTATGCTCCCCAGTTCTTGCCTAATAGCATTGTAATTTCCCCTCCCCCAATTAAATATTTTCCCACCCCATCTGCTCCTGTCTCTCTCCATGACTCTAGTAAAGGTCAGGGAGTTGTGATCACTATCACCGAAATGCTCTCCCACCGAGAGATCTGCCACCTGGCCTGGTTCGTTGCCAAGCACCAAATCCAACATAGCCTCCCCTCTAGTCGGCCTATCTACATATTGAGTCAGGAAACCTTCCTGGACACACCTGACAAAAACTGCTCCATCCAAACTATTTGCACTAAGGAGGTTCCAATCAATATTAGGGAAGTTGAAGTCACCCATGACAACAACCCTGTTACTTCTGCACCTTTCCAAAATCTGCCTCCCAATCTGTTCCTCCATGTCTCTGTTGCTATTGGGGGGTCTATAGAAAACTCCCAATAAAGTGACTGCTCCTTTCCTGTTTCTGACTTCCACCCATAGTGACTCAGTAGACAAACCCTCCTCGACGACCTCCCTTTCTGCAGCTGTGATACTATCCCTGATTAGCAATGCCACTCCCCCACCTCTTTTACCTCCCTCTCTATTCCTGCTGAAACATCTAAACCCCGGAACATCCAACATCCATTCCTGCCCCTGTGATATCCAAGTCTCCGTAATGGCTACAACATCGTAGCTCCAAGTACTGATCCATGCTTTAAGTTCATCACCCTTATTCCTGACACTTCTTGCGTTAAAATAGACACACTTCAACCCATCATACTGGCTGCAACTTTGCCCTGTCAACTGTCTAACCTTCCTCACAAACTCTCTGCACTGAGTATCTGCCTGTTCAACAGCTACCCCATCAACTGATCCATAGCTCCGGTTCCCATCCCCCTGCCAAACTAGTTTAAACCCTCCCAAAGAGCGCTAGCAAACTTCCCGCCCAGGATCTTGGTGCCCCTCCAGTTCAGATGCAACCCGTCCTTCTTGTACAGGTCCCACCTTCCCCAGAAGGTATCCCAATGATCCACATATCTGAAGCCCTCCCTCCTACACCAGCTCTGTAGCCATGTATTCAGCTGCACTCGCTCTCTGTTTCTAGCCTCACAAGCATGTGGCACCGGTATCAATCCTGAGATTACTATCCTGCTCGTCCTGCCTTTTAGCTTCCAACCTAACTCCCTATATTCGCTTTTCAGGTCCTCATCCCTTTTCCTAGCTATGTCATTGGTACCGATATGTACCACGACCTCTGGCTGCTCCCCCTCCCCCTTAAGAATCCTGTAGACTCGATCCGAGACATCCCTGACCCTGGCACCCGGGAGGCAACGTACCATCTGGGAGTCTCGTTCGCAACCACAGAATCTCCTGTCTATTCCTCTAACCATTGAATCTCCTATCACTATCGCTCTCCTATTCTCCCCCTTTCCCTTCTGAGCCACAGAGCCAGGCTCAGTGCCAGAGACCCGGCCGCTGTGGCTTTCCCCTGGTAGGTCGTCCCCCCCAACTGTATCCAAAACGGTATACTTATTATTGAGGGGAACGACCACAGGGGTTCCCTGCACTGTGCGCCTATTCCCTTTCCCTCCCCTGATGGTCACCCAGCTACCTTTATCCTGTAACTTAGGTGTCACTACTTCCCTATAACTGCTCTCTATCACCCCCTCAGCCGCCTGAATGATCCGAAGTTCATCCAGCTCCAGTTCCCTAACGCGGTCTGTGAGGAGCTGGAGTTGGGTGCACTTCTCACAGGTGAAGTCAGCAGGGACACAAGTGGAGACCCTTACCTCCCACATCCTGCAACTAACAGCAAACTAACTTCAGAATTACTGCTAGACACCCTCACTAGCCCTGAAAAGCGAACTTTATGTTTGTGAAATGTCAAATTTCTCCATAATGATAAAAATTCCATGTTTTTAAAATCATAATTTCTTTTAAAGAGGTTTGTTTATCTTTATTTTAGCTTTGATCTTTATCCAATCATAATAATTTGTTTCACTATCTAAAAATGTAAATTAAAAGTGAAGCATGTTAACTGCTTTTAACTTCCTGCTTTGCTGTCTATATGAATACTTCAATGTGATTGGCTGTTCACCTTGCTTGCTGGCATCACTGCTGCTGCACGCCTGGAGATCCTCTTGACTTGCCGCCCGATTTAAACTTGCATCAGGAAAGGGGAAAGCGAAGCCACAGATATTGCTATATCTTTGTCAACAGCTTTCTTTGAGGTCAGAGTCAACTGCTATTGCTTTACTGCTGACTGTAAAATCTGGGGCTCTGTCCCCGGGTGAGAAAAGGGGAAGAAGGAGTTTCGTAATTAAATCTTAACCTTCCTTCTTCATCTGCCCACAGTAAGAAGCAGATTTCGGCTGTGCTGGATTTGAGGGGAGACGTCGTTCCAGCAAATCGCCAGAGTATCTTAGAAACCCTACAAGACTTCGACAGCAAGGATAGTGGATCTATCCCTTCCCGTGACAGAGCCCTATTCGCGGAGATTGACCTCATGCCAGACGTGCGGTGCGTCAACCTCAACATGACCCCTGGCTCTGTCGGATGCTTTTCCATGTTTCGGCGACGCAGCAGTCACACTAGGTGACCAGTGAAAGCTGGAAGTGAGATTGTAGTGGAAACCTATCGGGCCACCTGTGAATAGGAAGAGAATAATCATGTTAATAATTAATAACTGAAGTCCACCGAGTTGGGATCGACGGATCACAATGTACAACGAGAATCATCGGGACTCTCCAAGACTGACTCTTCAACTATCCCTTTAAAGGAGGTGTCTAGACACTGGTGACCTAATGTCTTCCAATCTAGAGAGTCAGGCACTGTCCCTTCACCTCTGGATCCTGTGTTCAAATCCAACTTGGACAACTGGGATGCCCAATGTGGCACCAATTTGGCAATCTCACATAGCAAAGGCACAGGAGAGCTGGTTTGGGGAATGGCAACTGTGTCAGACTGGCGCAGATAGGGGGCAAAGTACTGAATTTTGAGGCTGAGACACTGTGTTGGGGCAGTGTCGAGACCCTAATGGGGGCTGTACCTGTCCTGGGAGGTGCTAGATAGGTGATCCCGCATACCAGAATTGAAAAACTTACTCCATTCTTGGACAATGCAATCAGACAACTTTGATGGGCACAAGAATCACCCCCCCCTCCCCCCGCAAACAAAATGTTTTGAAATAAAAATTAAATCGAATCTACCTTGATTGTAGTTTGGTTTGTGGTGAATGGGAAGATGCTGTTTGTTTGTCCTAATTCTGAGTGCAAGACTCCAGTAAGAACAGCGGTGACTGCGCTGTTCAAATACACCCCATCTGAGCACTGGGAGATCCTGTTGTGCAATGTGGAACATAAGGCGAGAAAGTAAAGGGGGTCACAAGGGCTTGCCTCCAACTTCCAGTGTTTTTATCCCGGCTCGATTCAGGATTAGTGCTAAGCAGAGTGTTCCCGGCCAAACCACCCCTTGCTGTCAACATTCGCAAACACAAGGAGTTTACCTTTGGGTTGCTGTGGGACCCACACTTCGAGAAGCAGAGGTTCTAACACTTTGGGAACCCCCACAGTTAATCTACAAATAAAGAGTGGAGCTCAGGAATGGCAGTCCCCTCAGAACAGTGCCAACAGCAGAATAGTTGTGGCTTCAATGCTATATATATATATATATATATATATGTATAAAGGAAATCCTGGGGAAACTCTTTGATGCATAACTGTGATCTAATCATGGAGATTGTGTAAATTCAGATTGTGGAAATCGTATTCTAATAGGAATTAAATGAAGGTCTTTTATCTTTTCAATGTCTTCTCTTCCTTATAGAGTCACTTAAAGTCATTTATGGCACAGAAGGAGGCCATTCAGCCCATCGATTCCATGCTGGCTCTCCACGGAGCTATGCAGTCAGTCCCACTCCCCGGCTCGATCCTCAAAGCCCCCGCAAGTCTCTTTCTCTCAGGTGGCCATCCAACTTCCTCTTGAAGTCGTTGATCGTCTCCGCTTCCACCATCCTTGTGGGCTGCAAGTTCCTCCTGGAGAACAGTTTCAGGGATGAGGGACTGGAGAAACTGGGGCTGTTCTCCTTAGAGCAGAAAAGGCAAAGAGAAGATTTGACAAAGGTGTTCAAATTCGTGAAGGGTTAATATAGAGTAAGTAAAGAGTAATTGTTCCCAATGGCTGAAGGCTTGATGACCAGGAGGGCACAGATTTAATAGGCAGAAGGTCCAAAGGTGGATATGAGGAAAACCTTTTTGCACACAACGAGTGGTTAGGATTTGGAATGTGCCTGTTGGTTGGGGGGTGGGGGGGGGCGGTGAAGTCAGATTCAATACAGAATCGGAGCATTGTTACAGTGCAGACAGAGGCCATTCAGCCCATCATGTCCGCACCGGCTCTCCGACTGAGCGATTCATCTAGTGCCATCCCCCCCGCCTTCTCCCCGTAACCCTGCACTTTCTTCCTTTCCATATAACTGTCTAATTCCCTTTTGAATGCTTCAATTGAACCTGCCTCCACCGCACTCTCAGGCAGCGCGTTCCAGACCTTAACCACTCGCTGTGTGTAGTAGTTTTTCCTCATGTCACTTTTGCTTCTGATCCTGAGTTGTCTCAACCAAGGCATTGTTAAAATAGCCTCATTTTCCTTTCCCTGAGAGGGGAAGGAGTCATAGAGTTATACAGCACAGAAACAGGCCCTTCGGCCCATCGTGTCCGTGCCGGCCATCAGGCACCTATCTAATCCCATTTTCCAGCACTTGGCCTGTAGCCTTGTATGCTATGGCGTTTCAAGTGCTCATCTAAATACTTCTTAAATGCTCTGAGGGTTCCTGCCTCTACCACCCCTTCAGGCAGTGTGTTCCAGATTCCAACCACCCTCTGGGTGAAAACATTTTTCTCAAATCCCCTCTCAACTTCCTGCTCCTTATCTTAAATCTATGCCCCCTGGTTATTGACCCCTCCGCTAAGAGAAAAAGCTTCTTCCTATCTAATCTATCAATGCCCCTCATAACTTTGTATACCTCAATCAGGTCCCCCCTCAGCCTTTTCTGCTCTAAGGAAAACAACCCTAACTTTTTCAGTCTCTCTTCATAGCTGAAGTGCTCCAGCCCAGGCAACATCCTGGTGAATCTCCTCTGCACCCTCTCCAGTGCAATCACATCCTTCCTATAGTGTGGTGCCCAGAACTGGACACAGTACTCCAGCTGTGGCCTAACTAGCATTTTATACAACTCCATCATAACCTCCCTGCTTTTATATTCTATGCCTTGGCTGATAAAGGCAAATATCCCATATGTCTTCCTAACCACCTTAACTACCTGTGCTCCTGTCTTCAGTGATCAAGTACACCAAGGTCCCTCTGACAGAAATGAGGACCATCTTGCATTTTTATAGCGCCTAAATGTAGCAAGACATCCCAAGGCTCTTCACAGGAGTGTTAGCAATAAAACCTTTGGCACCGAGCCACGACAAGTCAAAGAGGTAGTTTTTAAGGAGCACCTTAAAGATGGCGAGAGAGCGAATGGGGCGGAGAGGTTTAGGGAGGGAATTCCAGAGCTTGGGTCCCAGGCAGCTAACGGCACGGCCGCCAATGGTGGAACGATTAAAATTGGGGACACTCAAGAGGCCAGAATTGGAGGAGAGCAGAGATCTGGGAAACGTGTGGGGCTGGAGGAGGCTACGGGGACTGTTCCCCCTGGGTGTGAGGCATGTAGGTTGTGAGGAAAGGTTAAGGCTAAGTTGGGTTTGTTTTCAGGGGAAGGGAGCTGACTTTTTGATATGACCTCAGTGACGTTTTCAGGATTATTGGAGGAGTTGGCAAAAGATGATCCAGGCAAATTATTTCCTGCGGTGACAACTTCAAATTCCCATTGGACACAGGTTTAAAAAGGAAGAAGTTAGGAAGGGAAGTTGGCGGAACATTTTCACACAGAGAATTGTGGAATAAATTCCCAAGGAAGGTTACTGAAACAGACACTGTGGACTCGCTTCCAACTCCCCACACCCACCCCTCCACTACCCCCCAGCCGTAGGAGTTGTCAACCCTCCAGCAGTGCCCTGGAGTCTCCAGGAACTAAATATTGATTTCCAAGACACTGTTGCGAACAAAACCGGGAGCAAAATCATCAGGGCATGAAAACAATTGTTTTTTTAAAAAAAATCTTCAAACACTTTTGTCTAATAGTTTCGTAAATATATTGGAAGAAAGGCTGTTTGATTGGAATTTGAGCACCAGCCAATCAGGTGATGAAGAGTGTTCGCTTTCCCATTGGTCAAGGAAGGTAGGGCGCCCTGAGGATGGACACGCTGGGTGACCAATGGCAGGAGAGCAGGGGCGGGGCATTTGGAGGTGGGCAGTCATGTGATGTCACGTTCAGGAATATGATCAGCCAAGGTTGGGATCCCTATGTCCTCACCTGGCAGAAGTGGGGGGGGGGGAGCATTAAAAAGAGAGGGACAATTCACCCCCTCTTATCCTGCCGTGTCCCCATGTTAACCTGCTATTTTGAGCAGCTGACCTTCCCCGGGAAGGGTCCTTCTTTAAATAGGAAGATCAGGGCCATTTAAGTCAAAGGTCTGGGTGGGGTAGCAGTGGTGGACGCCCCGCTAGACCCAACAAACCCCCATCCCATCCCCTCAACCAGGCCAAACCTGCCGAAACAAGGGGAAATCGGAGGCTGGAAGAGACCCAAGCAGGTGTTAAGATGTTATTGTTGGTGTCCTTTTGACCCAGTAGGGTCAGGAGTTGTGCCCGGAGACTCACAAGGCCTCCCTTGCCCCCAGGCCGCTCAACTCTCCCCCACCCCAACCATGTCAAGATCCCCCTCCCTCAGCCTGCCACAGAATTCCAGCTCGCACCTGCCAGTCAGGTGGTGGGTCTGGCTTGGGTTCTGGTCGGTCACCGAGAAAGTGAATGGAAGTGAGGCCCAGCTGTTAAGACGAGACGGACCTTTGGGTCCTCAGACTCACCCACCTGCCCCTCCTCACCCCCAACCATCCTGATTTGGCCCCCTCACTCTTTGAGATTCTCACACACCCACTTTAAAATCGGGCCTACAATTGGGACCAAGAGGCAATTAGATGTGTTACTGGATAGAGAAGGGTTTGAACACAAGAACACAAGAAATAGGAGCAAAAGTAGACCATATGGCCAATCGAGCCTGCTCCGCCATTCAATACGATCATGGCTGATCTTGGGCTTCAATTCCACTTTCCTGCCCACTCCCCATATCCCTTGATTCCCTGTGAGACCAAAAATCGATCTGTCTCAGCCTTAAATGTATTCAATGATGGAGCATCCACAACCCTCTGGGGTAGAGAATTCCAAAGATTCACAACCCTTTGAGTGAAGTAATTTCTCATCATCTCAGTCCTGAATGATTGGCCCCTTATCCTGAGACTGTGTCCCTGTGTTCTAGATTCCCCGACCAGTGGGAACAATCTCTCAGCTTCTACTCTATCAAGCCCTGTCAGAATCTTGTATGTCTCAATGAGATCGCCTCTCATTCGTCTAAACTCCAGAGAATGTAGGCCCAATTTACTCAGCCTCTCATCATTGAACAACCCCCTCATCCTAGGGACCAATTTAGTAAATCTTCACTGCACTGCCTCCAGTGCAAGTATATCCTTTCTTAAATGTGGGGACCAAAACTGCACACAGTTTTCTAGGTGCGGTCTCACCAAAGCCCTGTACAATTTTAGTAAGATTTATTTATTCCAAACCCCTTGCAATAAAGGCCAACATGCCATTTGCCTTCTGCAGTAAGGCAGTGAGCATGAGGGTTATGAGGAGAAGGTGGTTGGAGGGATTGAGGGAAATGGGGAGGTCGCTAGGAGGGATTGAGGGATATGGGAGAATCTGGGTAGGTCAGGTTGAGGGATATGGGGAGAAAGTGAGGTTGAGGGATGTAGGGAAAACATGATCTGTGAAATGAGAATTGTCTTCTTGGGCCTAATGGTCTTTTAATATTTCCACAACGTCCCTACATGTAAGTGCTGTACAATATTTGTGTTAGAGGAGTTTTGCAGCATGTATCCACTCAAGGATCCAAGGGAGTAACCAAACTGAACAAACAAAGTTTGCTTTCCTGTTATTAATTTCTGGAAGTGAACTATCAGTCATGTTCCAACATTAATAGAGTCTCTCTGCATCTCCCTCAGTTACTTTGCACTTGCTTCAGAGGCTGCCTCAACACATTGGATGGACATTCACCAGCCCCATAGCTAGGTGACATCATATCCTGGGGAATGTGTCACTTCCTGTGCATCATGGCAGCTTCCGTGTTGGCTATTGTGTTAATTGAATTCAAATCTGATTGGCTGAGTTCACCTGTAAAGAATTAGCCCTAAATTTGAGAAATTCCTATATCCAGTAAGGGGTGGGTCCTTTACTGAAATGTCCTTGTGTAGCTATTTAGTTATTTTTACCTCTTGTGCTGTCATGGGTCTCTCTCTCCCACCACCCTCCCCCCCCCCCACCCCACCCAAATGGTCTCCTTCATGCATGTCTCAGGTGGACGTAAAAGATTCCATGGCACTATTTCAAAGAAGAGCAGGGGAGTTCTCCCTGGTGTCCTGGCCAATGTTTATCCCTCAATCAACATCACAAAAACAGATTATCTGGTCATTATCACATTGCTGTTTGTGGGATCTTGCTGTGTACATATTTGTGGCTATGTTCCCTATGTTACAACAGTGGCTACACCTCAAAAGTACTTCAGTGGCTGTAAAGTACTTTGGGACGTCCTGAAATCATGAAAGGTGCCTAATAAATGCAAGTCTATTTATATATGTTATTTATTATTTTTAGTCTTTGCTCGAGTCGCTCTGAACAGGCTCCAGAAGCTGGCCGAGCGCGTCTACCCTGAGGCACAGTGTGGCTTTCGTGCAGAGAGATCGACTATTGACATGCTGTTCTCCCTTCGTCAGATACAGGAGAAATGCCGTGAACAACAGATGCCCCTCTACATTGCTTTCATTGATCTCACCAAAGCCTTTGACCTCGTCAGCAGACGTGGTCTCTTCAGACTACTAGAAAAGATCGGATGTCCACCAAAGCTACTAAGTATCATCACCTCATTCCATGACAATATGAAAGGCACAATTCAACATGGTGGCTCCTCATCAGAGCCCTTTCCTATCCTGAGTGGTGTGAAACAGGGCTGTGTTCTCGCACCCACACTTTTTGGGATTTTCTTCTCCCTGCTGCTTTCACATGCGTTCAAATCCTCTGAAGAAGGAATTTTCCTCCACACAAGATCAGGGGGCAGGTTGTTCAACCTTGCCCGTCTAAGAGCGAAGTCCAAAGTACGGAAAGTCCTCATCAGAGAACTCCTCTTTGCTGACGATGCTGCTTTAACATCTCACACTGAAGAATGCCTGCAGAGTATCATCGACAGGTTTGCGTCTGCCTGCAATGAATTTGGCCTAACCATCAGCCTCAAGAAAACGAACATCATGGGGCAGGATGTCAGAAATGCTCCATCCATCAATATTGGCGACCACGCTCTGGAAGTGGTTCAAGAGTTCACCTACCTAGGCTCAACTATCACCAGTAACCTGTCTCTAGATGCAGAAATCAACAAGCGCATGGGTAAGGCTTCCACTGCTATGTTCAGACTGGCCAAGAGAGTGTGGGAAAATGGCGCACTGACACGGAACACAAAAGTCCGAGTGTATCAAGCCTGTGTCCTCAGTACCTTGCTCTACGGCAGCGAGGCCTGGACAACGTATGCCAGCCAAGAGCGACGTCTCAATTCATTCCATCTTCGCTGCCTTCGGAGAATACTTGGCATCAGGTGGCAGGACTATATCTCCAACACAGAAGTCCTTGAAGCGGCCAACATCCCCAGCTTATACACACTACTGAGTCAGCGGCGCTTGAGATGGCTTGGCCATGTGAGCCGCATGGAAGATGGCAGGATCCCCAAAGACACATTGTACAGCGATCTCGCCACTGGTATCAGACCCACCGGCCGTCCATGTCTCCGTTATAAAGACGTCTGCAAACGCGACATGAAATCGTGTGACATTGATCACAAGTCGTGGGAGTCAGTTGCCAGCATTCGCCAGAGCTGGCGGGCAGCCATAAAGACAGGGCTAAATTGTGGCGAGTCGAAGAGACTTAGTAGTTGGCAGGAAAAAAGACAGAGGCGCAAGGGGAGAGCCAACTGTGCAACAGCCCCAACAAACAAATTTCTCTGCAGCACCTGTTGAAGAGCCTGTCACTCCAGAATTGGCCTTTATAGCCACTCCAGGCGCTGCTTCACAAACCACTGACCACCTCCAGGCGCGTATCCATTGTCTCTCGAGATAAGGAGGCCCAAAAGAATTATTTTGATGTGAAGCTATTTATGTCTTGACTGCTGATCTTTATCTCAAACGACTAGAGTGTGTTCTTAATTATAAAAATGGTTTATTTTAACGTTAGTTTATCAAAGAGTGAATGACAACTTCTGTCTGTCTTCTTCACTTTGACCTCTAATGGGAAATTAGATGATTTATTTTTTGATTTGATCTTCTCCCTTGAGACTAAACATAGCTTTTAATTAGCAGTTTCCTTAGTTAAGGATTTGATGCATTTACATGGCAATTGTGAGGAACCTTGTATGACGGGACATTCTATGTCACCACGGAGAAAAAAAGATTCTCTTCACAACACCATGCACCCTTTACCAGGGAACGTACACTGAGCTATTTCTGTGTGTTGACAATTTTCTCTTCCTTTTGACTCTAGTGGAAACCTTGAGCAAAATGTAAACCATGCTGTCCTGTTATTAATGTTTCATCGGCTTCAAACTTGCAGCTTCTCAAATAAACATGTTCAGCAGAGCCCTGACCTTTACACAGAGGCTGGGCTTTTAACCGGCCATCTGTGCACTGGGGTCGAGCGAGGAACAAGACGCATGCCTTCCTCTCTCGTCACCGCACCCCTGAGCTCCCATAGCCAAAGAGGTCCCAATGTGAACCACTTAATGGGTCAGTCCCTGTTACCCCCTTGCTTCCTCCCAGGGACTCCAAAATTAAGAGCAATACGTTCTGTGCAGTTCTGATCACCTCATTATAAAAAGGACAAAAAGGTGTCAGAGAAGGTGCAAATGAAGATTTCCAAGGATGGTACCGGATCCGCAGGGTTATACTTTCCAGGAAAGAATGCACAGGCTGGGTCTCTTTTCTCTTGGAAAGAGAAGGCTGAGGGGTGATCTAATAGAGGTCTTTAAAATTATGAATGGTTTTGATAGAGCGGATACGGAGAGAATGTTTCCACTTGTGGGGAACAGCAAAACTAGAGGCCGTCAATATAAGATAGTCACCAAGAAATCCAATAGAGAATTCAGAAGGAACTTCTTTATCCAGAAGACTGCTGATTTTTTTTTACCACAACTGCCGCCCTATCCCCATCTCACTTGATTTACCGACTGCCCAAATAGCCATCGATCTCAGGTGTGAACATACTCAATGACTTGCTGCCGGGGGGAGGTGGTGGAAGCAGATACGATAGCGACGTTTAAGAGACATCTTGACAAATACTTGAATAGGAAGGGAATAGAGGGATATGGGCCCCGGAAGTGCAGAGGGTGTTAGTTTAGGCAGGCATCAAGATCGGCGCTGGTTTGGAGGGCCGAATGGCCTGTTCCTGTGCTGAACTGTTCTTTGTTCTTTGACTGAACATGACCTCTCTGGGGTAGAGAATTCCAAAGATTCACAACCATTTCAGTGAAGAAATTTCTCCTCATCTCAGTCCTCAATGACCCCCTTATCCTGCAACTATAACCCCATGTTCTAGCACTCCCCAGTCAGGGGAAAGACAGCCTCCCAGCTTTGGCCCTGTCAAACCCTCTCAGAACCTTCTACCTTTCAACCGGAACACTTGCCTCGACCCCAGTGCCTAATGAACACATGGATAAAGGACAAGAAAAAAAAATGGATCCATCCCTGCTGGGATTGCTCTCAAGCGTACCCAAGACTGGAGATACCACATCTGCCAATAATAACAAGTCACAGTGTTGAAACGATTAGGAAAAAGTGTATAAACAGGTTTTATGGAGCACAAACGCAAAGATGTTATGCTAAACATTTATAAATCACTGGTAAGGCCTCAACTGCAGCTATCCAGACTTTAGGAAGGATATCAAGTGCTTGGAAGTAGCTTGGAGGAGATTTACCAGAGATGAGGGACTTCAGTTATGTGGAGAGACTGGAGAAGCTGGGATCTCCTTAGAACAGATAAGGTTAAGGGGAGATTTAATAGTCACGTTCAAAGTTTATGAGGGATTTGATAGAATAAATAAGGAGAAACTGTTTCCACTGATAAGAGGGTGGGTGACCAGAGGGCACAGATTTAAGATAATTGGCAAAAGAACCAGATGGGAAATGGGGTGCCATTTTTTTTAACGCAGTGAGTTGTTGTGATTTGGAACGCGCTGCCTGAAAGGGCGGTGGAAGCAGATTCAATAGTAACTTTCAAAAGGGAATCGGATAAATACTTGAAAAGGAAAAGTTTACAGGACTACGTGGAAGGAGGAGGGGAGTGGGACTAATTGGATAGCTCTTTCGAAGAGCTGGCACAGGCATGATGGGCCGAATGGCCTCCTTCTGTGCTGCATGAATCTATGTTCTGTTAATAGTGCATCCCACGTACCCAACCAAACCACCCCTCCACCCCCCCCCCCCACCCCATTACACAATCTCCTGGGGGAGGCAGGACAAACTTTAAGCCAATTTAGGAAGAAATTCTTGAGTTGGAATTCCTCTCTGAAACCTGAGGAAAATACAGGAATAAATATTGACCAGGACACTGGGGAGAACTCCACTGCTCTTCTTCAAAATACTGGTCGTGGGATCTTTTACATCCATTTGAGAGGGAAGACAGACTAACTGGTGAGTCACTGTTAACCGCATGACTTTCTATAACTCGCTGGACCTGCCCAGAGAGTATGAAGCTAATCCATGCTCCTACGCATTTTGACAACCTATTCCAGGGGGCAGTGACATTCTTTTGCAAATAGTACAGTTCCCCCCCACTTATAGTGGACGTGTTGACGTTAATCTAATTCATGTCAACTGTGGCTCAGTGGGTAGCACTTTTGCCTCTGAATCAGAAGGTTATGGGTTCAAGACCCACTCCAGAGACTTGAGCACAAAATCCAGCCTGACACTCTAAAGCAGTACTGAGGGAGCGCTGCACTGTCAGAGGAGCCGTCTTCCAGATGAGACATTAAACCAAAGTCCGTCTTCCCTCTCAAATGGATGTAAAAGATCCCACGGCCACTATTTTGAAGAAGAGCAGGGGAGTTCTCCCCAGTGTCCTGGTCAATATTTATTCCTCAACCAACATCACTGAAACAGATGATCTGATCATTATCACTTTGCTGTTTGTGGGAGCTTGCTGTGCGCAAATTGGCTGCTGCGTCTCCTACATTGTAACAATCACTGCACTTCAAAAGCACTTCATTGGCTGTAAGCACTTCGGGAGATCCTGCAGTCATGAAAG
Organism: Heterodontus francisci; assembly: GCF_036365525.1. Classification (NCBI taxonomy): domain Eukaryota; kingdom Metazoa; phylum Chordata; class Chondrichthyes; order Heterodontiformes; family Heterodontidae; genus Heterodontus; species Heterodontus francisci. The sequence goes on along the minus strand of NC_090410.1, from coordinate 8,145,276 downwards.
GTGCTATATAAATGCAAGTTTTATTTAGTAATTTTTCAGCAGGCGAATGTGGGCTAGATGGGGTAAATTATAACGCTGGAGTTTCCACCCATGCCACCCACTTATAAAACAATCGCACGGGTTTCTATACTTGGATCAGTCACACCTGACACTGACTGGGGATGTGTGAATAAAATGATGCCCGCACATTAACGCCGTTTTAGAAAATGTAAAACGGCTTTTTGGCTGCGATATGCGAAAATCGGAAAATTTGTTATGACAGTAAGTATAGGGGATTGAACCCCCGAGCTTGTCAGCTAGAGTTCAATATGTGACTCAATCTGACTCCTCTGGTAATAACAAGTGGTTAGTGCTAATTACCCAATACAGGGGGCTGTCTATGATAAGCGGGGATGGTGTATGCTGTGGCAGCTGGACATCCTATCATCAAACCTCACTCTATGGCTTTTTATTTTGTGCCAACTGCCCTCCAAGTCCTTCCCTCCCAATCAAACTTGAGCAACCCATCCGCCAAAACAGAATCAATTCCCTTTTTATCATTTTAAAAACTCAATGGTTCTGTATCCCCGCTGAGAATGTCCTCCCACGACCACCCCCTCGTGTCCTTTGCCCTCTGGCCCCAAGTTCAGTCAAGTAGTCCCACCCAAATGGGCAGATTGCTGTGAGGCACCATCGGCTAGTGCCCTATCAGTTGGAATGTGTTTTTTTTTAGCAGTTTGTTTTACATCAGGCCTGGTTTTTCCTGCAGATGAGGCCAGTGGCGGTTTAATCAGCAGTAGCAAAGTGTGTTATCTCGGAATTATGCAGCCGATCGCTTTGGTACCTCAAGGCTTCCTCCCACACTCGGCGACGGGCCTGCTGACTGGCGGGCATCAAGAGCCCGAAATCTGCGTTGCTCTGAATCGGAGACGGCAGCCTGGGAGCGCTCTCAGTTCACGTTTTTGAGTGACAATGAAAAACCACGAGACAGAAATACCAGCGGCGTGATAAACATTATTATCATCCAGACATGCTGCAAGATCCTGCCTAGAGCTGAGTGCACAATACTGGGTGTGCAGTCGGAAGATGAGGGCGGATTAAATCATTGATGTTGTGAATGAAGCCAGATAGTAATAGGCCAGGGATCAAAATAACTTATCACAACAGTAAACTCCTCTGATTAACCCTGTGAGGACTGACTGACACCCTACTTAATTGGGCTTAAAGGCTAATTTGAGATCTGAGCCCCATCTCCACAGCGGAACAACTAAACTCTTGACTATTCCGATGCTCTCGTGACCAGTCTCCCACCTTCTACCCTCTGTAAATTTTAGCTCATTCTAAACTTTGCTACCTGTATCTTGGCTCGCAGGCTCACAATTCTGCGCTGAGTAACTCACCTCCTGACTCCCCAAAGCCTGTCCACCATCTACAAGGCACAAATCAGGAGTGTGATGGAATACTCTCCACTTGCCTGGATGGGTGCAGCTCCAACATTACTCAAGAAGCTCGACACCATCCAGGACAAAGCAGCTCGCTTAATCGGCACCCCATCTACCACCTTCAACATTCACTCCCTTCGCCACCGACACACAGTGGCAGCAGTGTGTACCATCTACAAGATGCACTGCAGCAACTCACCAAGGCTCCTTCGACAGCACCTTCCAAACCTGTGACCTTTACCACCTAAAAGGACAAGGGCAGCAGATGCATGGGAACACCACCACCTGCAAGTTCCCCTCCAAGCCACACACCATCCTGACTTGGAACTATATCGCCGTTCCTTCACTGTCGCTGGGTCAAAATCCCGCAACTCCCTTCCTAACAGCGCTGTGGGTGTACCTACCCCACATGGACTGCAGCAGTTCAAGAAGGCAGCTCACCACCACCTTCTCAAGGGCAATTAGGGATGGGCAATAAATGCTGGCCTGGCCAGCGACGCCCACATCACACGAATGAATAAAAAAAAAATTCCCATTCACCCATCACCCCCGCCATGGTGGGCATGGCCTCGCTTTAACATCTCACTCAAAATACAGCACCTTCAACAGTGCAGCACTCCCCCACTACGGGCTGGAGTTTCAGCTTAGATTGTGACGTCGAGTCCCTGGTGTGGGATTTGAACTCACAACCTTCTGCCTCGGAGGTGAAAAATGTTACACACTAAGCCAGGGGTGCAGTAAGGGGTAGGGCGACATTTAGGAGGTTGCTGGGGGATGGGTGCACAGGATGAGGGGGTGCAATAGAACAATGTTGGGGAAGAGGGAGCTTTACCCTACATAGAACGACTGGTACCCACCAAAGCACTCAAGGCTGGCACTGGGTGTTAAAAACAAACTTTCCCAAAGAAAAGAATTGGTCATCAAGAGAGGAAAAAAATGCAACCCAGGCCCGATTCCGTTGGCAGGAAGTTTGACAAACAATCTTTTTTATCCGACTAAATAAAAATTCAAGCAAATAACTTTCTAAAAACAAGACCCAGTGACGAAGGAAATAGTTCTTTGAGTGATGGACTGCCAAGTGCTGGCATTCTGCCATGTTGAAAGCATGCACTCCCGACCATTGAGCCACTCACAAATTGAGGGACAGATTTTTAGTTAACATCATGCAGGTGACAGCAAGTCTGGAACATGACCTCCCACCCCTCGACCATTTATTTGACTCTTCCTTGAACTAATAAAAGCTCCAAGTACACAATAAAATGGCTGGCCGAAGATGTTTTTCCACCACTCAATAGCTCATTGTTCTAAAATATTTTTGAGCCAGTGCTCACTCTCCTCCATTGACGGTGAGGAGTATTAATGACCTTTGGACAATATTTTAATCTCTTCCTGATTTTGCTGTTTTAACCTTTATGGAACCTCGCTTGTTTGTTTAACAAATCCAGTTGGATGACCTCACGGTCTCTCTCATTGGTGTTGACTCTTTGACCGTCTCAACCTAGACTCCTTTCCAACAACGTCTTGCATTTATCTAAAATCTTTAACATAATAAAACATGCCAAGGAGGTTCACAATGAACTTTATCAAACAACATTTGACACTGAGCTACATATGGAGGCATTAGAACAGGTGACCAAAAGCTTGGACAAAGAGGTAGGTTATAAGGAGCGTCTTAAAGGAGGAGAGAGAGACGGTGAGGTTTAGGGAGGGAATTACAGAGCTAAGGGGTTAAGCAACTGAAAGCACAGCCGCCAATGGTGCAGCCATAAAAATTCTGGATGTGCAAGAGTCCATAATTGGAGGAGTGCAGAGATTTTGATGGGTCATATGGTTGGAGATAAGGAGGGGCAAGAATTTCAACTTTGAGGTGTTGATGGATGGGGAGCCAATGTAGACCAACAAGCACAGGGGGTAATGGGTGGTCAGGACTTGGTCCGAGTTATAAAACGGGCAACAGAGATTTGCATGTTTTCCCAATTTTTTCCCTCCGTCTGTTTACTGCGGTCCCACAGAGCTGACCGAAGTGGCCATTCTTTGGGCGTGAGTCTACACAATGAGTGAGGGTGGGCTACTCAACAGGGGAGGGCATCATAGCCAAGCTCAATCTTGTCATCCAACATCATTGGTGGATAGCCAAACCAGTTCATATTTTATCTTTCTTATTAAAGAGGAACGATTGGTTGCTTACGGGAGGCGAAGAATCCCATCCGTTTCCATCATCTGTGATGGCGGGTCACACATGGAGTAGTTAAGGCGATTAGTATAGATACCTTTAAGAGGAAGCTAAATAGCACATGAGGGAGGAAGGAATAGGTTGATAAGATTAGATGAAGTAAGGTGGGAGGAGGCTCATGTGGAGCAGATATGCCAGCATAGGCTAGTTATCTCTAAATACTATGCGCGTCATTCATAATCATTGGCTAGTACAGCTCTCCTGATGGCTCATTGGGTAAAATGTCAGCCTGTGTGGTACTGAGCCATATAACCCCTCCCAGAGGTTCCACCCCTTGTCCGTGTGGACTGAGTTTAGCTCAATCTTAACCCATAGATTCCCAGGATCTCACATCTGTGGAAAGCTTCACCTCCCTCAATCTTCCCTCCATCCAAAAACCTTTTTTATTTATTCATGCACAGGATGTGTGCGTTGCAGGAAAAACCAGCATTTATTGAGCATCCCTAATTGCCCTTGAAAAGGTGATGGTGAGTTATCATCTTGAATGCAACTTAAGTAGCTTGCTAGGCCATTTCAGAGGGCAGTTAAGAGTCAACCAGATTGCTTTGGGTCTGAAGTTACATGTAGGCCAGACCGGGTAAGGACGGCAGATTTCTGTCCCTAAAGGACATTAGTGAACCAGATGGGTTTTTGCAACAAACCAATAGTTTCATGATCACCGTTACTGAGACTAGCTTTTTATTCCAGGTTTATTTAATTAACTGAATTCAATTCCTAAACGGCAATGGTGGGACTTGAGCTCCTATCTCTGAATTGTGAGTCCAGTAAAGCAAACGCCATGCTACCCTAACCAGTGTGATAGCCTACAGGGTGATACAAATGGATGCAATAGTGCAATGAGTTAGTAAACCAGAGGCTTGAACTACTAACTTAGAAGGTGTTCCAATCCCACTGTGACTGTTTGAGAACTCAAATCCACTTCTAGAAAGCGGGAATCAGCAAAAGTGACCACAAAGCTGTCGGAACATCATAAAAACCCAACTGGTTGACTGATAGGGTCTAGACGTGACTCCATTCCCACACCAATGTGATTGAATCTTAGCTGTCCCTCTGTCATCAGGGCAACTAGGGACAAATGCCAGCCTTGCCAGTGATGCCCACAATCCCAAGGCTGATTTTTTTTTAAATTGAAAAGGTTAAGGGCATCTACGTTTGCAGTAAAAGTTGAAACATCGACCCATTTCCCCATGACAGGCTCCAATTTGCACGACTGCTAATGGTGAGTGCAAAGAGCGTGGGGGATTCACAAGAGGCCAGAGCTGGAGGAACACAGAGGTCGCGGAGGGTTGTAGGGCTGGAGGACGTTACAGAGATTGGGAGGCTACAAAGTGATTTGATCACTTGGACCTGGGCACTGAGGGGTAGATTGCTCTCTTTTGCACTGAAGAGAAGTCACTAGAGTACAGTCCATGGGGCAAAGTTGGGCAGGAAGGGACTGCACAGAAATGGAACCCATCTGATTTCCCCCACAATACAACAACAACATGCATTTATATAGCACCTCTAATTTAATCAAACATCCCAAGGTGCTTCACGGGAGAGGAGCATTATCAAACAAATTTGACACCGAGCCACATCAGGAGACTTAGGGCAGAACGAGGTAGGTCCTAAGGTGCATCTTAAAGGGGGAAGGCAAGGTAGCGAAGTGGAGAGGTTTAGGGAGGGAATTCCAGGGTTTAGGGGCCCAGGCAGCTGAAGGCACGGCCGCCAATGATGAAGTGATTAAAATCAGGGATGCTCAAGAGGCCAGAATTGAGAAGCACAGAGATCTCGGAGGGTTGTGGAGCTGGAAGAGGTTACAGAGATAGGGAGGGGGCGAGGCCTTGGCGGGATTTGAAAACAAGGAGAAGAATTATAAAATCGAGGCATTGCCGGACCGGGAGCCAGTATAGGTCAGCGAGCACAGGAGTGATGGGTGAAGGGGTTGGTGCAAGTTAGGATACTCGCAGCAGAGTTTTTGATGATCGTAAGTTTATGGAATGTGGTAAATGTGAGGCCGGCCAGGAGAGAATTGGAATAGTCAAGTCTGGGGTTAATAAAGGCACGGATAAGTGTTTCAGCAGTTGTGGACGGGCTGCTCATGTGTCGATGTGTCGGCAGGGACTTCAACCATTGGATCCACAGCCAAGCTGGGCGCACCGTCACGTAACGTTAGCAAACATGCACTTCCCAGTAGGATCCCAATCAAGAACAGGAATGCTGCCAATTGTAACACCCCTACTGCTGCCCAAGCTGTATTTAACCATCCCGGGCACTGGGGGAGCTCTGCTCTTCGACTGGACCCATGTGCTTTGCGTTCACCTGAGTCTTCACACGAAATATTCTGTTCATCGCACATGGACCCTTAGGTCATTGCCGTGGCGACAAAATAGAGTTAAATGCATGAGAGGCGTGAGTGAGAGAGCGAGAGCAAACGAAAGAGAACGAGTGAGTGAGTGAGAGCAAGAGAAGAGAGAGGGGGAGGGAAAGAAAGCTAGACAGTGAGAGTGAGCGAGCAATCGAGATGGTGAGAGTGAGATTCAAAGAGAAAGAGTGAGAAAGAGAAGACTAGAGAGAAGGAGAGAGCAAGAGACGGAAGATGGAAAGAGAGAGAGAGAGAGAGGCCATAGAGGTTAGGAGTAAAACATCAATTTGTTTTGTTGTCTTCTGTTTATTTTTTGTGCGTCTACCTTGAAGGGCAAAGCGGGCCATTGATATAAAAGACGTATCCTGGTATTAATGTGTGTTTCCTCTCCCACCCATTGATCCCTTGGTGAGGAAGCTTATCTGGTCAGTTGCCACTTCCACTCTCCGCCCGCCCCTCACACTAATCTCGGCTCGGATCCTGTTTTAGAAGAAGAATCACTGGCTGTCTACCTCCGTCATCGACTTGTTCCTGTCACAAAAAGAAGGGGAGGGTGAGAGAAAGAAAGACTTGCATTTATATAGCGTCTTTCACAATCTCAAGACATCCTAAAAACACTTAGCGGCCAATTAAGTACTTTGGAAGTGTGGTCACTGTTGTAATGTGTGAAACACAGCATCCAATTTACACACAGCAAGCTCCCACAAACAGCAATGCGATGATGACCAGATAATCTGCTTTTATGATGTTGATTGAGAGATAATTATTGGGCCAGGACACCAGGGAGAACTCCCCTGCTCTCTGCTCTTCTTGGAAATACCACGGGATCTTTTACATCCACCTGAGGGATCATCAATATAATGTTGCATCTGAAAGACGAGGCCTCCAACAGTGCAGCACTCCCTCAGTGCTGTACTGGAGCATCGACCTCCCAGTATTGTGCTCATATCTCTGGAGTGGGACTCAGCGGCGCAAGTGCTACCCACTGAGCCAGCGCTGGCACCTGCCCCAAGATCAGCGACCTCAGTATGGCCCAGGGCATCCCTCCGTGGTGTGTTTGCCTCAGTACCACACTGGGTGCTGCACCCACCTGCTCACCCATTAGGAAACCCCAAGCCTCCTGTTTAGTTCCCTCCGAGGCTTTGCAACATGAAGGAGGACTCTGTATAATTGGATTTGGGCCAATGCTCCCTATTTAATGACATAAGCAGTGGGATCAAGCTTAACAAAACAGCATTGTCTGCGCAACAGGAATTGACAATGCATCTTAAAATTGACAGAACTTAATAATTCAAAACAGTTTTTCCACTCACTGACGAAAATGAACTTTTAATAAACAAGCACTCTGCCTTGGCTCTGTAAACACTGACTTCCTGTCATTCCACCCTGGGCTGAGAGAAATTCTTGTGAGGACTCACGGCCCAGTTTCAGTTGTGTGGGGTCAGAGGTTATGCACAAGTTCAAAGTGCTCAACTATTGCAAGTTCTGTTTAATTGACCCATCGGAATCGGAACAGAAAAGAGATTTGTCATTCTGTCTTCAGTTACACAGAGTAAGGGAAGCAATTCGGCAATTTTCTAACATCCGCTGTGACCTTTCTCATTCCATCCATTCCTTACCCGTTTCAATGCTGTCATGGGGAAGTTGATGGATTTCAATAGGAGACGTGGGGCTCAATGGGAGAGTTAGTGTCTTTGAGGCTTCAACAACAAGAACTTGTATTGGTATAGCAGCCTTTAGGTCATCAAATGTCCCAAAGCTCTTCACAGGAGCATTATAACGATGGATGCTGTGAGGATGTTTCTCCTTGTGGGAGAGACTGGAACGAGGAGACACAGTTTAAAAATATGGAGTCGCCCAGTTGAGATGGAGGTGAGGAGAATTTTTTTTCTCTGAGGGTTTGTGAGTCTTTGGAACTCTCTTCCCCGAAGAGCAGTGGAGGCAGGGTCATTGAATATTTTTAAGGCAGAGGTAGATAAGTTCTTGACTAAAAAGGGAGTCAAATGGTATGGGGGGTAGGCGGGAAAGTGGAGTTGAGGCCACAATCAGATCAGCCATGATCTTATTGAATGGCGGAGCAGGCTCGAAGGGGCCGAATGGCCTACTCCTGCTCATAATTCGTATGTTTGTAAATTTGGCATGGAGCAACAGAAGGTGATATTAGGGCAAATGACCAAATGCTGGGTCAAAGAGGGAGGTTTCAAGCAGCATCTAAAAGGAGGAAAGTGAGGTAGAGAGGTGGAAAGGTGCAGGGAGAAAATTCCAGAGTTTGGGGCCTAGGCAACCAAAGGCACAGCCACCAATGGTGGAGTGATTAAAATCAGGGATGCTCAAGAGGTCAGAATTAGAGGAGCACAGAGATCTCAGAGGGTTGTGGGGCTGGAGGAGATCACAGAGAGAGGGAGGGATGAGGCCCTGGAGAGGTTTAAAAACAAGATTGAGAATTTTAAAATCCAGATGTTGCCTGACCGGGAGCCAATGTAGGTCAGCGAGCAGAGGGGTGATAGGGGAACAGGACTTGGTGCCAGCAAGGACATGGGCAGTAGACTTTTGGGTGACGTCAAGTTTACGGAGTGTCGAGTGTGGGAGACCAGCCAGGAGTACATTGGAATAGTCAAGTCTGGAAGTAATAAAGGCATGAATGAGGGTTTCAGCAGCCGGTGAGCTGGGACAGGGGTGGAGTCGGACGATGTTACAGAGATGGAAATAGGTGGTATTAGCGATGGTGCAGACATGTGGTCGGAAGCTTATCTCAGGGTCACCAAGGTTATGAACAACCTGGTTCAGCATCAGACCTTTGCCAGGGCGAGGGATGGAGCTGTTGCTCGGGAACAGAGTTTATTGCGGGGACTGAAGACAATGGCTTCAATCTTTCCAATATTTAATTGGAAGAGGTTTCAGCTCATCCAGTCCCGGATGTCGGAGAATGGGAGAATTACCATATTAGAGGAATGAGATTCAATGGAAAAGGGAAGGTATTAGGAGGATGGGAGACTTAGGGTACTAAAGAGAAGGGATTCAATGAAATTCCTTTGAAGTGGTCCTGTTATGTGGGCAAACACAGCAGTCAAACTTGCATAGAGCAAGATCCCATAGGCAGTAAATGAGCTGAATGTCTACTAAACTGATTGAGGGAGGAATGCTGGCCAAGGGTTCAGCAAAACTCCCTTGCCTCTCCACATTAGACGGGGCTCTGTATAACATCGCATCAGAAAGATGGCACATCCGACCGTGCAGCACTCCCGCAGTACCGCACTGGGGACTGTCGGCCTAGTCTTTATGCTGAAGCCTCTAGAGTGGGACTTGAACCATGACCTTCATGACTGAGAACTGAGCCAAGCTGAAATTAAATACCATAACCTAAATAATTGATGGTGTGCGAGCTGACACAGCATTCCGTGACCGAGGGTTTCCACTGTTGTTGTATCTTGCTGGTCTCAGCGCTGCCACAGTTGTGGTTATGTGGAAGTGCGTCTGTGGTGTGGTTCCGACTCACATGCACACACTGCCGATATGCTCGATGTGCTGCTTTCACAATTGAACTCTTCCTTTGACAATGTCTCCAGGTTTAAACTATTGCCAGCCATGTTTCAGTGGGTAGTATTCTCGCCTTGCAGTCAGAGGTCAAAGGTCCAAGTTCCACATCCAGAGATTTGAGCACATAAGCCAGGCCGACACTTCTCAGTGCCAGTACTGAGGGAGTGCTTCACCGTCACAGGTGCTGTCATAGAAATATAGAAAATAGGAGCAGAAGTAGGCCATTCGGCCCTTCGAGCCTGCTCTGCCATTCATTATGATCATGGCTGATCATCCAACGCAGTAACCTGTTCCCGCTTTCCCCCCATACCCTTTGATCCCTTTAGACCCAAGAGCTATATCTAACTCCTTTTTGAAAACATTCAGTGTTTTGGCCTCAACTGCTTTCTGTGGTAGTGAATTCCCCAGACTCACCACTCTCTGGGTGAAGAAGTTTCTCCTCATCTCAGTCCTGAAAGGTTTACCCTGTATCCTTAGACTATGACCCCTGGTTCTGGACTCCCCCACCATCGGGAACATCCTTCCTGCATCTACCCTGTCAAGTCCTGTTAGAATTTTATAGGTTTCTATGAGATCCCCCCTCACTCTTCTGAGTTCCAGCGAATATAATCCTAACCAACTCAATCTCTCCTCATACGTCAGTCCCACCATCCCAGGAATCAGTCTGGTAAACCTTCGCTGCACTCCCTCTATAGCAAGAACATCCTTCCTCAGAAAAGGAGACCAAAACTGCACACAATATTCCAGGTGTGGCCTCACCCAGGCCCTGTATAACTGCAGCAAGACATCCCTGCTCCTGTACTCGAATCCTCTCACTATGAAGGCCAACATACCATTTGCCTTTTTTACCGCTTGTTGGACCTGCATGCTTACCTTCAGCGACTGGTGTACAAGAACACCCAGGTCTCGCTGCATGTGCCCCTCTCTCAGTTTATAATGTCTTTCAGAAGAGACATTAAACCGAACCTCTCTCAGGTGGATGTAAAAGATCTTGTGGGATTATTAAAGAGCAAGGGAGTTCTCCCCAGTGCTCTCGACCCAGCCAGAAGAGATTATCTAGTCATTTATCTCTTTGCTGTTTGTGGGATCTTGCTGTGCGCAAATTAGCTGCCGCGTTTTCTACATTACAACAGTGACTACATTTAAAACAGTATTTCATTGGCTGTAAAGTGCTCTAGGATATCCTGAGGTTGTGAAAGGCGCTATATGAATGCAAGTCCTCCTTTCATATTTTTCAAGCATTTATCCAGTTCCCTTTTGAAAGTTACTATTGAATCTGCTTCCACCGCCCTTTCAGGCAGCGAGTTCCAGATCACAACAAAATTAAAGATCCCATGGCACTCTTTCAGGGAAGTCATCCCCAGTGTCCTGGCCAACATTTATCCGTTAACCAACATCACTAAAACAGATGATCTGGTCACTATCACATTGCTGTTTGTGGGATCTTGCTGTGCGCAAATTGGCTGCTGCGTTTCCTACAACAGTGACAACCCTTCAAGAAAAGTATTTCATTGGCTGTAAAACGCGTTGGGACGTCTTTAAGTCATGAAAGGTGCTAGCGAGAGAGAAAAGGCAAAACAGTAAAAGCTAACGAACATTAGGGACCTCTGAGATATGGCTGGTCACTGAGATGGGAGAGTTAGATGGATGTCTGCGTGAAGGGCTTTTATAGGCCTAGACTAGGCATGTACCTGTGGCCATTGCTTATATAGAATCACACAGAATTCACAACACAGAAACAGGCCATTCGGCCCAAGTACCAGTGCTTATGTTCTGCACGAGCCTCCTCTCCTGCTAATTCATCTCAACCAACCAACATTTCCTTTGACTCCTTTCTACTTCGTGTTTTTATCTAGAGTTTCCTTCAATGCGTCTGTCTGGAAGTATTGTTTCAGTTTTAATTTCTGGAACAGGTTCAGGATCTTACACACCTCTGTCAGAACCCCTCTGAGACATGTCCTTTCCAGGTTGAATATCTGCAGCTTACTGAGTTGCTGCACCTCCTGATACAAGAGGTGAAGAAGGTGAGGCTCCTCAATCTCATGTTCTCCTTTGCTTCTAGGTCTTGGATGTTCCCCACCCCCCACCCGCCTTTCATAACAGGAGGCCATTTGGCCCATCATTTCTGTGCCAGCTCTTTGAAAGAGCTAGCCAATTAATCCCACTCCCCTTGGTCCTTCCCTATAGACCTTCAAATATTTCCCCATTCAAGTATTTATCCAATTCCCCTTTGAAAGTTACGATTGAATCTGCTTCCACCTCTCTTTCGGGCTGTGGATTATAACAACATAATTTTTTTCCCTCGTCATATGAACAAACGAACATACATACGAATTAGGAGCAGAAGCAGACCATTCGGCCCCTCTAGCCTGCTCATTCAAATAAGATCATGGCTGGTCTGTTTGTGTCTCGAACTCCACACTCCCATCTACCCACGATAACCTTTGATTCCCTCGCCTAACGAGATTCTATCTACCTCCGCCTTAAATGTCGCCTCTGGTTCTTTTGCAAATCACTTTAAATGGTTAGTGATCCTCCTGCCAGTGGAAACAGTTTCTCCTTATTTACTCTATCAAAACCCTTCATGATTTTGAACACCTTCTCTGCTCTAAGGAGGACAACCCCAGTTTCTCCAATCTCTTCACGTAACTGAAGTCTTTCATCCCCGGTGCCATTCGAGTAAACCTATATCAGAGCGCTCAGAACTGTAGTAATACTCAAGTGAGCCCTGAGCAGGGCACTGTACTTACTCATTGTGACCGCCAGGGATTTTACTTTAACGTATTTAGTTTATCGATTTTGCTTTAAAAAGACAGGGTGTGGGGAACAGCAAATGAATATAATTCTGACTGGTACATATGGTTTTTTTTTGCGGGAGGCATTGAAATCTTTATTTGAATCAATAACATGCTCACAGTCAGTTAATCAGCATGAGCTTGTTTTATAAATTAGCTGGCGATACTCACTCCACAGTGCCGCCTACTGGCCACACCCTGTAGCAACACTGTTACAGGCAACTGTTTACATACAATATTTCCATTCTAAAATTTTACTTAGGCAGGTTCAATGTTGAATACTGCCATAAAGAGTGACAAAGGAATCAGAACAAATGTGTGTGCATACAGAATTTATTTATTATATTATAGGTAAGAGACTTAAACAAAACATTTCAGCAGTCAACGAACTAAATACTAGGTAAGTGTTCACTCAAGAAATCTATCCTGAAAAATATGCTCGCTTTGCGATGAGAGAAAAACATTTTCAGAAGCATCTGGGAAACAAGACTGGCTGAAACATAGATCACTAGTTCTTCTAATCGTTTCCCTGTCAGATTCCCAATGAAATCAAGGCCTCCCTGTGCCCTTCTAAGCATTGATGTAGCCACTACCCTCAGGTACCTCACATGAGCAGACTCTCTACATGCGCGAGTCCAGGCATTGAATATCTCAGGGCTATTCAACTGCAGAGGGCATCACAGCGGGGCCTGATCCTGTCCTTCTCCCATGTCTGTCGGCACTTTTGGCGGGGCCGGACTCTGTGAAGTCCTGGCCTCAATGAATCAGGACCTTTGGCAATCATTATGAATGAGCCTTGAGATGCTCTGGTGACGGACTGTGACTCCTGGACCCGCTCATGTAGCCCTGTATGTGTGTAAATAGTCTCACATTCCCTGGGAATGCCCACTCAAAGCTTCTGAAAGACACTGTTAACTCCCCAAACCTAAACTGCAATATTATTGCTGTAAATGCTTATTATTACATAATGGAGAAGAGAGGAAAGATAGACTTGCATTTCTATAGTGCCTGTCGCAATCTCAGGATGACCCAAAGCACTTTGCACGTACTTTGTGAAGCATAGTCATTGCTGTAATATTGAAAACACAGCAGCTAATTTGTGCACAGCAAGCTCCCACAAACAGCAATGCTATAATGACCAGATCATCTGTTTTCGTGATGTTGGTTGAGGGGTAAGTATTGGCCAGGACACCAGGGAGAACTCCCCTGCTCTTCTTCAAAATAGCGTCCATGGGATCTTTTATGTCCACCTGAGGGGTCAACTGGGGCCTGGATTTAACGTCTTATCTGAAAGACGACACCGCTGACGATGCAGCACTCCCTCAGTACTGCACTGGGAGCGTCAGTGTAGGTTTTATGCTCAAGACTCTGGAGTGGGACTTGAAACCACAACCTTCGGACTCGGAGGTGAGAGTGTTACCAACTGCGAGCAAATGAGGAAATACAGAAATCTTTTGATTGCCTAAAGTCGGATAAAATCAAGGACCCTCAGGAAGTTTTTCACAGACCCCCATACCGTGACTAATGAGTGCTGTTTCCCCTTTGCATGTTGAAGTTGTGTGTGTTTGCGTGAAATATAACTGTGTTAAAACAGCAGGCACTGGAAGTTCACTCGCACAGACACGCACATGCGTGCGCGTTCACATCTTTGATCCCATATTGCAGAGTGCAACTTCAACTGCACTCGTTGGCAAATGGGGTACATCGCCCCTTTAAAGAACGGCATTTAAAGGCACAGTACACAAAAAAATAACACTGAGCTATTAAAGACTTTCCAGGATCAATTAATTGGAGACAGAGACCACGAGGCAATCAAATTAGAACATAGGAAGATAGGAACAGGAGTAGGCCATTCAGCCCCTCGAGCCTGTCCCACCATTCAATTCATGGCTGATCCGCGGCCTAGCTCCATATACCTTTGGCCCATATCCCTTAATAACTTTGCTTAACAAAAATCTATCTCAGATTTAAAATTAACAACTGTTCTAGCTTCAACTGCTGTTTGTGGGAGAGAGTTCCAAACCTCCTCCACCCTTCGCGTGAAGAAGTGCTTCCGAACATCTCTCCTGAACAATCTGATCCTAATTTTTAGACTATGCCCCCTAGTTTTAGAATCTCCGACCAGTGGAAATAGTTTATCTTTATCTAGCCTGTCTTTCCCTGTTAATATTTTGAAGACTTCGATCAAATCACCCTTTAACCTTCTAAATTCTAGCGAAAACAGGCCTCATTTGTGTCATCTCTACTCGTAACTTAACCCCTGTAGTCCAGGTATCATTCTTGTAAACCTACGTTACACTCCCTCTAAGGCCAATATATCCTTCCTAAGGTGTGGTGCCCAGAACTGCTCACAGTACTCCAAGTGGGGTCTAACCAGGGTTTTGTACAGCTGCAGCAGAACCTCTGTGTCTTTATACTCCAATCCTCTGGATATCAAGGCTAGCATTCCATTAGCCTTTTTGATTATTTTCTGCACTTGCTCGTGGCATTTTAAAGATCTATGCACCTGAACCCCCAAGTCTCTTTGGACATCCACTGTACTTAACCTCTTCCCATTTAGAAAGTACCCTGCTCTATCCTTTTTTGGTCCAAAATAGATAACCTCACACTTGCCCACATTGAAATCCATCTGCCACAGTTTTGCCCATTCACCTAGTCTGTCAATATCTCTTTGCAATTTTATGCTATCATCTAGACTGTCTACAATCCCGCCTAACTTTGTATCATTAGCAAATTTGGATATATGACTTACTATGCCATCATCCAAGTCGTTAATGAATAATGTGAATAACTGAGGCCCCAACACAGATCCCTGCGGGACACCACTAGTCACATCCTCCCAATCAGAGTACTGGATTGCTGCTGGGTTCCCTCTTCTCTGATAGAATATGAATGCATTTGCCTCGCTTTTCAGATCAGTCTTCCCCACCAAACACCCCTCCCCCTCCCCCCAACTCCCCTCCCCTCCCCCCAACATCCCCGCCCCCCCCCCCCACAACCCAACAACCTTTGCACTAGAAAACAATAATGCTGATTGGAAACCTGAGGCAACTGAGAACAAGTTAGCAGAATGCACAATGGTTTGTGGTTACCTCGCAGCCTAATTTTAATTCCAAGAACAGTATAGTGAACAGTCGCATCTATAGAGTGACAGCACCACCACATACTTGCTAACAGAGGCTAGAAATCTGATAACATCACAAAATAAACAGATAAGCTAATCACGAAACACCAAGCCAGTGTGGCAGTCAAACGACAGATCGGAAAAACGGTCCAGGTCCCCCCCAGTGACTCAAAATCACACGTTAAGGCACAGGTGAGGAAAGCCAGCAGGCCCCTTTTAGTTCATCCATCAGTACAACAACAACATTTTGCATTTAGATAGCCCCTTTAACATAGTAAAGCTTCTCAAGGTGCTTCAGAGGAATAACAAAACTTGACACCGAGCGACATAAGGAAATATTAGGACAGGTGACCAAAAGCTTGGCCAAAGAGGTAGCTTTTAAGGAGTGTTTTAAAGGAGGAGAGAGAGGCGGAGATGTTTAGGAAGGGAATTCCAAATCTTAGGGCCCAGGCAGCTGAAGGCACGGCCGCCAATGGTGGAGTGATTAAAATCAGGATATGTCCAAGAGTTCAGAATCGGAGAAGCACAGAGATCTCGGAGAGTGGTGGGAGGTCACAGAGATAGGGAGGGGTGAGGTCATGGAGGGAGTCAAGGCTGAGAATCCTAAGAGCAAAGGCTTGGAGAAACACAAGGCCATGTAGGTCAGCAAGCACAGAGGGAGAGGCGGCCCTACAGTCCTGTCACAGCTACTCTACTCAAAGGTTCGTTCTACATAGAGAACCCTCGTTGTGTGAGAACCTCCAGATTATCCCCTTCAGTTAACAGCGTAACCAACCTCTGGGCTTGGACTTCCTTTGATGTCACCCATTAAGAAATAGGAGCAGGCGTAGGCCATTCGGCCCCTCGAGCCTGCTCCCTCAGTCAATAAGATCATGGCTGATCTGATTGTGGCCTTAGCCCCACAATTCTGCCGGGCCCCCCACCAGAACCCTTGACTCCCTTGTAGATCAAAAATGTCATTTCACCCAACCCGTATCCATTATTGACCCCGTTAACAACAACACAGCATCAAATTGCATTTATATAGCACCTTTACCATAGTAAAACATCCCAAGGTGCTTCACAGGAGCGTCATCAGACAATATTTCACAGCAAGCCACATAAGGAGATATTAGGTCAAGTGACCAACAGTTTGGTCAAAGTAGGAGGTTTTAAGGAGTTTCTTAAAGGAGGAGAGAGAGGTGGAGAGGTTTAGGGAGGGAATTCCAGACCTTAGAGCCCAGGCAACTGAAGAGACAACGAGTAATAATGGAACAATTAAAACTGGGGATGCCCAAGAGGCCAGAATTGAAAGTGCGCAGAGATCTTGAAGCCTTGCGTGGCTGGATTAAGCTCAATAAAAGATCATTTTGAGGAAAAGCAAACAACAGATGGAGAAACATATTTGCAGGTGGGATGATGATGGGTTGACTGAAGACGAGCAGCGCAAAGGCACAGAAGAAAATTTCTTTACGGCCGCCACTGGTGATCTATCAGAAAAACACTCGACCGGCCCTTGCACGATATTGGGATTCTTCTGCAGCCATCGACTGAGGTACAGGATGGACGGGCAGCGGCAGTCCCAGGGATTGTTGTGCAAATGGACTTGTTTCAGTCTCACCAGGGGGTTCAGAAGTCCATTGCTAAGGTTTGTCAGCCGGTTGAAGTTGAGGTGCAGCAGAGCGAGGCGGCCAAGGTTTCGGAAAACATCCGCGGGGAGAGAAGAGATGCCGTTCCTGTCCAGGTGCAACTCTTGCAAGTTCTCCTGCTTCTGAAAGGTCTCCGGGGATAGAGTTGAGAGTTGGTTATTGTGAAGGTGCAACTTGTTCAGTTTGTGAAGATGGAAGAAGACTTCGGGTGACAGATAGAGGAGATGGTTAAACTGCAGCTGCAGTTCCTCCAGCTTGTGCAGGTCACGAAACAAGACTGGCCCGATGGTGTACAGCCAGTTGTTGTCCAGATGCAACTCTTTCAGCTTCTGTAAGCTCTTGAAGAGTCCCTGCGGGAGGGTGGAGAATAAATTGCCGCTCAGTTGGAGCTCCTTCAGGTTCACGAGACGCTCGAAGATATTGTGAGGAAGAACTGAGAGATGGTTCTGATTGAGCTGCAGGATCCGGAGATCTGTCAAGCCATCGAAGATTTTCTCTGGAAGAAAGGTGATGTTGTTCTGCTCCAGTTGGAGGTCTCTCAGGTGCCTTAGGCCCTGGAAGCTTGTCGCAGGGATGATGCTCAGTTGATTGTTGTCAAGGTACAATGTCCTCAAATTGGTCAGGTTGTGGAAGACTGCCTCCGGCAGACGAGAGAGCAAGTTGTTGTCGAGTTGAAGCTCTTTCAGCTCAAACTGCTTCTGGAATAATTCCGATGGGAGATGCGAGATTCTGTTGTAGTCCAAGTGCAGCTCTTTTAGGCTCATGAGGCCGTCAAACACAGGTCCAGGCAACGAGTCTATGCGGTTATTGAATAGATTTAGAACAGTCAAGTTCTCAAGCTCACGAAACGCTCTGGGCGGCAGACTGGTGAGGTTGTTGAAGCTCAGGTCCAGCTGTTTCAGTCTGGTGAGGCCAAGCAAGGCGTCGTCTGGCAGCTTTGCTATTTCATTGTTACTGATGTCCAGTATAACTAGGTTCTGGAATTTGGGCAGGAATGTTGCAGGGAGGAAAGTGATGTGATTATTGTTCAGGTAAAGATCCTTCAATGTTTTAAGGTTCAACAAAGCTTCTTCGGGCACCAAACGCAAGTAGTTGTTGCTAAGACTTAGGACCTGTAGTTGATCAAGACCATCCAGTGATCCTTTGGTTAAGGAATGAATATAGTTATTTCTTAGATAGAGCTGTCTAAGGTTTTTTAGTCCCTTAAGGGCTCCAGTTTGGATCAGCGAGATTTGATTGCCATTCAGCTGAAGTAAATCCAGCTGACCTAGCTCATTGAAGACTCCAGGGACAATACTTGTGATTTTATTCAAACTCAACATAAGTTTCTGAAGCTTAGAAAGTCCAGTGAAGGCACCAGGATTCAAATCCTGAAGGCAATTGTCACTTAGGTGCAACTCTTTAAGGTTAGTGAGGTTGCGTAGACAGCCTGGTAATAAAGACGCTATCTGATTGCCAGTCAAGTAAAGCTTGTTCACTTGCGACAGGGCAGCTAATCCTTCAGATGGTACAGAGGCGAGTTGATTGAGGCTGAGATCTAGGGTGAGGAGTTGTTTCCCGGGCATCTTCCCAGATGGAATGACACTGCCGTGTTCAGAGCTGGAGCTCAAGAAATCAGTTGGCAGGATTGTGGAAATGTTGTTATGTTGCAGGAACAGCTCCTGAATGCCGGGTGGGATCTTTTCTGGAAGCGCTTTCAGCTTTTTATTGATGCACCACATTATCGTCGGGGTAGAAGCAGGGCACTCACAAGGAGAGCAGATGTCTGGTGGAGGAGTGATTCCCACCGAGCACAGCATCAACCCCAGGACACTGAGGAGCACCAGTAGTTTCCTCATGGTCGAATAACGCTGCTGAAAAAATACAAACATTGTAGAGAGTGCTGTCCGCCAAAACGTAAACTGTAAGTTATCACATTTCCCCCTTGTCATCTACAGCCAATTCCCACCCCCATCTCCAGTCTACTTGTTGCTGCCCTCTGGTATGTCAATACTGCATGCCATCAGTTGATAGTTGATGGGGATGGGGAGTGGCAGATTGGGGCAAAATTATTGGAGGTTCCATGTAAAAAGGGAGTTGAATTATTTTGGGAAATGAAGGATTTCTTTTTGCACTCACTCCAGGAACACCAATCTGAATGCATCACCACTTTCAAAAGCAACCTGCTCTAACAGACCAATTAGCATAATTGAAGTCCCATGAGGTTAAAGGGGCCGCATGGACATGAAATTTGCTCAGTGACGGGGAGTACTGGTGAACAGTTGTTTTTCAGACTGAAAGGGCACTGGAAGCAGATTTAATATCATTAGTCTATTTCAGCAAAACAACGTGCATTTATATAGCACCTTTAATGTTGTAAAATGACTCAAATCACGTAAGGAGATATTAGGGACAGGTGACCAAAAGCTGGCTCAAAGAGGTGGCTTTTAAACAACTTCTTAAAGGAGGTAGAGAAGAGGAAAGGTTTGGGGAGGAAATTCCGGAGCTTAGGGCCCCAGGCAGCTGAAGGCACGGCCGCCAATGGTGGAGCGATGGAAATCTGGGATGCTCAAGAGGCCGGAATTACTGGAGCATGGATATCTCAGAGGGTTGTGGGGCTGGAGGAGGTTACAGAGATAGGGAGGGGTGAGGGCCATGGAGGATTGGAAAACAAGGATGAGAATTTTAAAATCGGGGTGTCTCTGGACTGAGTGCCAATGCAGCTCAGAGAGAACAGGGATGATGGGTGAAGAGGATTTGGTGCAAGTTAGGATCAACTGACCCCCAGCAGCCACACAATCTCAGATTCCCACTACCCTTTGAGCTTCCTGATATCACTCCTGAATATCTCCGCCATGATGTAAGCATCAGAGCTCACATAGTTTACAGAGAATTACATATTACCGACACCACAGAATCAGGCCATTTGGCCCAACTGGTCTATGCTGGTGTTTATGCTCCACATGATTCTTCTCTCACCCATCTTCATCTCACCCTATCAGCATATCCTTCCGTTCCTTTCTCCCTCATGTGTTTATCCAGCTTCCCCTTAAATGTATCTATGCTATTAACCTCTATGGCAGCGAGGCCTGGACAACGTACGTCAGCCAGGAGCGACGTCTCAACTCATTCCATCTTCGCTGCCTCCGGAGAATCCTTGGCATCAGGTGGCAGGACCGTATCTCCAACACAGAGACAAGGAGGCCAAAGATGAAGATGACTCCCTGCTGTAGTGAGTTCCGCATTCTTACCATTCTCTGGGTGAAGAAGTTTCTCCTGAACTCCCTTTTCAATTTATTAATGACTATCTTATATTTATGGTCCCTACTTCTGGTCTCGCCTGCAAGTGGAAAATCTTCGCCACATCTCGGAGTGCAGATTGTAAGCAGAGTGTGCAGATATGAGTTTGGTCAGTGGGGATTTTTAAGGGTCAATATCTTTCTAAAAATCTGGTCTGCAGTTAGCATTTAACTGGGATTTACTTTCGAAAGAAAGTAAAGTAAGTTAAGAAAGTAAAGTAAGTTTCTTCCGGCCTTAAGCGAGGATTAACAAGCTCCACTGCAGAGGAGCTGATCAGTTAAGTGGCTAACCAGTCCAATCTGGTTGCTGCAGTTTCAGCTTCAGATATAGTTTAAATACAGAGGTCTGGGCGCAGCCTGTAAGTGGAGTGCAGATTGTAAGCAAAGTGTGGAGATATGAGTTTGGTGAGTGGGGAGTTCAGTGAAGGGGGAAGGATATTTTTTTTCTACTTTTTTCACCCTCCAGTATTTGGTTCTCACTTTCATGCAGTGGAAGGAGATGGCTGGCGAGTAACTGGTAAGCTATTCTACTTATAATAATCAGTCTGTAAAGTTAAGGTATGGCAGGGCAGCTTGGCTGAGTGGAATGTACAGCCTGTGGCATGTGGGAGGTCATCGACTCATCTGTACAGACACATCTGCAGGAAATGTCACCGGGTTTCGGACCTTGAGCGGCAGCTGGAGTCGCTGTGGTGCACCTGCGAGGCAGAGAACTACATGGATAGCACGTTTAGGGAGGTGGTCACACTGCAGGTTAGGAATGTGCAGGCAGATAGGGAAGGGGTGACTGCCAAGCAGTCTAAGAGAACCAGGCAGGTAGTGCAGGAGTCCACTGAGATGATCTCGCTTGCTAATGAGTTTTCTATTTTGGATACTACTGAGGGTGATGGTTCCTCAGAGGAGTGCAGTCAGAGCCAAATTTGTGGCACCACAGATGGATCAGCTGCACAGGAGGGGAGGAAGAAGAGTGGAACAGCGGAAGAGCAGTAGTGATAGGGGATTCATTAGGGGAACAGACTAGTGTTTCTGCGGCCGTAGACATGACTCCAGATGGTGCGTTGCCTCCCTGCTGCCAGGGTCAAGGATGTCACAGAGCGGCTACAGGACATTCTCCCGGGGAAGGGTGGACAGCCAGAGGTCATGGTTCAATGCCATAGGTAGGAAGGGAGATGAGGTCCTGAAAGCAGATTTTAGTGAGCTAGGAAGGAGATTGAAAAACAAGACCTCAAAAGCAGTAATCTCAGGATTACTCCCAGTCCCACATGCGTGTGAGCGAAGGAATAGGAGAATTGAGTGATTGAACACGTGGCTGGAGAACTGGTGTAGGAGGGAGGACATCAGATTTCTGAGACATTGGGATTAGTTCTGGGACAGGTGGGACCTGTACAAGTGGACAGGTTGCATCTTAGCTGGACTGGGCCAAATATCCTCGCAGGGAGATTTTCTAGTGCTGATGGGGAGGGTTTAAACTAAATTATCAAGGGGAAGGAAACCTGAGAGGAAGCTCAGATTGGAGGGAAGCAGAACTGGTAACTTGTTAGGGGTGTGGAAACCAAAAGGAAATATCAGAGAGGAATACCAAGGTGCACAGAATACCAGGGGAGATAGATAGCACAAGAGTAGGGAATAGTAAGTTATCAGGTGGGATCAGAGAAAAGGAGAAATTAGGAAAGTCGAAATCAGGGTTAATGTGCATGTATGTGAATGCACAGAGTGTGGTTATAAGACTGATGAGGTACAGGCGCAGATTACCATGTGGAAATATAACGTTGTGGCTATAACAGAGATCTGGCTCAAAGAAGGGCAGGGCAGGGTGTTAAATATTCCTGGATACAAGGTGTTCAAGAAAGATAGGAAAGGGAAAAAAAGGGGGAGGGTGGCGGTACTGATTAGGGAGAGCATTGCAGTGCTGGAGAAAAAGGACGTCCCAGAGGGGTCGAAGACAGAATCAATTTGGCTAGAGCCGAGGAACAAAAAAGGTGCAGTTACATTGCTCGGTGTTGTCGAGAGGCCAACAGCTAGTGGGAAGAACGTGGAGGAACAAATTACAAAGGAAATTACAGAAAACTATAGGGTAAGTCATAATGGGGGACTTTAATTATCCAAACATAGACTGGGATAGTAGTAGTGTAAAGGGCAGTGAGAGGGCAAGTGTTCCTAGTGTGTGTTCAGGAAAAATTTCTCCAACAGTATGTTGCTAGTCCAATGAGAAAGGAGACACTGCTAGACCTGGTTCTTGGGAATGAGGTGGGCCAAGTGGATCAAGTATCAGTAGGAGAGCATTTAGGGGATAGTCATCATTGTATCATAAGGTTTAGGTTGGCTATGGAAAAGGACAAAGGGCAATCCAGGGTAAGAATAATTAACTGGGGCAAAGCCAACTTCAATGAGGTAAAAATGGAGCAGGGGCGAATAAGTTGGAGTCAAAGGTTGGCAGGAGAAACAGTAGCTGAACAATGGGCTACCTTCAAAGAAGACATAGTTTGAGCACAGTCAAAGTATGTTCCCTTGAAGGGGAAAGGTAGGGCAAACAAATCCAGAGCCACCTGAATGACAAAAGAGGTAGAGATTAAAATAAAGAAGAAAAAGTGCTAATGACAGATGCCAGATAGAAAATACAATTGAGAACCTGGCTGAATATAGAAGATCCAGAGGGGAAATGAAAAAGCAAATAAAAGAAGCAAAGAGAGAGTATGAAAAGAGACTGGCAGCTAGCATTAAAGGGAATACCAAAGTTTTCTATAGACAGATAAATAGTAAAAGAGTGGTAAAAGGAGGAGCGGTGCTGATTAGGGGGCAGAGGGCATAGCTGAGGTATTAAATAATTACTTTGTACCTGCCTTTACCGAGGAAGAAGATGTAACCCAGGCAATGGTGAAAGAGGAGGTAAGTCAGACACTAGAAGGGTTTAAAATTGATAAAGAGGAGGTATTAGATAGGCTGTCTGTACTTAAAGTGGATAAAACACCAGGGCCGGATGAGATGCATCCAAGAATACTGAGGGAAGTGAGGGTGGAAATCGCAGAGGCACTGGCCATAATTATTCAGTCTTCCTTAGACTTGGGGGTGGTGCCAGAGGACTGGAGAATTGCAAATGTTAAACCCTTGTTCAAAAAAGGGTGTAAAGATAAGCCCAGCAACTACAGGCCAGTTAGTTTGACTTCAGTGGTAGAGAAACTTCTAGAAAGAATAATTCAGGACAACATTAATAATCATATGGATAAATGCGAGGTAATTAAAGAAAGCCAGCATGGATTTCTTAAGGGAAAATCATGTTTAACTAACTTGCTGGAGTTTTTTTGAGGAGGTAACAGAGAGGGTTGATGAGGGCAATGCTGTTGATGTGGTGAACATGGACTTTCAAAAGGCGTTTGATACAGTGCCACATAATAGACTTGTGAGCAAACTTGTAGGTCTTGGAATAAAAGGGATAGTTGCAACATGGATACGGAATTGGCTGAGTGACAGGAAACAAAGAGTGGTTAATGGATATTTTTTCAGGCTGGAGGAAGGTTTGTAGTGGAGTTCCCTAGGGATCAGTGTCGGCACCCTTACTTTTCCTGATATATATTAATGACCTAGACCTTGGTGTACAGGACACAATT
This sequence comes from Heterodontus francisci, assembly GCF_036365525.1. Lineage (NCBI taxonomy): Eukaryota > Metazoa > Chordata > Chondrichthyes > Heterodontiformes > Heterodontidae > Heterodontus > Heterodontus francisci. Next base: position 8,121,311 of record NC_090410.1, on the reverse strand, counting down.
TCAAAGTTTGCAGATGATACAAAAATTGGGACCTGGGTGTATATGTGCATAAGTCATTGAAGGTGGCAGGACAAGTTGAGAGAGTGGTTAATAAAGCAAACAGTATCCTGGGCTTTATTAATAGGGGCATAGAGTACAAGAGCAAGGAGGTTATGTTGAACTTGTAGAAGACACTAGTTCGGCCTCAGCTGGAGTATTGTGTCCAGTTCTGGGCGCCGCACTTTAGGAAAGACGTGAGGGCATTGGAGAGAGTACAGAAAAGATTGCGGAGAATGGTTCCAGGGATGAAGAATTTCAATTATGAAGATAGATTGGAGAAGTTAGGACTGTTTTTCTTGGAGAAGAGAAGGCTGAGAGGTGATTTGATAGAGGTATTCAAAATCATGAGGGGTCTGGACAGAGTAGATAGAGAGAAACTGTTCCCACTCGTGAAAGGATCGAGAACGAGAGAGCACAGATTTAAAGTAATGGGTAAGAGAAGCAAATGTGACATGAGGAAAAACGTTTTCATGCAGTGAGTGTTTAAGGTCTGGAATGCGCTGCCTAGAATGTGGTGGATGTAATGAGTTTTTTTTATGTTGCCTGATGCAAGATAAATGAGATGTGTGGAGTTCAGTTGGTTGAAAATCTCAAACAGGTTTATTTACAGCTAAACTATTATACACAGTACAGATCTAACTACTTACAGAACCTGCTCTGAGGTGTCAGAGGAGCAGAGCGAGTCAGGTTTGTAATCACATGACTGCATCATGGTACTTGGTTCATTAGCATACTAAAATTTTAAAGGGACATCACTTTTAAAGGCAATCACAGCCCCTTTCTTTCCAAAGATAAGTCGCATATGCTAACAGCAAAAATACATAAAATTAGATAACATCAAAACACATGGATAGAGATTGTGAAATTTAGAAATGTAGAGGCTTAAGAGTCCATATATTGTTTCGGAGGTTTACTAACTCTTCCAGATCTGGTTATGGTTTAACCTTCTGGGGATGTGGATTTCACCCTTGCCTGTCCTGGGTTTACAGGAGTGATGTCAATGCGTTGACTGCCATCCTGTTGTTCAGTCACACCCTCATTGTCGGAGCGTGCTCCCTCGATTCCGCCATGCACAATTGGAGTACAGCACACCTCTCTCAGTTGGCTTCAGTTCCTTCTCAACACCGCTCCGCTAGATGTTGTAATCATGTAGGACCTAGACTCACCACGCACTCCAGACACCTCGGTAGGCAACCTGGGGTGTATGACCCTGACCTTTTGTCCTACATGTACCTGAAATAGTTCCGCCCCTGTGTGTCGGTCATGCACCACCTTCATTCTCCCCTGTTCTTCGAGCAGCGTCTCCTGCATCTCGGAGAATTTGGGCAGATGATGGCTTGGCAGAGTCGTCCGCACTTGTCTGCCAAACATGATCTCTGCTGGTTACGGCAAGCCCATATCCATAGGTGTATCTCTGAGGTGGAGCACGGCGACACGATGGATGATCTTGTTTTGTTGCAATACACATTTACTGTGCAAGCCATTCACTCAGTAAGACCATTAGATCTAGGGAGGCGGTGGCGTAGTGGTAATGTCACTGGACTGGTAGCCCAGAGGACCAGGCTAATGCTCTGGGGACATGGGTTCGAATCCCACCACGGCAAATGGTGAAATTTGAATTCAATTAATTAAAAATCTGGAATTAAAAAGCTTGTCTAGTGTTACCATGAAACCATTGTCAATTGTTGTAAAAACCCATCTGGTTCACTAATGTCCTTTAGGGAAGGAAATCTGCCATCCTTACCCGGTCTGGCCTACTTGTGACTCCAGATCCACAGAATGTGGTTGACTCTTAAATAAAAATGCCCTCTGAAATGGCCACTCAGTTTAAGGGCAATTAGGGATGGGCAATAAATGCTGGCTTAGCCAGCAACACCCACATCCCACGAATGAATAAAAAAAATGTGGTGAGGTGGTCACATGGTTGACGCCCCATTTGTCACACATATCCCTGAAAGGTCTGCCCGTATACTGTGGCCCATTGTCAGAAATGATTTCTTCAGATGTACTGAATAAACAGTGTCTCATGCCAGTCGTCTCACTCACTCTATATCCGTATGGCCTTGGTGAAATTGTGACAAGATGTTCTGTCGGAGAGCTTTGGGCGCAATCACTTGTTTTCCCTTGAAGGTGACGTCTCTCGAGATACCGAGCTGATCTCTATAAGGCCAAAAGCATCCGAGGGTTTCTGGCACCTCTTTTACCATGACAGGCCAACCTTCTATGATGACGCTCCACAGTGCCTTCAGTTGTGGGTCATTTACTGTTTCTGATTGCAGTTGGTCACGTTTGTGCTGACCAAAATGCAATAAATTGATTTGAGCACGTCGTCCATGTTGTCCACTTGTAGATCCAGTGGGACTTCTTCATTCTGGCTCGGGTTTGGCAATCTGCTCCGCGTTTCCGAGGTGACCATTTTGGTACCCGGTTTGCAGTAGACGTTGAAGTCGTACCCCTGTACTTTCACTAAGAGCCGCTGTAGTTGAGGTGGTGAGCTTGTCAATGGTTTGCGGCAGATCATCTCCAGTGATTTGTGGTCAGTTTCCACCATGACCTGCAACCCAAGCAGGTAGGTGTGGAACCTCGTGATCCCAAACACCAGAGCAAGTGTTTCACTCTATGTTTGAGTAATTGGACTGTGCTGAGGATAAACATTTGGGTCCGAAAGCAATTGGTTTGCCATCCTGCAGGATGAATGCTCCTAGCCCTTTCTGTGAGTTGTCGACTTCCAGAATTGTCTTCTTCCTTGGCTCGTAGTACTGCAGGGTTTCTGCTGACAATGCTTGTTTGAGAGACTCAACCATATGTTGATGGTCCTCCTGCCTCACAATGGGACGTATTTTTTTAAGAGCGCTCTCCGCGATGACGCTTTGTCAGATACATTTGGAATGTATGGTGCCAAAAAGTTGAAAAATCCAAGACATCTCTGAAGGTCTTCCTTACCTTGTGGAGTAGGCACATGCATTACATCTTCGACTTTGCCTGGGTCGGGATGGATTCCGCAACCTGAATAGATGAAGCCAATGAAATTGATCTGACTCACATTCACCTGGCACTTCTTGCTGTTAAAGACGGGCCCTTCGCGCCGAGCTCCTGCCATCAGTGAATGGAGATCATGTTCTTCTTTGGTTTTGCCCATTACCGTGATGTCATCGGCAATGCATGTACAGCCAGGCACGTTTTCTATAATTCTGTTCATATGCTGCTGAAACAGATCCTGGATGACAGATAAGCCGAAGGGTCGTCTCTGGAAGCAATATCTTCCAAATGATGTTCTAAAGGTGGTGACTTCTTGAGATTCCTCAGCTAGGCATACTGACCAATATCCATGCTTACCATCCAACCTGGACAAGAATTTGGATCTAGACACACCCTGATTTCTCCATCCTTCTTCAGTACGCACGAGTTTGAGCTGCACCAGTCTGTGCGACGATGCACACGATGGATGACGCCATTGCATTCCATGTCATCTAACTCGTGCTTAGAATTTTCCTGTATCTGCACACTGCACTTTCTGGGAGAATGGATTGACGGAATTGCATCCTCTCTGAGGTGGACTATGGCATTGCCTTTGAAATCTCCTATGCTGTCGTACCTGTCCGGGTGCATTTGTTGTAGGTCGTGGTGTGACCCAATGTGGATACCCTTGGTCTCTTCTGTAATGGGTACCTTGGTGACCTCGTAGATGGTTACGATGTTGAGGTCCTTAAACGCTGGTAATCCTGCCACTGCTGGTCCTCTCACGTCCACTAGGTAGAACGCTTGTGGTTTCCACGCTGACTTGCCATAACTTCCACTGTGTGTCACTGCAAGGGATGGGTGACCCGTTGTATGCAGATAACTTGGAAGTTGTCGGTTGTATCATTGATTTTCAACAACTCCAGTACATACCTTTGAGTATTTGGACTGGTAGGCTATTTGCACTAGCGCAGGTGTCGATCTTGCCAGCTTGCTTTAGGGCACGTGATGTTAATAGTGGCGAAAGCTTCCAGTTGTTTGACTTCTTCAACATGATGTGTCAGGTTCACAATGCAGAATGCCTGTTCGTCTTCAGGCGGAGAATTGCTCCTCATTAAGTCTTGTCTCAGGTCTGTTTCGCTTTGGACTTTGTGTATTGGCTTGCGTTTACAGGTCACAGGCGCTCTCCTTGTTGCTGTTGCCCTGTTGCTGTGCCTGTTGTCTGTTTGTCTGTGTCCTGCTGCAGCTTCTGGCCAAGTCGTTGGAGCCAGATATCTTGTATAGGTGGGCCCAGTGTTCTTTTACACCGCGCGCCTTGCACAGGTCACGAAACGCGGGGCAATTTCATCGTGAGTGGGACAGACTGCACTTAGCACACAACTTGCTTGCATTTTTTGACCTGGTTATGGTGCCGATACTGTTGGCTGCACCTAGTGTTTGCAGGTGCTGCTGTCCAGCTACAATGGCTTCATATTTCCTACCATCTTCCAGCAGTGCATCAATGCTCTGACCTTTCTTTGCCCCAAGAGATGTCTGTGAAATGCTTCAATGCATGTTGATACAATTATTCGGTCCAGCAGCTCAGTTTCTGAGAAGTGGTATTCGTTGCCCTTATACTGCATGTGCTGATGAACTGGTCTATTGACTCCTGTGGCTGTTGCCTGTAGGGAATCAATTCTAGGCAGTGAATTCTAAAATTCACTTGTAATTGGAGCTGATCTTCCAGCACTTTCCATATCTTTGCCTCTATTTCTCTCTCTCTCTCTCTTTCTTGCCCTCTGCCTCTATTTCTCTCACGCTCACTGCCCCCCTCCCTCCCTCTCTCTCTCTCTGCCTCTCACTTTCTCTCTGCCTCTCTCTCTGTCTCTCTCTCTCTGCCTCCCTCTCTCTCTGCCTCTCACTTTCTCTGCCTCTCACTCTATCTCTCTGCCTCTCACTCTCTCTCTCTCTCTCTCTCTGTCTCTCTCCCTCTCTTTCTCTCTCTGTCTCTCTCTCTCTCTCTGCCTCTCTCTCTCCGCCTCTATCTCTCTGCCTCTCTTTCTTTCTCTGCCTCTCTCTCTCTGCCTCTCTCTCTCTCTCTGCCTCTCAATCTCTCTCTCTGCCTCTCTCTCTCTCTCTATCTGCCTCTCTCTCTCACCCACTGCTTCCTCTCTCTTAGCTGATTGACTTGAGCTGTAAACCGCCCAACTTGGTACAACAAGATGTATGTAATCTGTTTGATTGGAAAAGTAATTTGCAAAATATTTATATGTCCATCTTCTCTTCCCCTTCCCTCCCAGGGTTAGATATAGAGTGAATCTCCTTCTACAATGTATCTCTGTGCCAACCTCCTGAGTGCACTCTCTACTACACCAATGTCTCAGTTCCTGTTTCACTGGCTTCCCTGTGGGCTCTTAGTATTGAATTGGAGACACTTTGTGCCCGTGCCCAGGTCCAATAGGAACAGTTTGAGACTCATTTCACAGGGTCCTTACAGGCAGGAGACAGAATTAGGATTGAATCAAGTCCCAAAGGGCACAGGATGTCGCTGACTCAATGTGCTATTCAATCCCGAAAGTCTATTTATCCAGGTTCAGTTGTTGGTGTTCCTTCCCCTTTGCAACCCACACTAAAGAATGGAAATGGATGTTGGTCTATATTGTATAACTCCATTCCACACTGGGTGATGCAGGGCAGAATGGAGCAGAACTACATTCAGTTTCTTGCAAGTCTTGATAGTCGTTCTGGGACCATCTCTGTTGGACCATTCCAACACATTCCTGGCTGGCCTCCCACTTTTTACCCGTTGTAAAGTTGTCATCCACAACTCTGCTGCCCCTGTCCGTACTCGCACCAAATCCGGTTCACCCATCACTCCCTGTGCTCGCTGACCTACATTCTCATCCTTGTTTCCCTCCATGGCCTCGCCCCTCCCTATCTCTGTAATCTCCTCCAATACCACGACCCTCCAAGATCTCTCTTCAGGCCTCTTGAGCATCTTTAATCACTCCACCATGAGCAGCCATACTTTCAGCAGCCTGTGCCCTTAGCTCTGGAGTTCCCTCCCTAAACCTTTCCACCTCTCCACCTTGCTTTCCTTCTTTAAGAAGCTCCTTAAAACCTACCTCATTAGCCATCTGCCTTATGTGGCTCGGTGTCTAATTTTGCTTTATGAAGTTCCTGTGAAGTGCTTTGGGGTGTTCTATTATGTTAAAGAAGCTATATAAATATAAGTTGTTGTTGACCTTCCTAGTCCCTCTGCTTAACTGTTCCTTTCTCGAGTGTTCCTACTACTTGAGAGATAATATTGGGGGACGGGGTGGGTGTAGGGAAGCCAGATCCTTTTTAATACTGTTTCCAAAAATGGAAGTAATTGACGCCTCTGCTCTTTTTATGGAGATGAAATTTCTTATCTAATTGCCTCTAATTTAGGTCATGTTATCCAGTGATGACATGTTGGTTTCTGAATCACTGATAAATCATCTCTCTTCCTGCTCAGAGCTTCGGCCTGTGCAGCCACAGCCATCTGCGGGGTGATAGTGCTCCCAACATCCCGACTAATGAGTTATCTACCAGACTAAGGCAGCCAGTCAAAACGGGAAGCGTCTCTCAATGGAGCCATTTCTGGAGACGCTGCTCACTACCGCCACACTGTGGATGTGCTGAGTGGTCAACTGACCAATACTGACCAGTGGCTTTGACATCACTGGCCAGCTCACCTCGACCTCTTCTTCCAACTTCCTGTCCCATCTTACCCCCGTGACCAGGGGCCTGAATTACACCAGGAGGTGTAACACCTGCCCTTTTACCTCCTCTCTCCTCACTATCCAAGGCCCCAAACACTCCCTTCAGGTGAAGCAGCGATTGACTTCTACTTCTTTCAATTTAGTATACTGTATTCGCTGCTCACAATGTACTCTCCTCTACATTGGGGAAACCAAACGCAGATTGAGTGACCGCTTTGCGGAACACCTCCGCTCAGTCCGAAAGCATGACCCTAAGCTTCCGGTCGCTTGCCATTTCAACACTCCCCACTGCTCCCGTGCCAACATTTCTGTCTTTGGTTTGCTCCAGTGTTCCTGTGAACATCAACGCAAGCTCGAGAAGCAGCACCTGATCTTTCGATTAGGCACTCTCCAGCCTTGTGGACTGAACATTGAGTTCATTAACTTCAGAGCATGACTGGCCTTTTTATAATATTTTATTTTTTAACCATTGTTATGACTGACCGCTCTAGTCAAAGCCCCCAATCAAAATATACGATTCTGATTGTGGTGGGAGAAACGCACTGTTAATTCAATCCCGTCCCTCCACAGATCGCCTAATGTATCATTTTATACTTTCTAAATTAAAGAAAGACCCAGTCAAACTGTACCATCTATTAACCCCCGAATGAGACTAACCAAACCAGGTGTCTTTAAATCAAGAAATTAACTGTTTAATTAAAAAACACTCTTAAACACTATGAGGATATAAACAACATTTAAAATGAAAAAAATTTACAGTCCAATGTTGCTTGAAGTCCTCACAGCTGTCTGATGGGGGGAAAAAAAAGGTTCTTCCACAGTAAAACAGTCCGTAGTCTAATTCCAGCAGTAAGTGATGCTTTCCTTCTCCAGCAAATTTCCACAATTAACGACTTGCAAACACTTTTTAAATGAATCAATTTGGCTTTAGAATTTTTTGAGGGATAAAAGATTGTCACAGTCTAACTTCCCTTCCTTCAGTTTAAATTATCAGAAATCTCTGTTTTGGCTTGACTTTTTTAGAATTTTGAGAGATAATAATAATTAAACAGACTAAATTCTCATCCTTCTGTTTAAATAGCTGAGAGCTCATCTTTCAGGTGCTAACACTTGCGGTCTGTCTATGTTCAGTTAGAACAGGCTGTCTTCAACTAAAAAGCCAATTCAAAATTGGATTGTAACAAATGTTTCGCTTGATGTTCAGTCCAAGTGGCTGCATCCAAGGTAACCAAAATGCATTTTCTCTAACTCCTGAGGCTTGCTGGTTCTTAAAGCAGTACTTTTCCAGCCTTAAAGACACACCACATATTCCCCAGAGAAAAAAAAACTACAGGACCATGACACCATGTGCCTGCTTTTCATGTAGTCAGAGCTGCTCATGAATCCACAATTAATACATGCTTTGCCTTTGCCCCAGAACAGCTTTGTTATTTAATCTCCCTCTGCCTTATCACACACCTTCCCCTTTGTTCTCCCCGCCACCCCCCCCCCCCCCCACTCCCCTCCCCTTCACTTGCTTAAAACCTAATTATTTTCTCATCTTTGCCTGTTCTATGAAATGTCACTGACCTGAAATGTTAACTTTGCATCCCTCTCCACAGACGCTGCCGGACCTGCTGAGTATTTCCAGCACTTTTTGTTTTGTTTCAGATTCCCAGTATCTGCAGTATTTTGCTTTTATATAACTATTTATAGAGCCTGCCACTAGGTTTTACAGTTGTAAAGTGACTCTTAAAGGCAATCACAAAACAGTGGAGGCAGATTCAATTGAAGCATTCAAAAGGCAATTAGACAGATATGTGAAAAGGAAGGATGTGAAGAGTTGGGGGAGACGGCGGGGAGTGGAACTGAGTGAATTGCTCTTTCAGAGAGTCAGTGCAGGCACGATGGACTGAATGGCCTCCTTCTGCACTGTAATGATTCTGTGATCTACCCTATCAAATGCTTCATAATATTAAAGACCTCTGCCAGGTCACCATTCAGTCTTCTCTTTTCTAGAGAAAAGAGCCCCAGTTTGTTCAGTTTTTCTGCATAAGTTTTTAGTTTAGTTTTAGTTTAGTTTAGAAAGTATAAGCTCTCAGTTCTGGTACCATCCAATAAATCTTTCTTCAGTGTTTCTATATCCATTTAATAATAGGGAGACTACAACTGTTCGTGGTACTTGAAGTGTGGTCAAATCAAAGTTCTATACATGTTTAAACTAACTTCTCTACTTTTCAATTCGATCCCTCCAGAAATAAACCCCAGTTCTTGATTTGCTTTATTTTTGCTTTTATTAATCTATGTCACCACTTTTAGTGGTTTGTGTATCTGTACCCCAGATCCCTCTGCTTTCTCCCACATTTGGACATTGTTTTCCCCAAAGCCTATGTGGCCTCCCCATTCTTCCTACAAAAAATGTGCCTCCTCACACTTATTTATACTGATGTTCATTCCTTCGTCCGATAACAGCGCTGGCTGCCGTCAATCTTTAGGGAAAGCCTTGCCAGAAGAAAAACGCCCTCCCAGAAAAAGTAGCGTAGAAAGTGAACAGTGGGGTGGTTTACTCACAGACTCCGTCCCGATCCGCGACGCAGTGATGGGTTTCGGTCAAAGTCGGTGACCGCTAACCCCCCCGAGCTGCGGCTCTCCGACGACAGACGACTGCCGTTATGTTTTTCTGCTCCTCCTGGGTGATTTGGTCCTCCTCCGGTTTCTGGTGGAGATTTTTAATGCTCTGTCGAAGGAGCTGTGAGCAGTGCAAGAAGCAACGATTTGTTCTTCTGATTTTGTCAATACCTAGAAGTGCCAGGAAGTGGTTACAAACCTCTATTTGCTTTCATGTGTAATTTAGCACCTTTTGAAAGACAGGCGAGCTGTGAGGCAGCCGCAAGGTGCACTTCAAAGGAGTTCCTGGTCCACAGATAGCACAACTAATTGCATTTATATAGTGCCTTTAACAGAGCAAAAATGTCCCAAGATGCTTTGCAAGAACGTTATCAAATAAGATTTGACATTGAGCCACGTGGGGAGATATTAGGTCAGGTGACCAAAAGCGTGGTCAAAGAGGCAAATTTTAAGGAGCGTCTTGAAGTAGAGAGAAGTAGAGGTAGAGAGGTTTAGGGAGGGAACTTCAGAGCTTAAGGCCCAGGTAGCTGGAGGTACGGCCGCCAATGGTGAGGCAAAGGAAATCAAGGACAGGCAAGAGGCCGGAATTGGAGCAATACAGGATCTTTGGAGGGTTGTGGGGCTGGAGAAGATTACAGAGCCAAGGAGGGGTGAGGCCAAGGAGGGATTTGAAAACAAGGGCGAGAATTTTAAAATCGAGGTGTTGCCGGACCAGGAGAGAATGTAGATCAGGGATCGCAGGGAATGATGGGTGAACGGGACTTGGTACGAGGTTAGGCTATGGGGCAGCAGAGTTGTAGATGAGCTGAAGTTTACAGAGAGTGGGAAGTGGGAGGCCAACCGGGAGATCATTGGAACAGCCGAGTCTAGAGTTAACAAAGCGGAGTCATGTCCTCAAATGCTCTTTTGCTTTCTTTAGGATTTTCATGGAAATCCCGTTCAGCCAGATATGAAAGAAAGAAAGACTCAATCGTCCCTTTCGCAACCTCAGGACATCCCAAAGCGCTTTACAGCCAATGAAGTACTTTTTGAAGTGCAGTCGCTGTTGTAATGTAGGAAATGCGGCAGCCAAATTGCACACAGCAAGATCCCACAAACAGCAACGAGATAATGACCAGATCATCACTTTTAGTGATGTTGGTTGAGGGGTAAATATTGGCCCCAGGACACCGGGGGAGAACTCCCCAGCTCTTCTTCGAAATAGTGACCATGGGATCTTCTACGCCCACCTGAGAGGGCAGAGGGAGCCTCGGTTTAATGTCTCATCTGAAAGATGGCACCTCCGACAGTGCAGCACCCCCTCCAGTATGGCACTTGGAGCATCAGCCTCGATTATGAGCTCAAGTCTCCGTGCGGGACTTGAATGCACAAACTCTGCCTGAAGGGCAACGAATGCCAATGGAACCCAAACCCCAGTCAGAATCAGGGCTGATAGGAGAAGAGAGGAGTTAATGTGGTGAGGAAGAAATAAAAAGGGAGATCTAATTAATCAGTAGAACATCAAAACTAAGATTGATAGATTTTTGTTGGGTAAGAGTTTTAAGGGTTCCAGAACTGAGGTAAGTAGTTGGAGTTGAGTTACAGATCAGCCATGATCTAAATGAATGGTGGAACAGGATCGAGGGGCTGAATGGCCTCCTCCTGTCTCTAAGTTGCTAGAATTTGATGGGACAATCAAAAGGAGTCCAGCCTCCTTATATCTATAGCCTGGTGTGTTGCTTGTCTACACCTTTGTTACCTCTAGACTTCACCATTCCAACGCACTCCTGGCTGCTCTCCCACATTCTACCCTCCGTAAACTTGAGATCATCCAAACCTCTGCTGCCCCTGTCCTAACTCGTACCAAGTTCACCCATCACCCTGTGCTCTCTGACTTGTCCTGGCTCCTGGTTAAGCCAGGCCTCGATTTTTAAAATTCTCATTTTCAAATCCCTCCATGTCCTCGTCCCTCCCTTTCTCTGTAACCTCCTCCAGCCCCACAACCCTCCGAGATCTATGGACTCCTTTAATTCTGGCCTTTGTGCATCCCTGATTTTAATCGCTCCACCATTGGCGGCCGTGCCTTTTGCAGCCTGGGCCCTAAGCTCTGGAATTCCCTCCCTAAACTTCTCTTTCCTCCTTTAAGACACTCCTTAAAACCTACCTCTTTGACCAAGCATTGGTCACCTGACCTAATATCTCCTTATGTTCAGTGTCAAATTTTGCTTTAGAACACCCTTGTGAAGCAGCTTGGGGTGTTTTATCACATTAAAGGCACTATATAAATACCAGTTGTTGTCTTTGAATTAACTCCGAGATGTTGTTTCCCCCGGCTGGGGAATCTAAAACATGGGGGCACAGTCTCGGGGTAAGGGGCTGATTATTTAAGACTGAGATGAGGAGAAATTCCTTCACTCAAAGGATTGTAAATCTTTGGAATTCCCTACCCCCGAGAGTGTGGATGCTCTGTCGTTGAGTCTATTCATGATTGAGATCGATAGATTTTTAATCTCTGAGGGAATCTGGAGATATAGGGAGCAGATAGGAAAGTGCAGTTGACGTAGAAGATCAATCATGATCATATTGGGTGGCACAGCAGGCTCGAGGGGCTGAATGGCCTCCTCCTGCACCTATTTCTTATGTTCTTATGAAGAGGAAGCAAGTTCCAAATGTCATTAGCTATTTTAACACCACCGCCTGCTCAAAAACGGACATTCTCCTCCCAGTCAGTACCAGCAAGTAAAGACTCTCTCCGCGCCCCTTCCCCATCCCACCACCATTTGATTCCTTGCTCATTCGCAGTATCCCTTGGAGGCTGAAATTTAACAAATTCACTATTGCAACCAATTCGACCATATAAAGAAATGCAGGAATTTTCTACCCAGCCCAACCCCAACTCCCACCCAGAGCCCGAGTTCAGCTCCTCACTCCATCTTTGTGTATCTTCGCCCCTTCCCTTCCATCTCCAGAAAAGTTGCATTCAGCTCCTTGGATTAAAATGCAGCTCATTGCATTTTTTTTTGAGGATCATAACTATTATTTGATATTATTTGTTAATAAAGGACGGTATCAGTGTGGTGGTGAGTTGTGATATAGGTGCAATAGATCGTGACATGGAATCAGTTTGGGCGGAAATAAGAAATAGCAAGGGGAAGAAATCATAGGTGGGAGTCGTCTATAGGCCCCCGAAGAGTTGTCTCACTGTAGGACAAAGTATAAATCGGGAAATAACGGAGGTGTGTAAGAAGGGCACTGCAATTGTCATGGGTGATTTTAATCTGCATGTTGACTGGACAAATCAGACTGGCAGAGGTAACATGGAAGACGAATTTGTAGAGTGCACCAGGGATTGATACTGAGAGCAATACCTTGCAGAACCTACCCGGGAACAGGTTATTTTAGATCTAGTAATGTGTAATGAGGTGGGATTAATAAGAGATACCGTAGTTAAGGATCCACTCGGGGGTAGCGATCACAACATGGTAGTTTCAGTTTGAAGGCGAGCAACTTGGGTCTCAAACCAGTGTCCTCAACTTAAACAAGGGCAATTCCAGAGGTATGAAGAAAGAGTTGTCTAAAGCGGGCTGGGAAGATAGACTAAGGGGAAGGTCAGTGGATGAGCAGTGGCAGACATTTAAGCAGAACTTTCATAACGCTCAGCAAAGATTTATCCCGGTTAAAAAGGACTCGATGAGAAGGATGAACCACCCATGATAAACAAAGGCGGTCAAGGAGAGTATCCAATCAAAAACTAAGGCATACAAAGCGGCAAAAACAAGTGGTAGGCCAGAGGATTGGGATTTCTTTTTTAGGAACCAACAGCAGATGACTAAAATGCTAATAAAGAGGGCAGAAATATAAAAACAAACAGTAAGATCTTCTACGGGTATATAAAAAGAAAGAGAGTAGCTAAAGTGAGTGTGGGACTCTTGGAGGATGTGACTGGAGAATTGATAACTGGGAACAGGGAAATGGCAGATAATTTAAACTAATATTTTGCATCGGTCTTCACAGTGGAGGACACTATAAACATCCCAGATATCAGATAAGCAAGGAGCTAATAGGAGGAAAGATCTTGTCACAGTCTCTATCAGGAGGGACAAAGTATTTGACAAACTGATGGGACTAAAGGCAGACAAGTCGTCAGAACCTGATGGCCTACATCCAAAGGTTTTAAAGGAAGTGGCTGCAGAGATAGTGGAGGCATTGGTCGAAATATTCCAGAACGCGCTGGATTCCAGGAGGGTCCCAGTGGATTGGAAACCCACTAATGTGACACCCCTGTTCAAGAAGGGAAGGAGACAAAAAGCAGGAAACTGTAGGCCAGTTAGCCTAACATCGGTCATTGGGAAAATGCTAGAGTCCATTATTAAGGAAGAAATAGCAGGACATTTAGAAAAAACACAATCAAACAGAGTCAACATGGTTTTGTGAAAGGGAAATCATGCTTGACAAATTTGCTAGAGTTCTTTGAGGATATAACAAGCAGAGTTAATAAAGGGGAACCGGTAGATGTAGTGTATTTAGATTTCCAGAAGGCATTTGATAAGGTGCCACATAAAAGATTATTGCACAAGATAGGAGTTCACTGTATTGGGAGTAATGTATTAGCATGGATTGAGGATTGGTTAACACACAGAAGACAGAGAATTGGGATTAATGAGTCTTTTTCAGGTTGGAAAGACGTAATTAGTGGAGTGCCACAAGGATCAGTCCTGGGGCCTCAATTATTTACTATCTATATTAATGACTTGGAGGAGGGGGCAGAGTGTAATATATCCAAATTTGCTGACGATACTAAAATAGGTGGGAGGGCATGTTGTGATGAGGACATAAGGAATCTGCAAGGAGATATAGATAGGTTACGTGAGTGGACAAAAAGTTGGCAGATGGAGTTTAATGTAGGAAAGTGTGAGGTCATGCACTTTGGTAGGAAGAATCAAAAGGCAGACTATTATTTAAATGGAGAGAGACTCCAAAAAAGTGCAGCACAGAGAGATCTGGGTGTTCCTGTGCACGAAACACAAAAAGTTAGCATGCAGGTGCAGCAAGTAATTAAGACGGCAAATGGGATTTTGGCTTTTATTGCTAGGGGGTTGGAGTTTAAAAATAGGGAAGTCTTGTTACAACTGTACAGGGGGTTGGTGAGGCCGCACCTGGAGTACTGCGTACAGTTTTGGTCCCCGTATTTAAGAAAGGATATACTGGCATTGGAGGCAGTTCAAAAGAGATTCACTAGGCTGATTCCTGAGATGAAGGGGTTGACTTATCAAGAACGGCTAAACAGGTTAGGCCTTTATTCATTAGAGTTTAGAAGAATGAGGGGTGATCTTATTGAAACGTACAAGATTCTGGGAGGGCTTGACAGGGTAAATGTTGAGAAGATGTTTCCACTAGTGGGGGAATCTCGAACTAGGGGACATAGTTACAGAATAAGGGGACACTCATTTAAAACTGAGATGCGAAGGAATTTCTTCTCTCAGAGGGTGGTGAATGTCTGGAATTCTCTAACCCAGAGAGTTGTGGAGGCTAGATCACTGAGAGTATTTAAAAGAGGAGGTTGATAGAGTTTTGAAATATCGGGGAATTGAGGGCTGTGAAGAGCAGGCACGAAAGAGGAGTTGAGGTCTGGGGCTGATCAGCCATGATCTTGTTGAATGGCGGGGCAGGCTTGAGGGGCCGAATGGCCTACTCCTGCTCCTATTTCTTATGCTCTTGTGAGGGCTCAACAATGGGGAAGGGTGATCACTGGCTGATATTCTGCATGGACCAGGTTGCTAAGGTTGATTATACCCCCTGCTTTGTCAGCCTCAGCTTCATCCCAGGATTAAACACTCGCACAAAAGCAAAATACTGCAGATACTGGACATCTGAAATAAAAATAAATCACCTGTCATTTGAATTCCCTGCCCCATTCTGACCTCTCTATCCTCCACTGACCCAATAAAGCCCAGCTCAACGATCAACACCTCATTTTTCGACTTCAATTAATTAATAAAAATCTGGAATTAAAAGCTAGTCTCAGTAATGGTGCCATGAAATTATCATCGATTGTTGTGCAAACGCATCTGGTTCACTAATGTCCTTTAGGGAAGGAAATCTGCCATCCTTACCTGGTCTGGCCTACATGTGGCTCTAGGCCGTCTGAAATGGCCTAGCAAGCCAAGGGCAATTAGGGATGGGCAACAAATGCTGGCCTTGCCAGTGACGCCCACATCCCATGAAAGAATTTTAAAAAGACTTCCAGACTCAACATTGAGTTCAACAATTTCAGATCATAACCACCGCTCCCATTTTTTTTTTTGGACAGCGGCTGTTGGCGATGAATCTGCTTTTTCCCACTATCACCTCCTCTGGACCCATCCTTTCTTTCTTTCCTTGTCCCGTTGCCATGTCCGCTTGGCTTGCACCATCATCCCTTTTGTCATCTAATCTCTCCTGCCTTCCACCTAATCATAGGCCTTCCTTTTTATTCTTACCCCCTCGGCCCCCTTTCCCTGTCTCTGCACTTGTCTAAAACCTATTGTATCTCTAGCTTTTTCCAGTTTGGATGAAAGGTCATTGACCTGAAACGTTAACTCTGTTCGAGATGTCGCTGGAATGGCTGAGCATTTTCCAGCATTCTCTGGGATCTTCCTAGGCTCCACTGCAGTGCATGTAAGGTCAGAAAGTCCTGGGGTGAGATGCCAGGGGCTTTTTCTGCCAATGGCAATACATCCGTGTTTTCTGGGGACAGTCCCCCGATGAGGTACTGTGTCCGATAAACTCAGAAGGGTCCTCAATTCACAACCGAATCCTCCGATAGTCTCCATATTGCACGTAGTTTTCCATTGAAATATGGTTGAAGAGAAAGAGGCCCTGGAGCCAAAATGTCCGAGGAACAAAGGAGGGGGGGGGGGTGCCGCTGGTAACCAGTCTAATGAACAGGCTGCAGGGGACGGACTGTCTGGATGTCCCAGGAGCTCGATCAGGGGGCCACGTGCGCCCCGGCCTCGGATGGTGTATGTGTCGGGATGTGTGTCGCCGGAGTTGGCTCCGAAAATATGAATTACCAAGGAGGTAGCAGGTTCAGAAAAGAAGAGAATTAAAATTGTGAAAGATGATTTTGCAAAGTGCATATCTCTGTGTGTGAGACGAGGTTCATGTTCCGTTCAACCCACTCATCACACGTTTGGGAACCGGCCCCGAGCTTCTCTGGTACATTGGCACCATCTCCTGGCTCTGATTGGTAATGCAGGCCACCATCCTGTCTGCTTCCCCCACCCCCCCCCCCCCCCAACAGCTGCACCGTCCCTCACTGCTCAGCAATGAGGGGTAAAATTTTAAAAGACCTATTCAGCAAAAATGATTCTTTTGACTAACAAAGCAATACCCAAAAGCAGCCCCTCACCAAGGTGGCAAAGAACAGGAGAGAAAGTGCATTTATTTGAAAATGAGCCATTGCACATTTCTGCAATGCCCAATGATGAACGCAGGCACAGCGTCGAGTTGCCTCAAAAACACGCACTGCTACTCGCTTTACAAAATCATCTTTCCTAATTTCATCCTCTTTGCTGATTCCACAGGTGATATACCTCCAGCTGTCTCAACCGTGGGTGTACTGCAGCGGAGCCCAGGAAGATCCCAAGCGTTTAAAACCTGCTCTGCGCACAGACCAGTCTTAATGATAGAATGGTTACATAGCACAGAAGGAGGCCATTCGGCCCATCAGGTCTGTGCTGGCTCTTCGAAGGGGCTATTCGCCTAGTGCCGCTCCCCCCACCCTCTCCGCTTGGCCCTGCACATTCTTCCTTTTCAGATAAGGAATGCCTCAATCGAGCCTGCCTCCACCAAACTCTCTTGAGCTAGCGTTTACTGCCTTTTGTGGAAGAGAGCTCCACACTTTTATTACCCTTTGCATGAAGAAGTTTCACTGCTGAATGGCCTGCCTCTGATTTTAAGGCTTTGTCCCTTTCTGCTCGATTCCTTCACCAGCTGAGTTTTTCTCTCTCTCTCTACCATATCAATTCCTTTCAAAACCCTAAATCAAGTCAACCCTTTAACCTACTATAACCCTGGGAATACACCGAGTTCCTGTACTCGCTGTTCATTATCTAACCCTTGGCGACCTGATAGCTCTGACAAATCTGTGACGCACTCCTTCCAAGGACAATACATCTTTTTTAAGGTGCAGTGCCCAGAACTGTGCCCACTACCCGTCCCCCTCAAATGTGCTGGTTGTAGCTGAGGTGTGATCCCATGTCACAGGATGTCCACCTACACCTCAGCCATGCGGTCAGTCTTTATGTACAAGCCTGAACAGTGAGACTTATCAAGCTATTCCACTCCAGGGGCATCACAGCCGAGCCCAAATCCACTGAAATGGCGGCCAAGTGGGTTGAGGTGCAGATCAGCCATGATCTAACAGATGGAAGAGTCATGAGGGACTGTCTGATCCAGGTCAGTGTTCCAGTTACTGGATAGTGACCAGCAGCAGGAATCCACAGGTACTGAGGTCAATGGTAGGATCCCTTACAGCTTACATTCATTAATGCACCACACAAGTGCCAGGCAATAACTATCTCAAACAAGAGCGAATCTAACCATCTCCCCTTGACCTCAATGGCATTCTTCTTCTTTGCCCTCCTTATCTCGAGAGACAATGGACAAGCGCCTGGAGGTGGTCAGTGGTTTGTGAAGCATGCGCCTGGAGTGGCTATAAATCACTGAATCCCCCACTATCAACATTCTGGGGGTTACCATTGACCAGAAACATAAATACCACATAAATACCGTGGCTACAAGAGCAGGCAATTTGTGCACAGCAAGATCCCACAAACTGCAATGTGTCAATGAACGGATAACCTGTTTTTTTTTAGTAATCTTGGTTCAGAGTTAAATCTTGGGCAGAACACCGGGGCTTTTGAGGGGGCAGGTGGCACGTGGTGGGGGATGGGGTGGCAATCCCCCTGATGTTCTTTGAAATACACTTGTGGGATCTTTAAATCGTCTTTCCCGTTCAGACACAGAAAGGTTACGAATTAGGAGCAG
Organism: Heterodontus francisci; assembly: GCF_036365525.1. NCBI lineage: Eukaryota > Metazoa > Chordata > Chondrichthyes > Heterodontiformes > Heterodontidae > Heterodontus > Heterodontus francisci. Next base: position 8,102,973 of record NC_090410.1, on the reverse strand, counting down.
GAGTAGGCCACTCGGCCCCTCGAGCCTGCTCCACCATTCAATAAGTTCATGGCTGAACTGATTACTCCACATTTCCACCTACCCCCAATAACCTTTCACCCTCTTGCTTATCAAGAATCTATCTACCTCTGCCTTAAAAATATTCAAAGACTCTGCTTCCACTGCCTTTTGAGGAAGAGAGTTCCAAAGACTCACGACCCTCTGAGAGAAAAAATTTCACCTTATTTCTGTCTTAAATGACCGCCCCCTTATTTTTAAACAGTGACCCCTAGTTCAAGATTCTTCCACAAGGGGAAACATCCTTTCCACATCCACCCTGTCAAGACCCCTCAGGATCTTATATGTTTCAATCAAGTCGCCTCTTACTCTTCTAAAGTCCAGCGGATACAAGCCTAGCCTGTCCAATCGTTCCTCATAAGACAACCCGCCCATTCCAAGTGTTAGTCTAGTAAACCTTATCTGAACTGCTTCCAATGCATTTGCATCCTTTCTTAAATAAGGAGACCAGTACTGTACACAGTACTCCAGATGTGATCTCACCAGTGCCCTGTATAGCTGAAGCATAACCTCCCTACTTTTGTATTCAATTCCCCTCGCAATAAACGATAACATTCTATTAGCTTTCCTGATTACGTGCTGTACCTGCATACTAACCTTTTGCAATTCATGCACTAGGACACCCAAATCCCTCTGCATCTCAGAGCTCTGCAATCTCTCACCATTTAGATAATATGCTTCTTTTTTATTCTTCCTGCCAAAGTGGACAATTTCACACTTTCCCACATTATACTCCATTTGCCAGGTCTTTACCCACTCATTTAACCTACCTATATCCCTTTGTAGCCTCATGTCCTCTTCACCAGTTACTTTCCTATCTATCTTTGTGTCATCAGCAAATTTAGCAACCATACCTTCAGTCCCTTCATCCAAGTTATTTATATAAATTGTAAAAAGTTGAGGCCTCGGCACAGATCCCTGTGGCACACCACTCATTAGATCTTGCCAACCAGAAAATAACCCATTTATGCCTACTCTCTGTTTCCTGTTAGCTAGCCAATCTTCTATCCATGCCAATATGTTACCCCCTACATCATGAGTTTTTATTTTTTGCAATAACCTTTGATGTGGCACCTTATCAAATGCCTTCTGGAAATCTAAGTACAATACATCCACCAGTTGCCCTTTATCCACAGCACATGTAACTCCCTCAAAGAACTCCAATAAATTGGTTAAACATGATTTCCCTTTCACAAAACCATGCTGACTCTGCCTGATTACCTTGACTTTTTCTAAATGCCCTGCTATAACAGCTTTAATAATAGCTTCTAACATTTTCCCTAAGACAGATGTTGAACTAACTGGCCTGTAGTTTCCTGCTCTCTGTCTCCGTCCCTTTTTAAATAAAGGAGTTACATTTGCTATTTTCCAATCTAACGGAACCTTCCCCGAATCTAGGTAATTTTGGAAAATCAAAACTAACGCATCAACTATCTCACTAGCCACTTCTTTTAACACCCTAGGATGAAGTCCATCAGGACCCGGGGACTTGTCAGCCCACAGCTCCAACAATTTGTTCATTACCACTTCCCTGGTGATTGTAATTTTCTTGAGTTCTTTGCTTTATATTTTCAGTAGTTTCCGTTTTTATTTGCGATGTTATATTTTTCTGGTACTCTAGACTATTTTGTTGCCATTTGTGAATCACCTATCAGGGAGCGTACATTCATCATGCTGTAGGAACAGGAGGAGGCCATTCAGCCCCTCGAGACTGTTCTGCCAATTAGTCATTGCTGAGTTGTACCTCATTTACCATTTACCCACCTTGGCTTCAAATCCCTTAGTTCCCTTATAGAGTCATAACAGAACAGTTCTAATTTTAAAACCCTTGGCTGGATTCCTTCACCAGAGAAAATAGTTTCTCTGTATCTGCCCCATCGAACCCTGTTAACATTTTCACCACTTCAATCAGAACATCCCTCAATCTTCTAAACTCAAAGTTCGTTTTTTTAAATTTATTCGTTCATGGGATGTGGGCGTCGCTGGCCAGGCCAGCATTTATTGCCCATCACTAATTGCCCTTGCGAAGGTGGTGGTGAGCTGCCTTCTTGAACCGCTGCAGTCCATGTGGGGTAGGTACACCCACAGTGCTGTTAGGAAGGGAGTTCCAGGATTTTGACCTAGCGACAGTGAAGGAACGGCGATATAGTTCCAAGTGAAGGGGACTTGGTTTTAAAATTAGAGCTAGGTCTAAGCTTCTTATCTGTCATTTTCATCCAAGACTTTCATGACTGTGATGACCGAACGAAAGAAAATAAAACTTGCATTTATTTAGCACCGTTCACATCCTCTAAGCATCCCAAAGTCCTTCAGCCAATGAGGTACTTTTGAAGTGCAGTCATTGTTGTAATGTAGGAAACGCAGCAGCCAATTTGTGCACAGCAAGCTCCCACAAACAGCAATGTGATAACGACCAGATAATCTGTTTTAGTGAAGTTTGTGGGGGGATAAATATTGTCCAGGACACCGGGGAGAACTCCCCTGCTCTGCTTTGAAATAGTGCCCATGGGATCCAGCTGACAGGGCAGACGGGGCCTCAGTTTATCATTGGCATCAGGAGACAGCACCCCCGGCAGTGCAGCACTCTCTCCGTACCGCACTGGAGTGTCAACCTAGATGGTGTGCTCACATTTCTGGTTGTGGCACTTGAATCCACAATCTTCAAACGCAGAGGTAAGAGTGTTACCACTGACCTACGGCAAGCAACAAGGGCATTTTTTTGCTCTCTTACTGTTCAGGAATGGAAATGTCAGGAGTCACAGTGTGTGTACAGTGGAGATTATCTGGTTGCAGATGCTTTTAACATGATTTATGGTCGCTTTATAGGTCAATGACTCAGATTAATTATGAGCTTGGTACTGAAAACCTCCCAGGGCTACACTAGAAGCCTCGGTGTTCACCGCACTCAGCGTTGTCCTCTGCTAGATTCCAGGACACTAGCTCCAGACCCTGGGCAGCAGATGTTTCTCTGTGGTCGGACAAAAGACAACGAGGCAAATGAGCCAGTTTCTAAGTGAAATTGGGAATTCGCCCCAAGGCACACAAGTTAAAAATTAGAAAGTTAGGAGGAATTTTATAGCCTAAGAATAACAGATCTGTGGATTAAGGTAGCAGGAGGGCCACTGAAGCAGCAGGAATGATCGCCTTCAAGAGACAATGAGAATGTTGGACTCACACAGCACAGCAAGAGGCCATTCGGCCCATCGCACCTGTGCCGGCTCTTTGATAGAACTACCCAATTAGTCCCCACACACCTGCTGTTTCCCCAAAGCTCTGTAATTGTTTTCTTTTGAATTATTTTTCCAATCCCCTTTTGAAAGTCACTATTGAATCTGCTTCCAACACTCTTTCAGGCAGCGCGTTACAAATCACCACACCTCTGCATTAAAAAAAGCTTCTTAAATTTTTCTTAAATGCTATGTTGGTCTTTATTGCAGGAGAATTTGAGCACAGGAGTAAAGAGGTCTTGCTGCAATTGTATAGAGCCTTGGTGAGACCGCATCTAGAGTATTGTGTACAGTTTTGGTCTCCTTACCTAAGGAAGGATATCATTCCCATAGAGGGGGTGCAACAAAGGTTCACCAGACTGATTCCTGGGATGGCGGGATTGTCCTATGAGGAGAGATTGAGGAGACTGGGCCTGTATTCTCTAGAGTTTAGAAGAATGATAGTTGATCTCATTGAAACATACAAAATTCTTAGAGGGCTCGACAGGGTGGATGCAGGAAGGATGTTTCCCCTGGCTGGGGGAGGTCTAGAACCAGGGGACACAGTCTCAGAATAAGGGGCAGGTCATTTAGGACAGAGATGAGGAGGAAATTCTTCACTCAGAGGGTGGCGAGTCTTTGGAATTCTTTACCCCAGCGGAGGCTCAGTTAATGAGTGCGTTCAAGACAGAGATCAATAGGTTTCTAGATATTAAAAATATCATGGGATATGGGGATAGCGCGGGAAAATGGCGTTGAGGTAGAACATCAGCGTTGATCTAGTTGAATGGTGCAGCAGGCTCGAGGGGCCGAATGGCCTACTCCTGCTCCTATTTCCCATGTTCCCTCTAGTTCTTTTGCCAATTACTTTAAATCTGTGTCCTCTAGTTACCGACCCTCCCGTCAATGGGAACTGCTTCTCTGATTTGTTTCTAACTGATTAGACTGGGGCTTTCCCATTTGGTGCTTGCCCAGACATCCTGCAAGTCTGGGCCCAGCTTCACAGCCTTCCCGGCTGGTTCCTCAGACTGAACCCAATGGTACAGGGCCTCCGTGTCCCACTTGCCTCGGAGCTGAGCTTCGAGTTCCATGCTTTGTTGTCAGGAAAACTTTCATAAGTCAGGAAGCGAAATCCCGCAGACGCCGGGAGTTGAAGTTATAAACAGAAAATGTAATTCACAGTCAGTGAGACAGTCAATAACAATGCTTAAAAGTTGTAGGAAAAGAAAGAAAGTTATGTCTTGTTTCTAGTAGAGTCCATCAATTATCAAAATAACATTTACCTTAAACCCCGAGTAGAAGACTCCACAGTTGGCGAGAACCTCTGTCCCAGTTAGGTAGAGAATTATCATCACCTCACTCCAATAGTCATACCTTTACCATGAGAGACATTCGAGCATGTCCAACGAATCTAAAAATCCAATGTGTGCTTAGGTTGCATAACTGATTTCTTACATATGGGGGCGTTACTTCAACTGTAAGTAAATTTCTCCCCCTTTATTTCCCAAATAAGGCTGTATAATTATTAATTTCTAGGTAAGGTCTACCCACTTTGATTCCTAAGAAAGGTAAGCTGAAAGTCTTGTGATGGTTAATTTCTCATTAGACATCCAATTGTGTTTGAAGACTATAATTCAGTTTTTGGGTTTGGTTGGTTTTGTCAAAAATTCAGTTGACTGGGCTTTAGGGCTGTCAGCATAAAACTATATTATCAACTATTACACTGTGGGAGCTGTCATGACAGTTTGCAAAACTATGTTATCAATGGTTTACTGTGTGGTGAGGTTCCTGACATCAGGTGCGCAACCCTCTTATCAGAAGTTCCCTTTCTGGTTCTAAGATGAGGCAAACTTTTTAACACAGAGGCTCTTTTTTTTAACCTTTTAGGAAGAGAAAGCTCTTTAACTTTTTAAATCCCTCATTCATAGGGAAATAATTATTTTAATCGTATAGCCCCTCATCATGGCCGGATTCCTTCACAGATCTTGATATCCAGCTCTTGGCTTCTCTACTTCTATCTATTGTTACGACTGAGGCAGGAGGAGTGCCCTGTTTATTCTACTCCCACTTCTTCACAGGTCACAACATATATTAAATTTTTTCCCACTTACTGATACGGTCAATCATAGACTCTTATTTTTTCACAGAATAAAACACACCAATCAGATTTCTTTAATAAACAACAACATTATCAGTTTATTATAAAACAAGTCTTAACCAGTAATGAAGCAAAGCATTAACACACAGATTGAAATATTAAAGTTCCCTTTTTACCTTAGCCCCTCCTACATGCACACACACACATATACACACATTGGTTAACCAGAAAAATAAGGGGATTTTTCATTTTAGAGCTCTATTACATCTATTATTTAGTATTAATGGGAACACAAAAGTCCGAGTGTATCAGTCCTGTGTCCTCAGTACCTTGCTCTATGGCAGCGAGGCCTGGACAACGTATGTCAGCCAAGAGCGACGTCTCAATTCATTCCATCTTCGCTGCCTCCGGAGAATACTTGGCATCAGGTGGCAGGACCGTATCTCCAACACAGAAGTCCTCGAGGCGGCCAACATCCCCAGCTTGTACACCCTACTGAGTCAGCGGCGCTTGAGATGGCTTGGCCATGTGAGCCGCATGGAAGATGGCAGGATCCCCAAAGACACATTGTACAGCGAGCTCGCCACTGGTATCAGACCCACCGGCCGTCCATGTCTCCGCTTTAAAGACGTCTTCAAACCCGACATGAAATCATGTGACATTGATCACAAGTCGTGGGAGTCAGTTGCCAGTGTTCGCCAGAGCTGGCGGGCAGCCATAAAGACGGGGCTAAAATGTGGCGAGTCGAAGAGACTTAGTAGTTGGCAGGAAAAAAGACAGAAGCACAAGGGGAGAGCCAACTGTGTAACAGCCCCGACAAACACATTTTTCTGCAGCACCTGTGGAAGAGCCTGTCACTATAAAATTGGCCTTTATAGCCACTCCAGGCACTGCTTCACAAACCACTGACCACCTCCAGGTGCGTATCCATTGTCTCTCGAGATAAGGAGGCCCAAAAGAAAAAGAAAAGAAAAGAAATGGGATTAGCATCCTTGAAAGTTGATAAATCCCAGGGCAAGATGAAATGTATCCTAGGCTGTTAAAAGAAGCAAGAGAGGAAATAGCAGAAGGTTTGACCATCATTTTCCAGTCCTCACTGGATATAAGTGAGGTGCCAGAGGATTGGAGAATTACCAACATTATACCTCTGTTTAAAAAGGGAGCGAAGGATAGACCGAATAATTACAGGCCAGTCAGTCTAACCTCAGTAGTGGGCAAACTTTTGGAATCTATTCTGAGAGACAGGATAAACTGTCACTTAGAAAAGCACAGGTTAATCAAGGATAGTCAGCATGGATTTGTTAAGGGAAGATCTTGTTTGACAAACTTGATTGAATTTTTTGAAGAAGTAATGAGGAAGAAAGATGAAGGTAGTGCAGTTGATGTGGTCTACATGGATTTTAGCAAGGCTTTTGACAAGGTCCCACATGGCAGACTGGTTAAAAAAAATAAAATCCCATGGGATCCAGGGAAATGCAGCAAAGTGGATACAAAATGGGCTCAGTGGCAGGAAACAAAGGGTAATTGTTGATGGGTGTTTTAGCGACTGGAGGGCTGTTTCCAGTGGCGTTCCGCAGGGCTCAGTACTCGGTCCCCTGCTTTTTGTGGTGTATATTAACAATTTGGATGTAAATGTAGGGGGCACAATCAAGAAGTTTGCGGATGACACAAAGATTGGCCGTGTGGTAGATAGCGAGGAGGATAGCTGTAGGCTGCAGGAAGATATTGATGGTCTGGTCAGATGGGCAGAAAAATGGCAAATGGAATTCAACCTGGAGAAGTGTGAGGTGATGCATTTGGGGAGGTCAAACAAGACAAAGGAATACACGATTAATGGGCAAATACTGAGAAGTGTAGAGGAAGTGAGGGACCCTGGAGTGAATGTCCACAGATCCCTGAAGGTAGCAGGACAGGTCGATAAGGTGGTTAAGAAGGCATATGGAATCCTTTCCTTTATTAGCCGAAGTATAGAATACAAGAGCAGGGAGGTTATGCTGGAACTGTATAACTCATTGTTTAGGCCACAACTTGAGTACTGTGTGCAGTTCTGGTCACCTCATTACAGAAAGAATTTAGTTGCACTAGAGAGGGTACACAGGAGATTTACAAGGATGAAACCAGGACTGGAAAAATGCAGCTCATAGAGTCATAGAGTTATACAGCACAGAAACAGGCCCTTCGGCCCATTGTATCCGTGCTGGCCATCAGGCACCAATCTATTCTAATCCCATTTTCCAGAACTTGGCCCGTAGCCTTGTATGCTATGGCGTTTCAAGTGCTCATCTAAATACTTCTTAAATGTTGAGGGTTCCTGCCTCCACCACCTCTTCAGGCAGTGTGTTCCAGATTCCAACCACCCTCTGGGTGAAAATTCTTTTCCTCGAATACCCTCTAAACCTCCTGCCCCTTACCTTAAATCTATGCCCCCAGTTCTTGACACCTCCGCTAAGGGAAAAAGTTTCTTCCTATCTACCCTATCTATGCCCCTCATAATTTTGTATCCCTCAATCAGGTCTCCCCTCAGCCTTCTCTGCTCTAAGGAAAACAACCCTAGCCTATCCAGTCTCTTTTCATACCTGAAATGCTCCAGCCCAGGCAACATCCTGGTGAATCTCCTCTGCACCCTCTCCAATGCAATCACATCCTTCCTATAGTGTGGCGACCAGAACTGTACACAATACTCCAGCTGTGGCCTAACTAGCATTTTATAGAGCTCCATCATAATCTCCCTGCTCTTATATTCTATGCCTCGGCTAATAAAGGCAAGTATCTCATATGCCTTCCTAACCACCTTATCTACCTGTGCTGCTGCCTTCAGTGATCTATGGACAAGTACACCAACGCCCCTTTGACCCTCTGTACTTCCTAGGGTCCTATCACCCTTGCCTTGTTAGTCCTCCCAAAATGCATCACCTCGCACTGCTCAGGATTAAATTCCATTTGCCACTGCTCTGCCCATCTTACCAGCCCAGCTATATCACTGTTTAATCTAAGGCTTTCCTCCTCACTTTCTACAACACCACCAATTCTCGTGTCATCTGCGAACTTACTGATCATATCTCCTACATTCATGTCTAAATCATTAATGTATACTACAAACAGCAAGGGTCCCAGCACCGATCCCTGCGGTACACCACTGGTCACAGGCTTCTCAAAAACAACCCTCGACCATCACTCTCTGCCTCCTGCGACTAAGTCAATTTTGGATCCAATTTGCCAAATTGCCCTGGATCCCATGGGCTCTTACCTTCTTAACCAATCTCCCATGCGGGACCTTATGAAAAGCCTTACTGAAGTCCATGTAGACTACATCAACTACTTTACCCTCATCTACACATCTAGTCACCTCCTCGAAAAATTCAATCAAGTTTGTTAGACATGATCTCCCCCTGACAAAGCCATGCTGACTATCCTTGATTAATCCCTGCCTCTCCAAGTGGAGATTAATCCTGTCCCTCAGAAATTTTTCCAATAGTTTCCCTACCACTGCTGTTAGACTCACCGGCCTGTAATTACCTGGTTTATCCCTGCTACCCTTCTTGAATAATGGTACCACATTTGCTGTCCTCCAGTCCTCTGGCACCTCTCCTGTGGCCAGAGAGGATTTGAAAATTTGTGTCAGAGCCGCTGCTATCTCCTCCCTTGCCTCACATAACAGCCTGGGACACATCTCATCTGGGCCTGGGGATTTATCCACTTTTAAGCCTGCTAAAACCACTAATACCTCCTCCCTTTCAATGCTATTTTGTTCGAGTATATCACAATCCCCCTCCTTGATCTCTACACCGACATCGTCCTTCTCCATAGTGAACACAGATGAAAAGTAAGCATTTAAAACCTCACCTACGTCCTCTGACTCCAAACACAGATTGCCACTTTGGTCCCTAATGGGCCCCACTCTTTCCCTGGTTATTGTCTTTCCCTTAATATACTTATAAAATACCTTGGGATTTTCCTTTATCTTGCCCACCAGTGGTTTTTCATGCCCCCTCTTCGCTCTCCTAATTACTTTTTTAAGTACCCCCCTACTTATTATATACTCCTCTAGGGTCTCCACTGTTTTCAGCACTCTGAATCTGCCATAAGCCTCCTTTTTTTTCCTTATCCAATCCTCTATCTCCCTTGACATCCAGGGTTCTCTGGACTTGTTGGTCCTACCCTTCACCTTTACGGGAACATGATGGTCCTGAACTCTCACTCTTTCCTTTTAGAATGCCTCCCACTGGTCTGATGCAGACTTTCCTACAAGTAGCTGCTCCCAGTCCACTTTGACAAGATCCTGTTTTATCATATTGAAATCGGCCTTCCCCCAATTCAGTACCTTTATTTCCGATCCCTCTTTGTCCTTTTCCATAACTACCTTAAATCTTACAGAGTTATGGTCACTATCCCCGAAATGCTCCCCCACTGACACTTGTCCGGCTTCATTCCCTAAGATCAGGTCCAGTACCACCCTTCTCTAGTAGGACTTTCTACGTGCTGGCTCAAAAAGCTCTCCTGGATGCACTTTAAGAATTCCACCCCCTTTAAGCCTTTTGCACTAAGACTATCCCAGTTAATATTGGAGAAGTTGAAATCCCCTACTATTATTACCCTATTATTTTTACACCTCTCTGAGATTTGCCTGCACATCTGCTCCTCTATCTCTCCCAGTCTGTTTGGAGGCCTGTAGTACACTCCCAGCCAAGTGATTGTCCCCTTTTTGTTTCTAAGTTCTAACCATATTGACTCATTAGAGGAACCTTCTAAGATATCATCCCTCCTTACTGCAGTAATTGACTCCTTGATCAACAGTGCAATACCACCTCCTCTTTTACACCCCCTCCCCATCACACCTGAAGATTCTATATCCTGGAATATTGAGCTGCCAGTCCTGCCCTTCCCTCAACCATGTCTTTGTGATAGCAATAATATCATATTTCCATGTGATAATCAACGCCCTCAATTCATCTGCCTTTCTTGTAAGACTCCTTGTGTTAAAATAGATGCAATCCAGCTTTGCATTATTCTCTTGTGCCTTAACAGGTCTATATTTGCTCTGCCTTCCAGCTATGAGGAAGGATTGAATAGGCTGGGGTTGTTCTCCTTGGAACAGAGAAGGCTGAGGGGAGATCTGATTGAAATGTACAAAATTTTGAGGGGCCTGGATAGAGTGGAGGTGAAGGGTCTATTCACCTTAGCAGAAAGGTCAGGGACGAGGGGGCATCGATTTAAAGTGATAGGTAGAAAAATTAGAGGGGAGATGAGAAAAAAACCTTTTCACCCAGAGGGTGGTGATGGTCTAGAACTCACTGCCTGAAAGGGTAGTTGAGGCAGAGACCCTCAACTCATTCAAAAGGAGTCTGGATATGCACCTCAAATGCCTTAAGCTGCAGGGTTATGGACCTAATGTTGGAAGGTGGGATTAGAATCGGTGGATCATTTTTGACCGGCACAGACACGATGGGCCGTGGCCTCTTTCTATCCCTTAAACTTTCTATGATTCTATGATTACAAAAAAAAAACACTTGGGCTAAATACTTGCTAATTCTTCAAGAAGAAAAAACGAAGATATGGAAAGATGACCTTTTGTTTTGGTTTGGCGTCCCAAATGCGTATAAATGGCGTCACTGGGATCTTCCCAGAACAGTTCTTTTCGGGCGACACTGAAGATCAGTTTGGGTAGGCTTTCCAGGAAAAATAAAACCAAAGAAAAATTACGGCACAGAAAGAGGCCATTCAGCCCATTGTTTCTGTGCCGTAAAAATGAGAAATGCAGCAACATAGGTTTCAGACAAGCCTTACAGCAGAAATGTTTTAGTCTGCTTCTTACACTTTCTTCTCAGCTTCTCCAGAAGTGAAAAACTAGCAGGTTTTTTTTTTCAAAAGAGCTTGAACAGACTGAGTTGGGGTGGTTTGTTCCTCTTGGCAGATTGATTCTTTAATTGCTTTTCACACCACTGTTCATCCTCAACTGCCTTTTGTAACAATTCAAAGTGAAACCAAAAACATTCCAGAAGTCAAGCCTCCTGACCTCTATAAATCTTGACCTGTCATTTCTTCGTAAACATCTCCCCAAGTCAAAAACAACCCCAATTGGGTAATGAATTGAAAACAGGTGCCTTCCAGTAACTGTTTACAGTCCAAACCTCTCAGTGACCCTTGTACATAAAACTGTCCATGGACTCCTTTTCAGTTTTAAACCACAAATCATTAAAATTTAACAAAAAAATGGAAGCACTTGTAACACTATCCCCTAACAGCTGGAACTTTCAACCACACCTCAGTCACATATTAATTGGATATGAGTTGTGGCTCAGTGGTCAGTACTGTTTCTTCCAGATCAGACAGTTGTGAGCTCAAACCCCATTCTAGAGAGTTGAATGTGAAGTCTAGGCTGACAGTGCTGTACTGAGGGAGTACTGCAGTGTCAGAGGTGCTGTCTTTCTGATGAGATGTTAAACTGAGCCCCTGTCAGGTGGATATAAAAGATCCTGTGGCCACGATTGGAAGAAGAGCAATGGAGTTCCCGCTGCTGTCCTGGCTTAATATTTATCCATTAACCAGCATTGCTGAAATGGATGATCTGGTCTTTATCATGTTGCTGTTTGTGGGATCTTGCTGTGCACAAATTGGCTGAAAAGTCTCCAACATTACAACAGTGACTACACTTCAAGAGTACTTCATTGACCATGGGATGTCCTGAAGTTATGACAGGTGCTATATAAATGTAGATTCCTTCTTCTTAGCCAACTCAGCCTTGCCTTCTGGAACTCTCTTCCCAACCCCCATGTTGCATTAATTGTCAATGTTGAAAATTACCTTCGAAGTCTATTTCTTTTGAAAGCCACCTTCCTCAAAGTCTTCCCTGATGACCTACTCTGTGTGTGGTAGCTGCCCTTCCCATCCCTTAACTTGGGTGAAAATCATTGCAAACATCCAACCCCCCCACCTCTTACCTCAGGTGGCTCAGTGGGTAGTACACTCTACACTGTTTCATAAAAGTTGTCAGTTCAAGTCCTACTCAAGATTTTGGGCACAAAAATTAAGACTGATGCTCCAGTGCATCTCTGAGGGGGTGCACACAGGTGAATATAAAAGAACCCTTTGCACTATTTCGAGAGCAGGGGAGTTCTCCCCGGTGTCCTGGCCAATATTTGTCCCTCAACCAGCATCACAACAACAGATGATCTGGTCATTATCATATTGTTGTTTGGGGATCTGCTCCTAAATTACAACATTTCAAAAGTACTTCATTAGCTATAAGGTGCTATATAAATGTAAGTTTTTCTTTCAATTATATATATAGACAGGAGATGAAAGGGAGATAGGTAGGGGTTTAGTTTTATCAGTAAGTTAATGAGCTAGCTGGACTCACAGAGCTTTTCCTGCGCCACCACCCCCCCACCCCCACCCCCGTCTCCCCCGCCCCCCGTACTCCATAACCTTGTATGCAACATTAGCTGAGGCAAGACCGTCAAACTAATTTGACAGAATGACTCATTACCACAGCTTTCAAACCAGCACCAAGACCAAGCTTGGCAGGTGGTGAGAAGGGCCTCTCTGTCAAATCCATCCTTATACCCGGAGCCTCAGCGCCAATGCACGCTGCCCTCGATGCACCTGTGGTGGGGAAGAGACCGTCGTCCACCTCCTTCTGGAATGTGTCTTTGCAAAGCAGGTCTGGAAAGAGGTGCAGTGATTTTTGTTGAGGTTCAATCCGAGCAGCTCTGTAACACAGGACTCTGTGCTCTACAGGCTGTTTTTATTTTAATTTTATTTATTTAGAGATACAGCAGTGAAACAGGCCCTTCGGCCCACCGAGTCTGTGCCGACCATCAACCACCCATTTATGCTAATCCTACATTAATCCCATATTCCTACCACATCCCCTCAATTTCCCTACCACCTACCTACACTAGGGGCAATTTATAATGGCCAATTTACCTATCAACCTGCAAGTCTTTGGCTGTGGGAGGAAACCGGAGCACCCGGAGGAAACCCACGCGGTCACAGGGAGAACTTGCAAACTCCACACAGGCAGTACCCAGAATTGAACCCGGGTCGCTGGAGCTGTGAGGCTGCGGTGCTAACCACTGCGCCACTGTTCCCAGGGACTCGGTTGAAACTTTCTGGTCTTCCAGCGCAAAGAATTGTCCGCGACCAAATGTTGCAGACTGGCCTATTCCAATGTCTAGGACCATGTGCTGAGGGACACGCTGAAGCTTGGGGCAGCCGCTGCAAAGGCCCGTTCTAAGGCCCTCCCACCATAGTATAACAAGGGGTTGGAAACCATGTAAACCCCTCGGGCTGTGTGCGTCAAAGAACGTTTGACACGAAATGTAAATGTACATTTTAAATATAACCTGCAATGACAAGTGTTGTTTTCCTTAGAACAGAGAAGGCTGAGGGGGGACCTGATTGAGGTATACAAAATTATGAGGGGCATTGATAGGGTAGATAGGAAGAAACGTTTTCCCTTAGTAGAGGGGTCAATAACCAGGGGCATAGATTTAAGGTAAGGGGCAGGAGGTTTAGAGGGGATTTGAGGAAAAATCTTTTCACCCAGAGGGTGGTTGGAATCTGGAACGCACTGCCTGAAGGGGTGGTAGAGGCAGGAACCCTCACAACATTTAAGAAGTATTTAGATGAGCACTTGAAATGCGTTAGCATACAAGGCTACGGGCCAAGTGCTGGAAAATGGGATCAGAATAGTTAGGTGCTTGATGGCTGGCACAGACATGATGGGCCGAAGGGCCTGTTTCTGTGCTGTATAACTCTATGACTCTAAGTGTAGTGAGGCACCTTGTGTACTGTATTGAAAAAAACTGATTTGTATTGCACTTGATGTAATGTCAAATTTGAACTATTGTGCAATGTACTTTTACAATTTGTATGAACAAAGTATATTTCGGGGGGGGAAAATTAGTTCAGGTAATAGCAGTAAGCATCGGACTACAACTCCCAAGGTGCATTGTGTTTTTCGCCAAAGAGGCGGAGCCTGAGCAGCGCCATGCATTCTGGGAGATGTAGTTTGTGGCCAAGCGACCCTGGAAATGGGCTCAAAACGCCTGGAGACCAACACTTAAACCCTGCTTTTTCCTAGCAATTACCTGGCAGCTTCAAATCCCAACCTGGTGCACACATAGCTGAACCTACATCTTCCCAATAACGGTTTCAACCCGACCAAGACAAGGGCGTGTACTTTAATTACTTTAACAATACATTAATCCCTTGCAACAAAAAAAAATCTTTTCAGCAGAATCCAATTTTTTTTATTCTAAGTCAAATTCTTTAAGAAGTTTTTTTTTAAATTCCTGTTTCCCCTGTCAGTTTTATCACCACTTTCCTTCTTTAAAATTTCTCTCTTTGAACAAAAAAAAACTTTCTTCATTTCAGTGCTTTCCCCATTAAACCAATTTCCTATTTTCCTATGCTTGTTTTAATCTCCTCTCTTCCAGTATTTGGTGTGTTTCTCTCTCTCAGTCTCTGGCTCTTTCCCCCCCTCCTGGGCAGGTCCCTTTAATCTCACTGGCAGCCTGTTCTCATTTGTTTCAGACGCGTTTCCTGTGCTTTTGAGTTGGGTTGGGCTGCACTTGCAGTCCCTCTCTTTCTCCATCCAGCATCTCTCCCTCCCTTGGCTGCCTCAATGGAGGTGCTTGGATTGTCCTTTCGCCCTCTCCGGCCAGACTGAGACACCCGGGGGGAAAGAAAAGGAAACAGAGACGGGGTGGGAGAATATAAATCCACTCTTATCGATGGACTATTTCTGGAGTTGCTGGGAGAGAGGGAGAAATCCCGTTCAGCCAGTGACGGAGTGAGTGCTGATGTGCCCCCGGCTGCCCAGGAACTGAAATTGACACCGTTTGTATATTTCACTGGGAGAGCTATACAAACAAGGAGAAATTCATTCAAATGACACCCGCTCCCTTCGCATTGAATTCATCTGCTCGCTGTTTGGACCTGTCTTCCGTAGAAAGGGGAAATGCACTGAACAGGGAGTAGAAAATTGGAAGGCATTTAAAAAAAAAAGAGAGACCAGGAGACAGAGGGAAACGATTAAGGTGGAGGGACTCATTGTTTTCCCCCCTTCCCCTTCCCCTCCCTTGTGCATTTTTGTTTGGATGAATATTGATGTGTTTTGGGAGGGGGACGGAATCGTCTTGAACTGGAGAACGAACGATGTCTTCCAGGCTCACGTTACCCTCTCCGAATGAGCGCAGTTTGGAACATGTGAGTGAGACTGGGGTGGGGGCGATTGTGAATTGTGGATCATGCTTTTAGGTAAACGTTAAACGCTCCCGAATTCTGTATGGCGTTCAGACAGTTTATTGCATGATCTCCGTGTGCTTTATACTGGAATAATTTTAACAAACTATTATCTATTCAGATGTGTATGCATGTCGTGTGGTTTGACTCATTAATGCTTATCCTGTTCCATCTGTGGATGATAGGCATCTCACATTTATATAATTAAGATATATTTAAGATACGATATAACTTGATATGCATCAAGCATATGTTGTATCTTAATTAAAATGTCATATCTTAAAGTATATTTTTATGACTGATGTAATTTATATATGATACTGTATCTTAATCATGTTGTATTTTGATATATCATATCATTTATTTGTGTATCCTTTTATGTATTTATAATATATATATCAAATATCTCTTTATATAACTATCTCTAGCTCCATCTATTTCTGTATCTATCTTGGGCATTTGTAAAGTCAGATTCTGCTGTTGTGCAGGATTTTGGGATTTTCACAGGTGTTTTGGGAATCACATTCCATGATTCCGCCTGTCTTTCCATCAAAGAGGCAGCTTCCGCTAGATGTCCTGTGAGGTGTGTCACTGATGATCCCAAGTTCCTCTGTTTGGGGGAAGAGAAAAGAGGGAAGGAGCTTTCTCTGTGACTTAACGATGGGATGGAGACGAAAAAAAGAGACTTGCATTTATATAGCACCTGTCACACCCTCAGGAAGTCCCAAAGTACTTTTGAAGTGATGTAATGTAGAAAAGTGCAGCAGCCAATTTGCGCACAGCAAGCTCCCACAAACAATGATGTGATACAGGTTGATTGAGGAATAAGTATTAGCCAGGACACCTGGGAGAACTCCCCAGCCTTTAGACTAGTGCCATGGGATCTTTTACATCCAGCTAAGAGGGCAGAGGGACCTCAGTTTAATGTCTTATCGGAAAGACGGCACCTCCGACAGCGCAGCACTCCCTCGGTATTACACTGGGACCGTCTGCCTGGATTATGCGCTCAAGGCCGCTAAGCGTGGCTTTGAAACATGAAAATTGGTCATCATCCATTGCCAACATCTCTCGGACATGCTATGTATTTTTGTTAATCAGTTTGGCCTGTTGAAATTGTTGGACAGAGCTTTTAGCCTTCATTGGGTCAAAGGTTGTACCCAGAATCCTCCCAGCACATGGTGATTGACTCTGAACCACTGTTTTCCCCTCATTCTCTCTCCACTGTCAATCAGAGGTTCATCGTTCTGCCCCCTACATTCTTGAATTCTCTTCCAAAGCCTCTTGCCCAAGTGACCTCTTCAAAAGACTCCTTAAAAAGCCCTCACTTTAACTTTGTCGTCTCCCCGCTACCACTTTTCCCCTCAATTCCTACATTCCCTTTTTTTTCTCTATCTTCTTGTTTTGATGTCAGATCAGTCGTGATCTAGTTGAATGGCACAGCAGGCTCGAGGGGCCGAATGGCCCACCCCTGCCCCAATTTCCCATGTCGCCTTCTGAATCCCAATTTCTGTACTGAATTTGGGTGCCCTGTTATAAAAAAGGATGGTGAGGTACTGGGCAAAATGTAATGACTTTAAAAGATGGCACAGTGGTTAGCACCGCAGCTTCACAGCTCCAGCGACCCGGGTTCAATTCTGGGTACTGCCTGTGCGGAGTTTGCAAGTTCTCCCTGTGTCTGCGTGGGTTTCCTCCGGGTGCTCCGGTTTCCTCCCACATGCCAAAGACTTGCAGGCTGATAGGTTAATTGGCCATTATAAATTGCCCCTAGTATAGGTAGGTGGTAGGGAAATATAGGGACAGGTAGGAATATGGGATTAGTGTAGGATTAGTATAAATGGGTGGTTGATGGTTGGCACAGACTCGGTGGGCCGAAGGGCCTGTTTCAGTGCTGTATCTCTAAACTAAAGTAAAACTAAACACAAAAGGGTGTTAAATGGAGTAAAGGAGCAGTGGGGTCTGGGGGTACAGAGCCACAGATCCCTCAAAGTAGTGATGAAGGTTAATAAGGCTATGGGGGGAAAAAGCATACCAAGAATTGGGGTTCATTTCTAACAGGATAAAATTGAAAAGCAGAGAAGTTATGTTAAACCTGCGTAGGACCTTGGTTAGGCCACATTTGATCTCTGTCATCTACAAAGGATATCAAGGCACAGGAGAGAGTGTAGAAAAAGAGTTACAAGGATGATGTCAGAACTGAGAGGTTATACCCAGCAGGAAAGATTGAACAGACTGGAGCTCTTTTCTCTGGGAAAGAGTAGGGTCGGGGGTTTAGAGGGCTTAAAAATTATGAAGGAGTTTGATAGAGAGAACATGTGAGCGGTAGACCAGAACTTGGGGCCATAGATATAAGAATGGCACTAATAGGGCATTCAGAAGAAATTTTTTTTTTAACCCAGAAATAGTGATATCATAAGGAGCAATTGCTGACGAAACAAAGCTAGGCGGGAGAGTAAGCTGTGAGGAGGACACGGTCTATAAAGGGATATAGATTGGTTAATTGAGTGGGCAAGAAGGTGGGAGATGGAATATAATGTGGGAAACATGAGATTATTCACATTGGTAGGAAAAATAGAAAAACAATTTTTTTTTTAAATGGTGGGACGCTATGAAATGTTCGTGTTCTGAGGGATTTGGGTGTCCTTGTACGTGAAACGCAGAAAGTTAAACTGCAGTTATAGTAAGCAATTGAGGAGGAAAGTGGCCTTTATTGCAAGGATGTTGGAGTACAAAGGTAAGGAAATCTAGCTGTAATTGGACAGGGCTTTGGTGAGACCATACTCGGAGTATTGTGTACAGTTTTGGTCTCCTTACCTACCAGAAACATGTAAGATCTAAGAGGGCTTGACAGGGTCGATGCTGAGAGGATGTTTCTCCTGGGTTGGAGAGTGTAGAACTAAGGGGTCACAGTCTCGGGATAAGGCACTGGCCAGTAGGACTGAGCCAAGGAGGAATTACTTCACAGAGGGTTCTGAATCTTTGGAATTCTCTGCCCCAGAGGGCTGTGGATTCTCAGTCGTTGAGTATATTCAAGGCTGAGATCAAAAAATTTTGGACTCTTAACGGGATAGGGCGGTGTGCAGTTGAGGTAGAAGATCAGCCGTGATCTTCTTGAATGGTGGAACAGGCTCGAGGGGCCGAATGGCAGCCTCCTATTTCATATGGTCTTATGTTTGAGGTGAATGGCATAGACGTATTTAAGGGGAGGCTCAATAAGCACATGAGGGAGAAAGGATTAGAAGGGTACGTTGATGGGGTTAAATGAAGTAGAGTGGGATGATGCTCACGTGGAGCATAAACACTGGCATGGACCGGTTGGGCCGAATGGCCTGTTTCTGTGTGCATTCTAAGTACTATGTAGGAGCACTCTAGAAGAGCAAGATGATTGTGCGTGTTAAAAGGCGTTTCTCCTCGTCGGGTTAGGCCTCAGGAACAATTGTAATGCGCAAAAATAAAATTGGCTTGGTTGTTGTTTTTTTTTGGGCAGTGACCTTAGGAACTGATTGTCGCAATCAACACTATTGTGGGATCGTAGACCAGGCTGTGGTTATGCTGTAACTGCTTAGTGGAGAATTAAGAATGACTGAAGATGCAATGTCAGGAGCAGTTCTTGAGTTGAGTTCTATTGATGCCTTGGCCTGGTGTAAGGAGAAGCAAGCGCTTGCATTTATATAGCGCCTTTCACAATCTCAGGACCTCCCAAAGCACTTTACAGCCAATGAAATTACTTTTTAAAAATGTAGTCACTGTTGTAATGTAGGTAAACACGTAGCTGATATGTGCACAAAAAGCAGCAATGTGAAACTAACCAGATGATTTGTTTTTAGGTGTTGATTAAGGAATAAATATTGACCAGGACAAAACTGTCTTCCTTATTTCCAATCACTTCCTCCCTCTCTCTCTCTGTAATATCCTCCGAGATCATCTACGCTCTTCTAATTCTGGCCTTTTGAGCATCCCCCGATTTTCATCGCTCCACCATTGGCGGCCGTGCCTACAGCTGCCTGGGCCCCAAGCTCTGGAATTCTCTCCCTAAACCTTCTCCGTCTCTCTCTCCTTTTAAAGTGCTCCTTCCCTCTCTTTGACCGAGCTTTTGATCACCTGCCCTAGCATCTCCTTAAGTGGCTCAGTGTCAAGTTTTGTTTGGTTAACACTTCCATGAAGCTCCTTGGGACATTTTCCTACATTAAAGATGGTATATAAATGCAAGTTGTTGTTGCCTTAAAACGGGGTGGGGGCAGTTACAGAAGGTCTGATAATAGTGGACTGCTGATGTACATGAGACATTCACTAAGATATAACTCAGCTTGGAATAACTTTCCTGTTGGCAGGTCATCTTCAAGATATCGTGCCAAGGGTTTAAGCGTGCTACCTCCAGCCGCGCAATGGTACATTCTTGAAGAGAGTTCAGGGAAAAATGATACGTACGTATGAACGTACGAATTAGGAGCAGGAGTAGGCCACTCGGCCCCTCAAGCCTGCTCCACCATTCAATAAGTTCATGGCTGAACTGATTACTCCACATTTCCACCTACCCCCGATAACCTTTCACCCCCTTGCTTATCAAGAATCTATCTACCTCTGCCTTAAAAATATTCAAAGACTCTGCTTCCACCGCCTTTTGAGGAAGAGAATTCCAAAGATTCACAACCCTCTGAGAGAAAAGAATTCTCCTCATCTCTTGTCTTAATTGGGCGACCCCTTATTTTTAAATAATGACCCCTAGTTCGAGATTCTCCCACAAGGGGAAACATCCTTTCCCCATCCACCCTGTCAAGACCCCTCAGGATCTTTTATGTTTCAATCAAGTCACCTCTCATTCTTTCAAGTTCCAGTGGATAGAAATATAGCCTGTCCAACCTTGCCTTATAAGCCAGCCCACCCATTCCAGCTATTAGTCCAGTATACGTTCTCTGAACTGCTTCCAACACATTTACATCCTTCCTTAAATAAGGAGACCAAGACTGTACACAGTACTCCAGATGTGGTCTCACCAATGCCCTGTACAGCTGAAGCATAACCTCCCTACTTTTGTATTCAATTCCCCACGTGATAAACGATAACATTCTATTAGCTTTCCTGATTACGTGCTGTACCTGCATTCTAACCTTTTGCGATTCATGCACTCTCTGCATGGTCCCTCTGCATCTCAGAGCTCTGCAATCTCTCACCATTTAGATAATATGCTTCTTTGTTACCCTTCCTGCCAAAATGGGCAACTTCGCATTTTCCCACATTATTCTCCATGTGCCAGATTTTTGCCCACACGCTTAACCTATTTATATCCCTTTGTAGCCTCCTTATATCCTCTTCACAAGTTACTTTCCTACCTTTCTTTGTGCCATCAGCAAATTTAGCAACCATACCTCGATCCCTTCATCTACGAACTTCTAAGATGATTCATGAACTTGGAGCCATTGGGTTCTGAGGTGAGGCTCTCCCAATTCGAGTTGCTTTCCTCGGAGAAATTTGAGGGATCTGTCACAATCCAGCCCCTTGAGCTCCAGAGTGAAGTCGGCAGTGTCGATGTGAGCAGCTGAGTTCATTTGGACTGAGAGCACGCAACTAGGCTTACATCCAGCACTAATGAACGAAACGAGACACAAGTGTTTTTTTTTTCAAAACCAGGAGTCATGGAAACATGGAATAGATGTCCAGCAAAACTAAGCAAAGTTCTGCCAATCAGAATCTTTTCAAACTGGTTTAATAAGACAAAAAACTGTACCCGTGAACATATGATTTGGATAGTGTAGAGGGAGCATTACTTTGTATCTAACCCTGTGCTGTACCTGTCCTGGGAGTGTTTGATGGGGACAGTGTAGAGGGAGCATTACTTTGTATCTAACCCTGTGCTGTACCTGTCCTGGGAGTGTTTGATGGGGACGGTGTAGAGGGAGCTTTACTTTGTATCTAACCCCATGCTGTACCTGTCGTGGGAGTGTTTGATGGGGACGGTGTAGAGGGAGCTTTACTTTGTATCTAACCCCATGCTGTACCTGTCCTGGGAGTGTTTGATGGGGACAGTGTAGAGGGAGCTTTACTCTGTATCTAACCCCGTGTTGTGCAGATATTCTGTATCTGACCCATGCTGTATCAAAAGTCATGTGGGGTTTGATATTTATTCAGGCTGCCAGGTTGACCAGCACGTTTATGACAATAAAAGCAAATCACTGCGGATGCTGGAAATCTGAAATAAAAACAGAAAGTGCTGGAAATACTCAGGTCTGGCAGCATTTGTTGAGAGAGAAGCAGAGTTAACGTTTCAGGGCTGTGACCTTTCATCACGTTTATGGACTTATGATTCAGAAAGTAAGGAGGCATGGGTTACAGGGAAAGTTGGCTGTCTGGATACAGAATTGGCTGGCCCATAGAAGACAGAGGGTGGTAGTAGATGGAAAGTATTCAGCCTGGAGCTCGGTGACCAGTGGTGTTCCACAGGGATCTGTTCTGGGACCTCTGCTCTTTGTGATTTTTATAAATGACTTGGATGAGGAAGTGGAAGGCTGGGTTAGCAAGTTTGCCGATGACACGAAGGTTGCTGGAGTTGTGGATAGTGTGGAAGGCTGTTGTAGGTTGCAACGGGACATTGACAGGATGCAGAGCTGGGCTGAGAAGTGGCAGATGGAGTTCAACCTGGAAAAGTGTGAAGTGATTCATTTTGGAAGGTCGAATTTGAATGCGGAATACAGGCTTAAAGACAGGATTCTTGGTAGTGTGGAGGAACAGAGGAATCTTGGGGTCCATGTCCATAGATCGCTCAAAGTTGCCACCCAAGTTGATAGGGTTGTTAAGAAAGCGTATGGGGTGTTGGCTTTCATTAACAGGGGGATTGAGTTTAAGAGCCGCGAGGTTTTGCTGCAGCTCTATAAAGCCCTGGCTAGACCACACTTGGAATATTGTGTTCAGTTCTGGTCGCCTCATTATAGGAAGGATGTGGAAGCTTTAGAGAGGGTGCAGAGGAGATTTACCAGGATGCTGCCTGGACTGGAGGGCATGTCTTACGAAGAAAGGTTGAGGGAGCTAGGGCTTTTCTCATTGGGGCGAAGAAGGATGAGAGGTGACTTGATAGAGGGGTACAAGATGATGAGAGGCATAGATAGAGTGGATAGCCAGAGACTTTTTCCCGGGGTGGAAAGGGCTATCACCAGGGGGCATAATTTTAAGGTGATTGGAGGAAGGTTTCGGGGAGATGTCAGAGGTAGGTTCTTTACACAGAGAGTGGTGGGTGCGTGGAATGCACTGCCAGCGGTGGTAGTAGAAGCAGATACATTAGTGACATTTAAGCGACTCTTGGATAGGTACATGGATGATAGTAGTATGAAGGGTATGTAGGTAGTTTGATCCTAGAGTAGGTTAAAGGTTCGGCACTACAACGTGGGCTGAAGAGCCTGTATTGTGCTTTTCTATGTTCTATGATGATGGGTTGGGTCATGATCCTTGGCCCATGGTAGAGTAACACAACAAACACAATGTGCAAACTTGGGTTGCCAACACTCCAGGATTGGCCTGGAGTTGAAGGTTGATCTCTAGTGCACTGCTGTTAACAAGTCATAGTGGCATGAAAAAATTCGGTTCTCTTTATTTCCGTTGAACACTACCGTTTACCAGTTATAACAACATTGGAGAGAGAAAGAAAGGCTGTTAGACTGAGTGTCAAGAATCAGCCAATCACAATGAAGAGTCTTTTTGCCTTCTGATTGGCTGTGGGAAGGCAAGGTGAATGAAGGACGGATTTGGGTGACCAATGGCGGGAGTGTGGGGGATGGGATGGTTGGCAATGGGAGGGTCACATGACAATGCCTCCAGGAATATGTCCAACCAGAGTTGGCAGCTGATCTGAGCTGATGTGTGTTGGATGAAGGGAGTGGGTGGGAGGGGTAGGTTGCCTACTGACTGTGTCACTGCATCATGACAGGGGTGGGGCGATTGGGCCACAGGGGAATAAATTAATTAATTTTAAGAAAGTGAAGGTTGTGCACGAATGTACAGTGTGTACTTGAAGTTAATCTGTCCGAGGGAGTTCTTTACTTGAGAGCAAACTGGTGTGTTACAGAACTGTCTGAATAGTTTCGCTGAGGGACTATAAAGGGAGAGTTCGCATGGGTGATCCCCTCCCCCAGCCGCCCATGGAGGCATTGGCTCGAGCTGGTATTCAGTGCTGAAGGCTCAGGGGGGAGTACCCCTGCCTCTTAAGCTCAAGCCCCACTCCAGAGTCTTGAGCACAGAAATCGAGGCGGGCGCTTCAGTACTGAGGGAGTGCTGCACTCTCTGAGGTGCCAATGAGATGTTAAACTGAGGTCCCATCTGGCATCTCTAGGCAAGAAGAGAGGGCAGTTGTCCCCGGTGTCCTGACCAACATTTATCCCTCAACCAACATCACTAAAAGAGATTATCTGGTCTTTCTAATATTGCTGTTTGTGGGATCTTTCTGTGCACAAATTGGCTGCCATTTTTCCTACATTACTACACTGACTGCACTTCAAGAACAAGGTGCTCCATTGGATGGATGGAGTGCTGGGATGTCCTAGTAATGTTGGTTAAGGGATACAGCCAATCCCACCAACAGCAATGAGATAAACAGTTTCTGGTGGGCTGGTGATGCGGAGAAATTTGTGAATTATCTACCTACTTTTCCACAAGTAATGCTGCAGGATTATTTGCACATTGGGGCCTCGGTTTAACATCTCGTCCAAAAGACGGCACCCCTGACAGTGCAGCACTCCCTCTGACGCCACTGTCATTAAAGCATCAGCTTGGATAATATGCTGAAATCCTCGGGCGGGGTTTGAACCTTCTGACTCAGAGGAGAAAGCGGTATCCACTGAGCCATGACTGTTGCTAACCACTCCTGTGGCTTTTCTTCAATGGAGCTGCCTATCTAGTGGGAAATGTTAAATACTTTTCTGCGGATTTGTTTGTACACCCACCAGCAGCTCAATAGTGACTCGGCCTGTTACGCTGTTTAATTCTAGGCAACAGAGAGGGCAGATCCTCATGCCTCAAGCTCTCCATCCCAACCGATTCCCAAAAGATGGAAACTGCAGGGTCCCAACAGATAATGCCATCCACTTTCAGCCTTTCGCTGCTTTTCCTGATTCTGTGTTCTGTAAGTGGTACATATCGGGAAAGACTTGCATCTATATAGCCTCTTTCATGACCCTAGGACGTCCCAAAGTGATTTATAGCCAATGAAGTACTTTTGAAGCATAGTCACTGTCTTCATGCAGGAAATGCAGCAGCCAATTTGCACCCAGCAAGCTCCCTCAAACAGCAGTGAGATACGGCCCAGATAATCTGGTTTTTGCGATGTTGATTTGAGGGTTAAATATTGGTCAGGGCCCCAGGGAGAACGCCCCACCCCCTCTTTAAAATAGTACCAGGGGATCTTTTACAGAACGGCAACAGGGCCTCAGTTTAATATCTCATCCAGAAGACGGCAGCTCTGACAGTGCAGCACTCCCTCAGTACTGCACTGGGAGAGTCAGCGTAGATTACGTGCTCAAGTCTTTGAAGTGGAATTTGAACCCACACATTCCTGACTGAGGTGTGAGCACTACTCACTGAGCCACAGCTGGCACACTCGGGTATGGGTTCCCCCGTTCCGTCGGCACGGGCAGCCTTTACCAAGGAGGTGTTCTCCTGCGAGCACAAACGATGTTGTTTGTGATGATGGGCGGCTTCACAATTGAGCCCAATCTCCCTGCGCGTTTTGCATTTTCCAATAGGGGGCGGTCACTGGATGACCAGGAGTCGGAATACTGGGTGACCGCTATCTCCCCACCCTTCCCTGTTGCCCCCAAAGCTGAGGGGCAGAGAGGCTGGTTGCAGCAACTCCCAACTCCGATCTGCAAACTCGGTACAGATTGCCAATGAAATGAGGTTTTGCTGCCACATTGCACCAATGGGGAAAGCTGAGCAGAGAGGAGTTGAACCTGTGTACGGTGATTGCAATGGGCTGTTACTGTCTCCTTATGCAGTGTTACCGTGCGTCACGGTCTCCTGTCTGCTTTGCGCATTCCCGCTGTCTTCCTCGAGTAGCGTGACATGGGGTGTTTTCCTCAAGGGAGTGAAACTTGGCGTGAAAGTTGAAGTTAGCGTCAGTTGCCGCGGGAGCAATCAAATATAGACTAGTGCATCCATGGACCTTGAAAGATGATACTGACCTAAAATACGTAGACTTAATGCGCCATCTATTGTTGTACTGAACCATACAGAGCCCGTCGATCCTAGACTGGCTCTGCATCCAGTGCAGAGCCGAATGATCCCATCTCTGGCAGTGGTATATATTCCAGACTGGATCTCCATTCTCTAGTTGACCCCGTCCCTTGCAGTGGCGAGGACCTTACAATGCGCCTCTGGGCCAAGAAGCTTAAAATTCCCCCCCCCCCCCCCCCCACACAGTATGTTGGCATCAGCTGAGAGCAAGGACCAGGCTGAGGGAGCTCCCCTTCCCCCAGCTCTCTCTACCCAGAGTCATCCATGGGCAAGTTTGTGAACCTGGTGCTAAGCGTCATGGTGTTTGAGAGCCAAGGGGAGAAATTATTGGCATTAGTGGGGGGCGGAGGGGGAGATGAGGGATATTTGGCATTTGATTTTCTCTCTCTGCGCTCAGTCTCCGGCACCCCGTTAATGTAGGAAGGAACTTGGCGCCTTCAGTGCCGTGGCACAGGTTTGCCAGTGTGGCCAGCTTGAGCTCCGAGGGGGCATCCATTATCATCCCTCCAGGGGTTTCTGTCTGGTTCAGTTTTGTCTCTGGAGAGCCTGCTTCATAAATCAGTGAAGAAAGTGAGCTAACTTGACAGTCCTGGTGGCTTCCTCAAGAACAGGATTGTAATTAATGAGTAGCATTAGACTCCAGTCTTTACCTCACTCCTGGTGTTACAAATACAGGTCTGCTGCCAGTATCTTCCCCCAGGGCATGTAGCATCAGCTGCAAGTGGTGCCCGCATCTTAGTCTTCTGCAGTTGCCTCCCAGTGCTCTATCCAGTTGTTCAGTGACAGGACCCAGTGATGGAACATTGAACCCCTTGACCCAGATATCTGCACCCATGTTACCTCCAGACTCGACTGTTCCAACGCACTCCTGGCTGCCCTCCCACCTTCCATCCAACTTTAGGCCATCTAAAGTCCTGTATCCCAAGACCCATTCACCCATCGCCCCTGTGCCCCACTGGCCTACATTGGCTCTTGGTCCAACAATGCCTCAACATTAAAATCCTCGTTTTTCAAATCCCTCCTTAGCCCGGGCCCTCCCTATCTGTAGCTTGCTCCAGCCCCTCCAAGATCTCTGTGCTCCTCCAGTTCTGCTGTCTTGAGCATCCCTCGATTTTAATCGCTCCACCATTGGCGGCCGTGTCTTCAGTTCCCTGGGCCCTCTCTCCTCCCCTAAGACTCTCTTGAAAAACTACCTCTGACTAAGCTTTTATTTTTGTCTGATACCATTCCTGTGAAGTGGCTACATTAAAGGTGCTATATAAATGCAGGACGTTGCTGTGTGTGTGTTTATACATTGTGTGAGGGGAAGGATGTGGTTTGCTTGTGATTACAGCTCCTCCCCTTTCGTCCAGTCAGATACCCTACTGACATCCATAGTCTGGAATTGACGTGCCGAATGGATTTGTGTGCGAACGAGCGGCAGGCAGTTGTGTGAAAATGTTTCCCCCACCTGGGCCGGAATCAAAGCCTTCGGGAGAGGAGGGGGGAAAATCTCGGAGAGCTCGTGGGTTGGGGGGAGGAATGGGGAAAAGCCAGAGGAATAGGAGAACTCTAGTAGAAGTCCGATTCAGTCAGACAGTAGCACATTACAAGGGGCCGTGAAGCAGAAAAATGCATATTTAGATTTTTTTTTTAAAAACAAAATAATGGGCAGCTACATTTTTTACAAGCGTGTGACTCAGAAGCATGTACTCACTGATTTCTACTTCACCTCACTTAGCAATATAATCACAAGCTAACTGCTTACAAGATGGTTACAAAGTGGGGACCCGCTTCTAAAGCAGGCAATCAAATGGGTTGGAAATTCCCAGGAGGGTTGTCCGTCTCTGAAAAGAGGAAGAAAGAACTTGCCTTTGGCTATCTAGACCCTAACCTCTGGAACTCACTCCTGCCTCTCACTGCTCCTTTAAGACTCCCCTTTAAACCCAACCATGTTGAAGCTCTTGGTGACCTATTCTAATATCTCATTGAGTGGCTCCGTCAATATAGTCTTTCATCACCTCGGGCCATCTCCAAAATACTTCAACATCAGTGAAGTACGTTTTGTAGTGTAGTCACTGTTGTAACGGAGGAAACATTGTGCACAGCAAGCTCCCACAAACGGCAATGTGATAAATCACCAGATCGTCTGTGTTTTTTTTTCCCCCCCCCCCCCCCCCCAAGTGATTTTGGTTGAGGGATAAATACTGGTCAAGGACACCCCTGCTCCTGTTTGGAATGATGTCGTAGGATCTTGTACGTCCCCATGAGAGGGAAGGCAGGGCCTCATGAGATTTCAGGAGCAGATGAAGAATCTCCACTCAAGGTGTTAATCAGTGTTTCTTTTTCTGCTTATTTTGGGGTTTTCAATTTAAAAAAAAAAAAAAATTCTCATTAAGGGGGACAGTCTTCCCTGGGGGAAAAAAAAAAGGGATCTTGGCCAATCGTTCTTGGGGCAAGAGGCCACCGCGAGTAGTTTTCATCGTGCGCGAAAAAAAAATGAGATGGTGCCTTGTGACACTGCGTGGCCAGGCGAGGCTGTTGAAAGGAGATGGGTTTTCCAAGTGACAATTTGGCCCTTTTCCAGGGAAGGGAGGGACTGAGGGAGATGGTGAGGAAATCCCCCTGCTGCTCCTCGCCACCCCGACGCGCCAACGGGGAGGGGTGCGTGACAGTACGCGGCGTGAGTGTAGAATGGGGATCCGCTGTGATGCCCCCCAAGGTGGAACAGTCCACTGACGATCACTGTCCAAGCTTGCTTCTGAACAATGGCCACTTGAATGATATGTTGCTGGGGGGGGGAAGGTAGGGCAGCAACTATGCAACTGGACCCCAGAGTAAGTCGGCGCCTTTAGTAGAGGAGGGGGCAGGCAAGAGAATGATGGGGTTTGTGACGGGGGTGGGGAAGTCTCATTAATAATACTCAAGAACCAACTGAGTTCTCACTGATTCAAGCTGCTTCTATAGACCATAAAACGCCTGGTTTTTTTTTCAGGGCCCTCCCGGAAACTTTTAGTGATTCCAGAATTAGTGGCAAATCTCATGACACAGTGGCTTTTCTTACCCAGCCCAGACCTATGACAACAGGAGGTCAGGGTTCAAACAGCATGGGGGGGGGTGGGGGGGGTTGGTTAAGGGTTAGGGAAGAAGCAACATCGAAAGAGAGAGAGCACGAGAGGAAGCATCGATCCAAACCATTTCCTGGAATTAGTCTTCCAACTCGTAAATAATTCCCCAGAGAAACTATTGTTTGTGTTTTTAAAATTAAGCCAGTTCGCAAATGATCTGTTATCAGCACAGATCTTAAAAATCCTTGCCGACGTCATCAATATTGCTCTTGGTGTCTTTTTTGCCTTCCTCTCCATTCAAAAGTGTTGGCATCAATCCTCATTCTTAAAAAGAAGGACTTGCATTTATATAGCGCCTTTCACGTCCTCAGGACGTCTCAAAGCACTTTACAGCCAATGAAGTACTTTCGAAGCATAGTCACTGTTGTAATGTAGGAAATATGGCGGCCAATTTGTGCACAGCAAGATCCCACAAGCAGCAATGTGAGAAGGACCAGATGATCTGTTTTTATAGTGATGTTCGTTGAGGGATAAACATTGGCCAGGACGCGGCAGAACTCCTCCTGGTCATCTTCAGATAGTGGCCTTGGGATCTTCTGTCTCCAATGAGAAGGCAGAAAGGGCATCAGTTTCACAGAATTGTTACAGCACAGAAGGAGGCCATTCGGCCCATCGTGTCGGCACTGGCTCTCCGAATGAGCAATTCACCCAGCACCACTCCCCCGCCTTCTCCCCGTAACCCTGCACATTCTTCCTTTTCATATAACTGTCTAATTCCCTTTTGAATGCCTCAATTGAACCTGCCTCCACCGCACTCTCAGGCAGCGCATTCCAGACCTTAACCACTCGCTGCGTGAAAAAGATTTTCCTCGCGTTTATCGTCTCATCTGAAAGATGGAACCTCCGGCGCTGGGAGCGTCCGCCTGGATTATGTGCTCCAGGTTCTGGAGTGGGGCTTGATGCCTGGATGTTGTGACCTCCCAAGGCAAGAATGCTACCCACTGACCCAAGGCTGACATTGTTCACCTGTAATCTCCTCCAGCCCCGCAATGCTTGGAGATATCTTCTAATTCTGGTCTCTTGATCATCCTCCAATTTAATCGCTCCATCATTGGTGACCGTGCCTTCAGCTGCCAAGGTCCTAAGCCCTGGAATTCCCTCCCTAAGACTCTGTGCGCGTCTCTCTGGGAGGCCATTCAGCCCATCATGTCTGCACCAACTCTCCAAATGAGCAATTCACCTACTGTCATTCCCCCGTCGTCTTCCCATAGCCCTGCACATCCTTCCCTTTTTAGATAAGTCTAATTCCCTCGGAAGGCCTCAATTGAACCTGCCTCCACCGCACTCTCGGGCAGTACATTCCGGACCTTAACCGCTCGCTGCGTGAAAAAGTTTTTCCTCATGTCGCTTTTACTTCTTTTGCCAATTACTTTAAATCTGTGCCCCCTCGTTCCCGATCCTTTCACAAGTGGGAACAGTTTCTCTCTATCTACTCTGTCCAGACCCCTCATGATTTTGAATACCTCGATCTAATCACTGCTCAGCCTTCTCCTCAAGGAAACCAGTCCCAAATTCCCCAATCTATCTTCATAACTGAAATTCCTCATCCCTGGAACCATTCTCATGAATCTTTTCTGCACTCCCTAGAAGGGGGGAGAAATACAAATGATTGAAGCTAATAATGGAAACTAAGTTGTCACTGTGGGATGTGGCGTCTAGTCTATAACATCTCGTCCTGTCGTATCGCACCAAATGTGGACAGTTAAACTGATAACAGACGAAACAAATTGCATAAATTGAGAAGTTGACCTTCTATTAATGTCAAGCAGTCAAGGAAAACCTGGGTCACTTTGTAGCCATTGTCAGATTTTACATAAGAAATAGGAGCAGGAATATTTGATAGGATCATGGATGGTCTGATTGTTTCATAAATATTTGAATTGATTGTGACCAGGATAAGAACAGACGGGTGGCCAAATGTTGTGTGGAATCTGATCACGCCTGTTTTGCAGGGGACAAGAGAAATACAATCCTAAGGAAGGCAACAGGCTGGGAATGTGTGATGCAGGCCATAACTTTTGCTCCATTTACTTCAAGAGTCGGGGAGCTTCTTTCCTCTGGAAATTAGATGTGTTGGATTGGAGCCCTTGATAGATTCCGCTGATATACCGGCAGGTGGGAATTTGAGATGCCCTGGAGCAGCATGACCTGCAGGCAGGGGTCACAGTTCAAAGGCTTTGCTTCCTTGACTGCTGGTCCTCCGCTCATATTGATTGAGGGGGTCTGAGAAGTTTTGAACGTATTGTTTCGGCACTTAGCTTTGCTGAAGTCTTTCTGCGTCAGAAGGGGTTTTAGTTTTGTTTTTGTTTTTCTCATCGACCGAAGGGATAATGGTCGGCCAGGACAACTGTAGATATCGTCCCTCCAGGGGTGGCGCAGTGGTTAGCATCGCAGCCTCACAGCTCCAGCGACCTGCGTTCAATTATGGGTACTGCCTGTGTGGAGTTTGCAAGTTCTCCCTGTGTCTGCGTGGGTTTCCTCCCACATGCCAAAAGACTTGCAGGTTGATAGGTAAATTGGCCATTATAAATTGCCCCTAGTATAGGTAGGTGGTAGGGAAATATAGGGACAGGTGGGGATGTGGTAGGGATATGGAATTAGTGTAGGATTAGTATAAATGGGTGGTTGATGGTCGGCACAGACTCGGTGGGCCGAAGGGCCTGTTTCAGTGCTGTATCTCTAAACTAAACTAAACTAAAACCTGGGTTGTCTTGAGGAACGTGTGGCCTGGAGTTGCCAACCGTCCAGGACTGCCCTGGAGTGTCCAGGAATTGGGGATTAATCTGGGAGTAAAACTTGGACGAAAATCAGAGGTTTCTCAACACTTTCATTTGGCAGTTATAAAGAATGTTGGAGATGGAAAGAAAAAGTGGTCCAGAATCATCCAGTCAGGTTATGAAGAGTCTGCTTGCTTTCCGATTGGTTGGGAAGCAGTTGCGCTGCGAGGATAGACATGTTGAGTGACCAATGAGAGGGAGTGTGAGGCGGAGCAGTTGGTAGGAGGAGGGAGAGGGAGAAAACCTTCCGGAATAGAGCCAGCCAGATTCGGCAGCTCTAAGTGTAAAACAGCAGAACAAAACCAAGAGTCACGGGTCACGATGAAGCTCTGGATGGTTGAGGGAGAGTCCCACTGAAACACGTGAGGCCATTGTATAAAAATAACATTATTGTGTATAAAGTACTGTCCTTCCGTTGCCCCAACCAAGATAAGTGCAACACCAACAGTTGCTGTTTTCCTCTAAGTCCCCCTTCCTCCCTTGCTATAGATGTTGAATTTGTTTTTAGAGCTTTTTAGCTTTTATGCTTTTCGACGTGAGGGACATAATTGTTGGGGAATCAGTATTTTCCCAGTTTAGGAAGCCAGAGTTAACATCAAACACTTCCAGGACAGGTACAGCACAGGGTTAGATACAGAGTAAAGCTCCCTCTACACTGTCCCCATCAAACAGTCCCAGGACAGGTACGGCACAGGGTTAGATACAGAGTAAAGCTCCCTCTACACTGTCCCCATCAAACAGTCCCAGGACAGGTACGGCACAGGGTTAGATACAGAGTAAAGTTCCCTCTACGCTGTCCCCATCAAACACTCCCAGGATATGTGCAGCACAGGGTTAGATACAGAGTAAAGCTCCCTCTACACTATCCCACCAATGTGCCTCAGCAGAGTGCACTACAATGCAGGGTGCAATGTTTCCCCATTCTCCACATCTACACCTAACGGTTTCTCTTACAGTCCAATAGTTTATAAGCCAAATGGCGGGGCAAGGAAATTCATACAAATGGTTAAAGGTTTGCGTACTTCATTGCTTGGCATTGTTTCAAGGTAAGAATGAGGTTTTCAAATTACTCTTTCTGATCTTGTGCTGTGGGATTATGTGCCCTGAGAATTATATATTTACAGCTCTTGGAAAGAGGGGCCTTTATCCCAGCATCGTGGGCTAGATTGGAATCCAGATTGTAAGCATCAAAAATCCAGTGTCAAACCCAGCGCATCCCCTCAATCGCCAATGATGGTACGTTGTTGTTCTCCGAGCAGAGAAGCTGGGATTGTTCTCCTTAGAGCAGAGAAGGTTTAAGAGGAGATTTGATTGACGTGTTCAAAATCATGAAGGGTTTTGAGGGATTGAATAAGGAGAAGCAGTTTCCACTGGCAGGCAGGTCAGTAACCAGAGGACACCGATTTAAGATAATTGGCAAAAGAACCAGAGGCAACATGAGGAAACTCTTAGCAATGCAGTGAGTTGTTGTGATCTGGAACGCGCTGCCTGAAAGGGCGGTGGAAGCAGATTCAATAGTAACTTTCAAAAGGGAATTGGATAAATAGTTGAAGGAAATCAATGTACAGGGCTATTGGGAAGGAGCAGGGGGAGTGCGACTAATTGACTAGCTCTTTCAAAGAGCCAGCACAGGCACAATGGGTGGAATGGCCTCGTTCTGTGCTGTAAGATTCTGAGAGATCCCCTGAAGTCCTATTTTAGCAATCCCACAACCTCCATCACTATGAACAGTCATAACAACCCTGGACAGAGATGTGCACTCACCTCTGTCTGTCCTCTGAATCCAAGTCCAAAGTGTATGTTCCTGATGGATTTTGAGATTGGAGAAACGGGAATAACAACTGTTGAGGTGGGAATGCAGCCCTCATCGGCATCTCCCTGTTGCCCATTAACAGACCAGGACAATAAAGTTACGCCAAACAATAAAACTGATCAGATAGGAGCTGGTCGAAGGTTATTTAAACAAGGCAGGCTAACGGAGGGTTATGGAAAGCAAGAGATACCAAAGGTTGGTAAACATCACTTGCACACCACCATCAACTGTCTTCAGCGGGAGACCATGTTTATAATTTGTTCAGTGGTTGCCAACTCTAGATATACTCCTGGAGATTTCATCACATGACCTTCGCCCTCCCGCCATTGGCCGCCCAACATGTCAGTCCTCGTGGAGCCCCGCCTTGGCCTCGGCCAATTGGAAAGCGAGCAGACTGTTTGTCACCCGATTGGCTGATGGAGATGCCAGGGCAATTCTGGAGGGTTGGCAACTCTTAATTGGTACTGATATACAGTCAGTAAAATAAACACTTGAGCCCATAAGATTTGGTGTGTACTCCTGTGATGCTGTCAGCACCTTTACCTGACCACCTGAAACAGGACTTGGTTTAAGGTTCCC
The DNA here is from genome assembly GCF_036365525.1 of Heterodontus francisci. NCBI lineage: Eukaryota > Metazoa > Chordata > Chondrichthyes > Heterodontiformes > Heterodontidae > Heterodontus > Heterodontus francisci. Next base: position 8,068,876 of record NC_090410.1, on the reverse strand, counting down.
TCTGCAGGACAGTGGTTCCAACAATACACACTCACTACCACACTAACATGTCAGCCTAGATTAACCCTGAAGTGGAGTTTGAATCCAAGATCTGATGAAGAGACAAGAGTGCAATCGATGCAGCTAAGCTGACACTTGAACCTACCAGGATGTCAACCTAGTTTCCTCCAAGCCCGATCCCATCTGGGAGGGCCCAATCCAGAACTGTGCTGCCGGGTGTTTTTCACAGTTAAGTGAACATAGTATGGAAATTTCAACCATATCCTTGCACTTTACGGTGCAGCTAGGTGTTTAAATATGGTAGCTGGGATCTGCACAAGTGTTGCTTGCTTCTCATAACTGGTTTGTTGAAGAAAGTCACACCAGAGGTTTGGAGCCAGGCCTGCCTGGGAGCTGGGCCTAAGTGGGAGGTCCCTGTACTCTTAATCAGAGCTAGGGTCAGGGGCAATGGGAAACTGAGGAGCATCAGCCACAGCTTTCTCTGCAGTGACCTTTTGCAGTTAATGCCCTTTCATGTATGTGACTTACTTCATTGTGTCATGGGTTCTGATAAACATTCAAAATTTGTCATCTGAGTTGAACTAAAGCTGGGTTTTTCGAATAGCGCGTTTGCTTTGGGTTTACCAGATATGGACTGAGTGTTACCCATGGGCCTCCTTTCCTCTCTCCCCCTCCCCCTTTTGCCCCTCCCCCCCCTCCTCTTCTCTCCACTCTTCAAACTCCAATCTATCAGCATGAGTGTTTGTCAGCACAACTCTTCATCTGAACTCCCCACTGCACTGGCAGTTTCTGTAAGACACTGTTTGTTGTTCAGAGCGAATTTAGGGTTTTTTTTTTTTGATGTGTACTACTTTTTCTTGTATTTGTTTTCTAACCGTAGAAATGTTACGGCGCAGAAAGAGGCCATTCAGCCCATCGAGTCTGCGGTGGCTGAAAAAAAAACTAGCCGCCCAATCTAATCCCAGATTTCAATTTCTTAAATCGAATTGCACCGTTGCAGAGTGTCACTCAGTAATTACTCCATTGTGTGCCAATCAGCAGTTAACTCAGAGTAGTATCCCAATGGGATTGGGGTGAGCTGATGGTGCCATTGAGAGAGGCCAGGGGTGACCCAAAAGCCGTGAATGGCTTTGTGTGCAGGAAACTGACCCTTTTAGTGCAGCTGCATTTAAGCTGCGTGTGACTTGTATTCTTCACTATTCTTGACTGGACTTGAAAGAAAAGAAAATCTTGCATTTATATAGTGCCTTTCATGACCGTGGGATATTCTAAAGAGTTTTACGGCCAATTAAGTAGCTTTTGAAGTTTAGGGCCTGATTTTAACTCTGTGGAAGTGGATGAGTATTGAATGAGTTAAAATCTTGCCTGTAATCTCACCAATGTAATGTAGGGATCGTGGCATTCAATTTGCACGCAGCAAGCTCCCACGAACTGCATTGTGATCATGTCTAGATCATGTTTTAGTGATGTTGGTTGAGGGATAAATATTGGCCAGGACACCAGGGAGAACTCGCCTGCTCTTCTTCGAATACTGCCGTAGGATCTATGACATCAATCTGAGAGCAGAAGGGGCCTCTATTTATCATCTCATCCAAAAGACAGCACATCCAACAGAGCAGTGTTCACTCAGTATAAAACTGTTGGACGTTTTTCTCTGTAATGGCGCGATGCCAGAGAATGCTTCTCTAGCCGTGACATAACTGTGCCTTGAGTTATTCTCTTCAATCCCTGCCATAAACTCCGTTCCCCAGTCATCAACACTGTCTCTCTCTCTCTGGGCACTGTCTTAGCCTGAAGCAAGCTGTTTGCAAGCTTGGCATCTTATTTGACCCTGAGCTGAGCTTCTGACGCCATACCATCTCCAAAACCCAGACCACCTCCTTCCAACTCCAACTTCGCCCATCTCTGCCCCTGCTTCAGTCCATCTGAAACCCTCATTCTTGCCTCTGTTGCCTCTCGATGAGACTATTTCAGTGCTCTCCTGGATGACCTCCCATCTTCCAACCTCTCTCTAAACTTGAGCTCATTCAAGACTCCACTGCCCGTATCCTCACCCACGCCAAGTCCCGTTCATCCATCGCCCCCTGTGCTCACTGACTTACATTGGCTCTCCATCTGACAATGCCTCGATTAAAAAAAAAATAAATAAAAAATTCCCACCCTTGTTTTCGTATCTCTCCATAGGCTCGCCCCTTTCCCGTCTCTGGAACCTCCACCAGCCCCACAACCCACTGGGATCTCTGCGCACCTCCAAATCTGGCCTTGTGCACATCCCCGATTTTTAGTAGCTCCACCGTTGGCGACCGTGCCTCCAGCTGCCTAGGTCCTAAACTCTGGAATTCCCTCCCTAAACCTCTCCGCCCCTCTCTCCTCCTTTTTAAAACACTTGTTAAAACCTACCTCTTTGACCAAGCTTTTGGTCACCTGTCCTAATATCTCCTTATGTGGCTCAGTGTCCTATTCTGTTTGATATCAGTCCTGTGAAGCTCTTTGGGATAGTTTACTACATTAAAGACACTATATAAACACATGCCATTGTTCAGTTATCCTGTGTCCTCTGTCTAAACTCTCACTGGATGACTGCCCATTCACACTGAGGGTTTGTAATCTGTCCCCACTCTACAGTTAAGAGATTGTGGTTAGTTCACAGCCTCTACAGTGCACCCTTGTTTTTGCTCAAATCTCAACTAGGCTGTCTCTCATGAGTGGATAGTTTTATTAATTATCCCTCAGCTCCTCTGCTCAGACAATAACATAGTTCAGAAGCCTGAAGGGTAGGGAATGGAGTGATGACTGTGTCAATTTTTACTGTTAATTCCATTTGGTTGCTCAATTGCCCCGGCCCAACCAAACTGGAAAGATCAAGTGAACCTTTCACATCTCGCTTTTGCACAGGCTTGTTGTCAATGTGTCTCACCCAGAAATATAAAAATACTTCACTGTCTCCAGAGGATGTAATGTTTGATACATAGATCAGGAATGGGTTGAAAGTGTGTCTGTGAGCATGAGTCACGATCTTCAGGAAGGGAAAATCGCTGGAAAAGTATTAGGATCAAAATGTCAGCATTTTTTGGTTCTGCTTCTCTGTTGACCTATTTACACCATTTTCTTTTCTCTTTTTCTCTCTCTCTCTCTCTCTCCCCCCCCCCTCCCTGTTTTCTCTCTCCCTCTCTTCCCTGTTTTTTTTTCTCCCTCCCTTCCCTGTTTTCTCTCTCTCTCCCTCTTCCCCATTTTCTTTCTTTCTCTCTCTCTCTCCCTCTCCTCCCTGTTTTCTCTCTCTCTCTCTCTCTCTCTCTCCTCCCTGTTTTCTCTCTCTCTCTCTCCTCCCTGTTTTCTCTCTCTCTCTCTCCTCCCTGTTTTCTCTCTCTCTCTCTCCTCCCTGTTTTCTCTCTCTCTCTCTCCTCCCTGTTTTCTCTCTCTCTCTCTCCTCCCTGTTTTCTCTCTCTCTCTCTCCTCCCTGTTTTCTCTCTCTCTCTCTCCTCCCTGTTTTCTCTCTCCCTCTCTCCTCCCTGTTTTCTCTCTCCCTCTCTCCTCCCTGTTTTCTCTCTCTCTCTCTCCTCCCTGTTTTCTCTCTCTCTCTCTCCTCCCTGTTTTCTCTCTCTCTCTCTCCTCCCTGTTTTCTCTCTCTCTCTCTCCTCCCTGTTTTCTCTCTCTCTCTCTCCTCCCTGTTTTCTCTCTCTCTCTCTCCTCCCTGTTTTCTCTCTCTCTCTCTCCTCCCTGTTTTCTCTCTCTCTCTCTCCTCCCTGTTTTCTCTCTCTCTCTCTCCTCCCTGTTTTCTCTCTCTCTCTCTCCTCCCTGTTTTCTCTCTCTCTCTCTCCTCCCTGTTTTCTCTCTCTCTCTCTCCTCCCTGTTTTCTCTCTCTCTCTCCTCCCTGTTTTCTCTCTCTCTCTCTCTCTCCTCCCTGTTTTCTCTCTCTCTCTCTCTCTCCTCCCTGTTTTCTCTCTCTCTCTCCTCCCTGTTTTCTCTCTCTCTCTCTCTCTCTCTCCTCCCTGTTTTCTCTCTCTCTCTCTCTCTCTCTCTCTCCTCCCTGTTTTCTCTCTCTCTCTCTCTCTCTCTCTCTCCTCCCTGTTTTCTCTCTCTCTCTCTCTCTCTCTCTCTCTCCTCCCTGTTTTCTCTCTCTCTCTCTCTCTCTCTCTCTCTCCTCCCTGTTTTCTCTCTCTCTCTCTCTCTCTCTCTCTCCTCCCTGTTTTCTCTCTCTCTCTCTCTCTCTCTCTCTCTCCTCCCTGTTTTCTCTCTCTCTCTCTCTCTCTCTCTCTCCTCCCTGTTTTCTCTCTCTCTCTCTCTCTCTCTCTCTCCTCCCTGTTTTCTCTCTCTCTCTCTCTCTCTCTCTCCTCCCTGTTTTCTCTCTCTCTCTCTCTCTCTCTCTCCTCCCTGTTTTCTCTCTCTCTCTCTCTCTCTCTCTCCTCCCTGTTTTCTCTCTCTCTCTCTCTCTCTCTCTCTCTCTCTCTCTCTCCTCCCTGTTTCTCTCTCTCTCTCTCTCTCTCTCTCTCTCTCTCCTCCCTGTTTTCTCTCTCTCTCTCTCTCTCTCTCTCTCCTCCCTGTTTTCTTTCTCTCTCTCTCTCTCTCTCTCTCTCTCTCCTCCCTGTTTTCTTTCTCTCTCTCTCTCTCTCTCTCTCTCCTCCCTGTTTTCTTTCTCTCTCTCTCTCTCTCTCTCTCTCCTCCCTGTTTTCTTTCTCTCTCTCTCTCTCTCTCTCTCTCCTCCCTGTTTTCTTTCTCTCTCTCTCTCTCTCTCTCTCTCCTCCCTGTTTTCTTTCTCTCTCTCTCTCTCTCTCTCTCTCCTCCCTGTTTTCTTTCTCTCTCTCTCTCTCTCTCTCTCTCCTCCCTGTTTTCTTTCTCTCTCTCTCTCTCTCTCTCTCTCCTCCCTGTTTTCTTTCTCTCTCTCTCTCTCTCTCTCCTCCCTGT